>NC_137771.1:178479051-178941594 GCF_963455305.1 Plecotus auritus
CGCGGTCCCTTTCCCTGGGGGGCTGAGGGCTGGATCCTTCCTCAGGGCTGGCTGCCAACCTCCTGTGCCCTGTTGCTCCCCCTGGCTGGCAAGCCCTGATTGGCCTGCTGCCCGCCTGCCGTGGCGGTGCTGCAATGGCAAGGGAAGGAGGAAGAGGGGAGGCGGGGAGCTGCATGGTGGTGGGCACTGACGATGGCAGTGTTTGGCATCTGGGATACATTCCTTTCATGCCCAGCCTAGCGACCATCACCTCCTCTCTGGCCCAGATAGGCCCTGCTCGCCGGCCAGGCCTAAGGACCCCACCCATGCATGAATTTCATGCACTGGGCCTCTAGTACATATATAATTATACATTCTCATATAATTATAATGTATAATACATATATGAAAAAGAATATAGAGAAACATATTTGCAAAGTTCTATTAAGTATCACAAAGAAAACACCTACTTAATCATCACCAGTTCAAGAAAAGGAATATTGCCAGCACCGATTCCCCTTCCTACTCACCATTTCTGCCCTCTGAATAAATGTAACTATAGTACCAAATTCAAATGTGACTTTTTTGTTTTGCCTTTATTAGCCTTTAGTTTTTTAATGTTATACAAATGGAAACATACAGTATATATTACCCTTGACTTAGTTGTTTGTTCAATATTAGGTTAGCGATATTCATATATGTTGTTTCCTTTGGCTATAGTTTATTCTCATTACCATATAATGTTCTAGTATATAAATATGTCAGTTAAATATTCATTTTTCTGCTATTGTTTCCCCCCCCCACTTCTTGACCATAATAAATACTGCTGCTATGAACAATTTTGTATATGTCTTTTGGTACATATATGTATGATATTTTTATATCTATAATGCTGAGAAAATTTTCTGTCATGCTAATGTATGTTTCTTCAACTTTAGTATGTCAGAATAATTTAGCACATATTCTAAATTATTTTGTTTAGCCATTTTCTATAGATAGTCCATGGGTTCTTGAAATAATGTATATTCTGCATGTGTCAAGTGCAGTATTTTATATATTTCATTGGGTGAAGGTTGCTAATCATATTGCCCATATTTTATTTATACTTACTGAATTTCTTTTCTCTGCTTGTTCTAAAAGCTAGTGAATAACTAGCTACCCATTATGTATCTGTCTATTTCTCTTAGCAATTTGTCATCTTTTACTTCATATTTTGAAACAATTACATTTAGTGTATACAAATGTCTTTATTCTATACTAGTGGCCTGGTGCACAAAATTAGTGCATGGGGGGGTCCTTCAGCCCAGCCTGCACCATCTGCAATCGGGGACCCCTTGGGGAATGTCCAACTGACAGTTTAGGCCCAATACCACAGGGATCAGGCTTAAACTGGCAGTACGACATATCCTCTCACAATCTGGGACTGCTGGCTCCTAAACGCTCACCTGCCTGCCTGCCTGATCGCCCCTACCTGCCTCTACCTGCCTCTACCTGCCTGCCTGATTTCCCCTAACACCTCTGCCTGCCTGCCTGATTGCCCCTAATTGCCCTCCCCTGCCTGCCTGATCTTGTCCCCAACTGCCCTCACATGCAGGCCTGATCTTGCCTCCAATGGCCCTCCCCTGCCAGCCTGATCTCGCCTCCAATGGCCCTCCCCTGCCAGCCTGATCTCACCCCCAACTGCCCTCCCCTGCTGGCCTGATTGCTTCTAATTGCCTCTGCCTTGACCCCCACCACCATGGCTTTGTCCAGAAGGAAGTCGGACATCTGAAAGATGGTTGGTTGACCCAGTCTAATTAGCATATTACCCTTTTATTAGTATAGATAGATTATATAGGATAGGATTGCTTACATGGGGTGGGGGAAGCCTTTTTCAGCAGGAGGAGAGGCTCTTGGCAGACAAAAATACATAATCCCTATATCTGGACTGATAGCCAGTCATATGCACTATACTGCCAAACCGGTCATTAAAAAATTGAACCACTTTCTTGCACTTTACACCAAAAGGCTGTTGCCCTTAAAACCCCTCCTCAGTTCCCACCTTAGGTTCTGCCTTTGCAGTTCACCCAGATTAGGTTCTGATTGGTTAGTTTCTATGCCAGTCAGCGTCAAAAGCTCCACCTCCTAGGGAGCCATTGGCTCCTCACACTTCACCCAGATTTGGTTCTGATTGGTCGGTTTCTATGCCAGTCAGTGTCTCCGTGCCTATCTCCGGCCTGATCAGAGAGGCGGGGCTGATCAGCAGCCGCCCCAGGCTGCTGGTGAGTGGACTAAACTGCTGACCTCTCGGGGAGAGAGAGAGGCGTGGCTGCTGGTGAGGCCTGGAGAAAGAGAGAGGCAAAGGCTGATCAGCAGCTGCCATGGAGGCTGCAGATCAGACCTTCCTTCTCTCTCCAGGATTCGCCAGCAGCCACACCTCTCTCTCTCTCCGAGAGGTCAGCAGTTCAGCCCACTCGCCAATCCCTGCCCACCCGAGCCTGCTGCACACGCAGCCTGGCATTCAGTCAACCCTTTGGTTGTTTTGGACATTATGGACCCTGGCTCTTTATATAGGTGGATACCTTTTACCCTTTAATGTCTTTATTTCTAATAATGATTTTTTTGTTCTAAAGTTTACTTTGATACCGATGAACCCTAAAAGCTTTCTTTTGGGTAGTATTTGTATTGTTTATCTTTTCAACATTTTTAACCTTAACTTTGTTATACTCTTACATTTTATAAATATTTTTGACATATTATTTTTTGAGTTGTTTTATTTTTCCCTTTAATTAGACCACTTAGTTCAGTTATAAGTTATAACTATTGATATATTTGTATGAAAATCTATCATCTTTCTATTTGCTTTTTATTTTCCTTATGCTTGAAAAAATACTCAATGTAATTTATTTTATCTATTGGGAAAATTTTAATTTTTATTTACATAAAGCTACCATTATTTTTATTAATTCTTGAATATGTTTATTTTACCATTTTGTATTTATGGGTATGGCATTCTAAATTTACATTATTTTATTTTAGCACTATAAAGAAAGATTTCACTGTTTACCTTAATACTTCTGTAGAGGATTGTTGCCCCATTAAAATATATTTTGTGTATTTTTAGCTTCTTTTACATACTATGATTGTCTCAAGTTTTCCATAATATCAGTAAAATATACTTAGGTAAGAATTTGCTTATATCTCCTATACCAGCCTTGGGCAAACTACGGCCCGCGGGCCAGATCTGGCTGTTCTATCTGGTTCTCTTGCTCTCCCCTCCGCTCCTTCACTTTGAATTTATTAGTTCACACAAACACTCCATCCATGCTGTTGTTCCGGCCCTCTGGTCCAGTTTAAGAATCTATTGTGGCCCTTGAGTCAAAAAGTTTGCCCACCCCTGTCCTATACCTTCTCAAATTTCATGTCTTTTACCAATGTATAATTTTCATGTATTATCTCTTCATGTATTTCTACTTTTTTCTTCTGAAACTCCAATTATACATTAGACTGTCTCACCATGTCTTTTATATTTCTTATTGAACTGTTTTGCTTTTTTCATTTATTTTTCTCCATGATTCTTTAGGATGTATTCTTCTGATGAATTTTAAATGTCACTGATTCTTTCTCTTCAATTATGTCTAAACTATTAAATATTATCAGTACATTTTCAATTTCAGTTTTTAAATATTTTATTTGCAGAATTTGTATTCTATAGCTCTTCAGTTTTATATTTTATTTATTTGAATATATTAAACATTATTTAAAGTTTGGTTTGGCAACTCCAATATCTGGAGCCCCATTGAATAGTTTCTATTATATTTTGTTTCTGATTAATTTACTTCATGTAATCTTGTTGCCATGTGTTCCTAATTATTTTTGACTATGTGTATTTGAAAAATTTTGAGATGATTTTAAGTTGGACTATAGTCCTTGAATGTGCCAGTCTATAGTTACTGCACAGTTTCTCTTAGGCTATATCTCTTCCAAGTTTCAATAAAAATTAAGCAGAAGTTTATCAGAGACCTGCCGTATTAGCAGGTCCTAAACTCTAATTTACATCTACTTGCCCTGTAAGATTGTCAAAAAGGTGACTCAGATTGTCTTTCTCTTAGTAGCTTTTGATAAAGTAAATAGATACCTTTAGAGGCAAAATGTTTAAAATACTAGGCTTACTTTCTAGATCCTCATGTCCTTCCTGATTACTTAGTCACATTGAATAAGCAATTCTTCACTGCCTTAGCAGCTTTTCAAGGACTCTCCAAAAGATGATTCACCTAGCTATCTGTATGGCTATCTATATTGATTATCTATTTATTACCTATCTATCTATCTATGCATTGATCTACCAAATTTTCCCTAGTTATCTTTGGTAAAGGGTTGGTCTAAATTATCTAATTTTGGAGGGAGGAAAAATGGCGGCGGAATAGACAGACATGTTCCGAACCTTGTCCCAGAGAAGAAAGAAAGAACAGCTGAGGGTCACACGAGGAGTGTTTGTTGGCAAGTTAAGGGACAGCTAAACTCCAGAAGAAGGTGGGGGACTGCTAGACGGGGTTCCCCTAACCTGGCAGCCCCCACTGCGGCTGGGTCCCCTCCCGGAGCTGTGGGCTTGGACGCGGAATCTGCGCCATCTTGAATGGGAAAATGGAGCTTATCGGAAGCCTGAGAATCCACAACTGCGGCACCCACGGAATAGCTTCGAGCCCCAGAACACCGGTCCCCAGTTGGCGCAAACACACGGATTCAGAGGAGCTCTACACTCCACCACGGAAAGGTCAGACTTCGCCTGGGATAAGGTGAGGTCTCTGGTTCCTGCGGGAGAGAGGAATGCGCGTTTTGTGGGAGCTGGAGGACCGGGGAAGTCTGTGCCTAGAAAAATCTGCAGCTGTTGGGGCTGGCGTGATCTGTGAATGTGGAAGGGGGTCCTCAGAGCTGCTAACAGAAGGGCTCTCTAAAAAGCAACCCATTTTGATCTGACGTGCAGGGACACACTAAGAATTTCAAGGGCTGCCTAGACTTACACTAGCGCCGGAGTTCGCACACTTGGGCTTTTTCCTCTTCAAACACTTGCTTCTGATTACTAAGCCCAATACATAGGATCACCCAGTTGGGGACACCCTGGGAGACTGCAGGGGAAAGTTGTTTTTCTGGAACCTGGGGATCGGAGCGGGGAGTGACCATCGGAGAGCCAGCTCTGAGGCAGCCCACTCCCACAAACCGGTAGTGAGTGCCAGAGGGAAAGAAGACTCTAACACTGCCTAGAGAGGCCAGAGATAGACCCGGAAGTCAATCCAGAAACACTGCCACCCAGGGGATGAATCACAAATTGACTCTTGTGTAATCAAAAATAAAGGAATACGAGAAATTAAGACACACCGCCTGCTTACAATCAGGACTGGCTTAACAACACTGAAGAGCAGTGGAATGCAGGGAACTGCAATACTGTCTGGACTGAGAAAGAGGCGTGCCAAACAGAACAACAGAGAAAGTGAATGACCTTCACTACTTCACATTTTATTTATTTATTTATTTTTTTATTTTCATTTTTTGCATCTTTTACTCAAGAAACTAATTTCTTTTTTCCTCACTTGATTTTACCTTTTTAATTATTACATTTTTATTTTCAACCCCTATTATTACTACTGCTATTTTATCTTTTTTTTTTTTTAAGTGTCATTTTATTTTCTCTTCATTTTATTTTGGGATTAGTGTTCTACATTCTATTTTTATCTTTCCTTTAGCATCGTTTTACTCTATCTCAACTCTACCTTTATGCCATCACTCTCTTTCTAACCTTCCCCTTTTTGGTGTCCTTTTTCTCTTACCCCTTTCCTGCTTTAGATTTTTCCTATTCTTTCTGTTTACCCCTTGTTAAAATTTCACCCTACTTACATATCTAATCTCCAATACCCTGCTCCAAGTTCATACACACCTCTCTCTTCACTGTCTTAACTATCCAAAAAATTGTTTTTCTCTCTGTCCTTTTGTTGTTTTTCACTTGAATGTAGATTATATCAAATTTTTATGCTTTTTTGTAAGATTGTTTTGCTTATTCTTCTTTTGTTTGTTTATTTTTTGTTTGTTTTGTGCTTCTGTTTTCCCTTGCCTCACTCAATATTAGTTGGTGTTGTAGTTTGTATTAATCCCCAGGTACTTGTTGCTGGCATTTGCTGGGATTAGTGATTGTTCTATTGGAGTTTTATCCCCAATATATATAGTTTGTTCCCCTTTCTCTCTTAGTCTCTTTCTTGTCTCTCTTACTTTTTTTTCCCTTTTCCCAATTTCATTTTGACACTCTTTTTTTTTTTCCTTTCTTTCTTTTTCCTCTTCTTCTTTCTCTCCTATCCCCTAATTTGCCTTTCTCTGGTGGTCACCTTTATTGGAGGTTATTAATATCATGAATACATTTCTGTTCAGTGCCTTGTGTGTTGTACCTGGTAGTGCTGTATTTTGTGCCTTTAAATCAACTCAGGAGAGAGAGAACTACATAACCAGACACCCAGAGAAGAGAGACCATGGGGAGACAAAGAAACAGTCCACATATGAAAGAAAAGCAGGCATCACCAGAAAAGGAATTAAACGAAATGGAGGCAAGCAACCTTCCAGAAAAAGAATTCAGAGAAATGGTCATAAGGTGGCTGAAAAGAATGGAAGACAAATTCAACAATATCAGCAAGAACCAAGAGGAAATGAAGAAGAACCAAGAAGAAATGAAAAATGACATTGCTGCTGTAAAGAACTCAATAGAAAGCATCAAGAGTAGACTAGAAGAAGCAGAGGACCGCATCAGTGAGCTAGAAGACAAGGTGGGAAAAAATACCCAAGTAGAGCAACTTCTAGAAAAAAAAATTAAAAGGCAGGAGGAGAGCCTAAGGGAACTTTGGGACAACACGAAACAAAACAACATCCGCATAATAGGGGTTCCAGAAGGAAAGGAAGCTGAGCAAGGAATAGAGAACCTGTTTGAAGAAATAATGATGGAAAATTTCCCTGATATAGGGAGAAAAAAACCCACACAAATCCAAGAAGCTCACAGAGTCCCAAGCAAAATCAACCCCAAAAGACTGACGCCAAGGCACATTATAATTAAACTGGCAAATACCAACGACAAAGTAAGAATCTTAAAAGCGGCAAGAGAGAGACAGAAAGTTACATACAAAGGAACCCCCATCAGACAAGCAACTGATTTATCAACAGAAACTCATCAGGCCAGAAGGGAATGGAATGAAATATACAAAGTCATGCCGAGGAAGGGTCTGAATCCAAGAATACTGTACCCAGCAAGGCTATCAATAAAAATTGAGAGTGAAATCAGGAGCTTCACAGACAAAAAAGGACTAAGGGAATTTATTACCACCAAACCAGCAATGCAAGAAATGCTAAAGGGTCTGCTGTAAAAAAGAAAATTAATAGGAAGCGAAGAAGGAACACAGGTGTAAAGAATAGGAATGGCGACAAATAAGTACCTATCAATAATAACTTTAAATGTAAATGGATTAAATGCCCCAATCAAAAGACATAGGGTAACGGATTGGATAAGAAAACACGACCCATATATCTGCTGTCTACAAGAAACCCACCTCAGAAAAAAAGACACACACAGACTGAGGGTGAAGGGATGGAAAAAGGTTTTCCAGGCAAATGGAACTGAAAAAAAAGCTGGAGTAGCAATACTTATATCTGACAAATTAGATCTCAAAGTGAAGGACATAACAAGAGATAAGGAAGGCCACTTCATAATACTAAAGGGAGCAATCCAACAAGAAGAAATAACTCTGGTAAACATATATGCACCCAATACAGGAGCACCCAAATACATAAAAAAACTCCTGGAGGATATCAAGGGAGAGATTGACAGCAATACAATCAGAGTAGGAGACTTTAATACCCCACTATCACCATTGGACAAATCCTCTAAACAAAACATCAGCAAAGAAACATCAATCCTAAATGACTCACTAGACCAGATGGAATTAATTGACATCTTCAGAACATTTCACCCCAAAGCCACAGAATATACATTCTTCTCAAGTGCACATGGGTCATTTTCAAAGATAGACCATATGTTGGGACATAGGCAAAGTCTCTTCAAATTCAAGAAGATAGAAATCATATCAAGCATCTTCTCACACCACAGTGGCATAAAACTGGAAATCAACTACAATAAAAACAACCCAAAGAAATCAAACACATGGAGACTAAACAGCATGCTATTAAACCATGACTGGGTTACCAGAGAGATCAAAGAAGAAATAAAAAACATCATGGCAACAAATGACAATGAAAACACTACAATCTAAAATCTATGGGACACAGCGAAAGCAGTCTTGAGAGGGAAGTTCATAGCTCTACAAGCCTACTGCAAAAAACAAGAAACAATGGTAATAAATTACCTAACCCAACAACTCAAAGAGTTAGAAAAAGAGCAACAAGAAAAGCCCAGTGTAAGTAGAAGGAAGGAAATAATAAAGATCAGAGTGGAGATAAACAACATTGAGACCAAAGAAACAATACAAAAGATCAAAAAAACCAAGAGCTGGTTCTTTGAAAGGATAAACAAGATTGATGAACCTCTAGCCAGGCTCACCAAGAAGCAAAGTGAGAGGACCCAAATAAACAAAATCAGAAATGAAAGAGGTGAAATAACAACAGATCCCGCCGAAATACAAAAGATTGTTAAAAAATACTATGAACAACTCTATTCCAACAAACTGGACAACCTGGAGGAAATGGACATATTCCTAGAAAAATATAACCTTCCAAAACTCAATCAGGAAAAATCTAAACAGCTCAATATGCCAGTAACTATGGAAGAAATTGAAGCAGTCATCAAAGAGCTTCCAGCAAACAAAAGCCCGGGTCAGACGGCTTCACAGGAGAGTTTTACCAAACATTCAAGGAAGAACTAAAACCTATCCTCCTCAGACTATTCCAAAAAATTCAAGAGGAAGGAACACTTCCAAGCTCCTTCTATGAAGCTAGCATCACCCTAATACCAAAACCAGATAAAGACAACACAATGAAGGAGAATTACAGGCCAATATCCCTCATGGATGTAGATGCCAAAATCCTCAACAAAATTCTAGCAAATAGAATCCAGCAGTACATCAGAAAGATCATACACCATGACCAAGTAGGGTTTATCCCAGGAATGCAAGGATGGTACAATATCCGCAAATCAATAAATGTGATACATCACATAAACAAATTGAGAGATAAAAATCACATAGTCATATCAATTGATGCAGAAAAAGCATTTGACAAAATCCAACACCCTTTCTTGATAAAAACTCTCAACAAGGTGGGAATAGAAGGATCATACCTCAGCATAATAAAAGCTATATATGATAAACCCACAGATAACATCATACTCAATGGGCAAAAACTAAAACCATTTCCCCTAAGAACAGGAACAAGACAGGGATGCCCACTCTCACCACTCATGTTTGACATAGTACTGGAAGTATTAGCCATTGCAATTAGACAAGAAGAAGAAATAAAAGGCATCCAAATTGGAAAAGAAGAAGTAAAGCTGTCCTTATTCACAGATGACATGATATTGTACATAAAAAAGCCAAAAGACTCCATCAAAAAACTAACTGACTTAATAAATGAATTCGGCAATGTAGCAGGATACAAAATTAATGCCAAGAAATCTATGGCATTTCTATACACCAACAGTGAACTTACAGAAAGCTAGACTAAAAAATCAGTCCCATTTACCATTGCACCAAAAAAATTAGGATACTTAGGAATAAACCTAACCAAGGAGGTAAAAGACCTACACATGGAAAACTACAGGACACTGAAAAAAGAGATAGAGGAAGATGTAAACAGATGGAAGAACATACCATGTTCATGGATTGGGAGAATCAACATCATTAAAATGTCCATACTACCCAAAGCAATCTATAGATTCAATGCACTCCCCATTAAAATACCAACGGAATATTTCACAGACCTAGAAAGAACTCTCCAAAAATTCATCTGGAATAAAAAAAAGACCCTGAATAGCCACAGCAATCCTGAGAAAGAAGAATAAAGTAGGAGGGATCTCAATACCAGATTTCAAGCTGTATTACAAAGCCACTGTCCTCAAAACAGCCTGGTACTGGCACAAGAACAGACATTTAGATCAATGGAATAGAATAGAGAATCCAGATATTGACCCAAACCACTATACGCAATTAATATTTGACAAAGGAGGCATGAGCATACAATGGAGTCAAGACAGTCTCTTCAATAAATGGTGTTGGGAAAATTGGACAGATACATTCAAAAAAATGAAACTAGATCACCAACTTACACCATACACAAAAATAAACTCAAAATGGATACAGGACTTAAATATAAGATAGGAAACCATAAAAATACTAGTGGAATCCACAGGCAGCAAAATCTCAGACATATGCCGAAAGAACTTTTTCACTGATACTGCCCCTAGGCAATGGAAGCCAAAGAGAAAATAAACAAATGGGACTACACCAAAATAAAAAGCTTTTGCACAGCAAAAGAAACCATCAACAAAACAACAAGAAACCCCACTGTATGGGAGAACATATTTGCAAATGTTATCACTGATAAAGTTTTAATCTCCAACATCTACAGGCAGCTTATACAACTTAATAAAAGGAAGATAAATGATCCAATAAAAAAATGGGCAACGGACCTAAATAGAATCTTTTCGAAAGACGACAGAAGGAAGGCCAAGAGACACATGAAAACATGCTCCAAGTCACTAATTATCCGAGAGATGCAAATCAAAACGACAACGCGATACCATCTCACACCTGTCAGAATGGCTATCATCAACAAATCAACAAACGACAAGTGTTGGCGAGGATGCGGAGAAAAAGGAACCCTCGTGCACTGCTGGTGGGAATGCAGACTGCTGCAGCCACTGTGGAGAACAGTAAGGAGTTTCCTCAAAAAACTGAAAATGGAACTCCCATTTGACCGAGTAATCCCACTCCTAGGAATATATCCTAAGAAACTAGAAACACCAATCAGAAAGGATATATGCACCCCTATGTTCATAGCAGCACAATTTACAATAGCTAAGATTTGGAAACAGCCTAGGTGCCCGTCAGCAGATGACTGGATCAGAAAACTATGGTACATCTACACAATGGAATACTATGCTGCCATAAAAAAGAAGGAATTACTACCATTTGTAGGCACCTGGATGGAATTAGAGAACATTATGCTAAGTGATATAAGCCAGTCAATGAAAGAAAAATACCACATGATCTCACTCATTTGGGGATAATGAAAAACATTATAAACTGATGAACAAAAAGATAGATACAGAGGCAGTAAAGCATCAAACAGACTGTCAAATTACAGCGGTAAGGTTAGGGAGAGGTTGGGGAAATAAGAGATCAACTGAAGGTCTTATATGCATGCATATAAGAGTAACCAACGGATGCAAAACATTGGGGGGGGGGTGAGGGCATTATGGGAGTAGGGGGGGCAATGGTAAGATATGTACACATATAATACCTTAATAAAAAAAATAAAAAATAAATTATCTAATTTTCCTTAATTAGTAATTGGCTCTTTATTTCCAAAATGTCTTTATTATTTTGCTTTGAAAGGTCAATATAAAGAATGTGCTATCATGCTACCATATAACTTTTCTGAAAAATTACTTAATAAATGACTCTTGCCTCATTTTTTATCTAAAAATTACTGTGAAATTATATTACAGCTTGAACTGTCACATTTGAAATAAAATAAGCTGAATTTTATTTCAACTCTAGTTAAGCTTGATTTTATTATTTATTAGGATATATCTCTTCTTTCATAAACATTTATTTTAGCTATCTTTGAATAATGAGAACCTTTTCTAGTTTGAAGCCAAGAATATATTTTCAGACATAAAATTCACAAAGGACTTGTTTAAATATTACTTTAATATTTATGGAAATATCACTAAATTAAAAATTACTAAATATTTCTAACTTAAGTATTACTAAGATTTCATCCTGATAACAATCAGTGTTAGGCAGTGTCAGGCAGAATAATAATCACTCAAAGATGCCCATGCCCTAATCATCTGAAACTTATAAGAATGTAACCCTACTAGTACATGGCAAAAGAGACCTGCAAATGTGTTTAAGGGTACAGATCTTTAGAAGAGATTAGTCTGAATTATTAGAGAGTGTCCAAATTAATTACACAAGTCCTTAAAAGTGGATAATCTTTCCCAGCTGTAGGTAGTCAGGAGATGCAATATGAGAAGAGACCAACTTGATTTTGCTGCCTTTGAAGGTAGAAGAAGAGAGCCATGAGCTAAGGAAGGCAGGTGGCCTCTAGAAATTAGAAAAGCAAGGAAACAGATGTTTTCCTAAAGCCTCTAGAAAGGTGCACAGCCCTGCCAAACACATTGATTTTAGCCCAGTGTGACCTATGTCTGACTTCTGACCTACAGAACTAAAAGATGATAAATTTGTGTTGCTTTAAGTCACTAAGTTTGTGGTAATTTGTTATTCCAGCAATGGAAACTAATACAGCCTCCAAATTAGTTCACCATTTCTACTTTCCTTCATGCAATTATTTCTTCATACAATGTGACCTTTCAAAACAAATCCGTTACTAATTAATACTCTGCATTTATAAAAAAGTATAATGGATTTTTAAATATTTATCTATTTTAGGGGAAGCTGAGGACAGAAAAATTAAGTGAATTGTCTATGATAATACAGTTAGCATTTTTTCAGAACTGCGATTCAAAAGTCATGCAGTCAGGTTTAAAAAAGCCATGCTCTTAATAACTAATCCATACTGTCTTTCTTCCATTTGATTCCATGATAAAAATCCTTTAGCAACTTTATTTCTCATGTTGAATTTGAACTCCCGACCATGAGTTATCTGATGTCTATCTATCTTAAATGTTTAAAAACTACTTTCCCATTGATGCCTCTGTTTCAATCACAGTGACCTCACTATATCCCATTTTAGGGCTTTTGCATTTACTATTTCAGATATCTGTAATGTTGTTTTTTTGTTTTGTTTTTTTCAGATCTGTGGAAGTAAAATCTATCTTATCCTTTAACTTTCTGGTTCAAATGGACCATCCTCAAGGACACTTCCCATGGTCAATCAATCTAATAGTCACTTGGCCATATTTATTATCCAGTTCTATTTTCTTCTTGAAATTTTTCTACATTAACTTTGCCTTTTAATTTTTTTCAGTTTATGTATTTATTCTCTCCTTACTAGAAAGAAATCTCCATAAAACCTGAGATCACATATCTGCTGCTTGCTTCTGTATTCTCCCAAACTAGAGGAGAGCATGGTGCAGAGAGGGACTTAAATATTTTTCTAATGAATGAGTGAATGAGCTCATCCACACTCCTACACATTTCAATATACTTTCTACAATAGTTGAAAAAGAGGTGGTACTCTGGGAATTATATAAATTCACAGACTTTTCCATCTGCACTAGTGTCAAATAATAGTTTTGAAAATTTTATGTTATTATAAAGCTTTGCAAATATACCTACAGTTTTTAGAATGTCTACTGTCCCTATTTAAGGTGGGTGAAAATACATCAGCTATATTTTCTTGCTTAAAGAAAGTGATGAATAGAACTAAATTATCTTTCATTAAGAAAGGAATAAACCTAGTAGGAAGAAAAGGAAGAGGAGGAGGAGGAATAGAGATGATTAAAGAGGGAGAATAAAAAATGAGAGGGTGAGGAGGATGATTTAGTAGCAGCTGCAATGCCACAAGGAGAAAAATCTCTTTAAAAAGTTTTGTTGCATTATAATGCAATTTCATTTTTTCTCTCTTCCTCCAAAAATCTATACTAATAAAATGGTAATATGCTAATTAGACCAAGTCAACCGGACATCTTCCAGAAGTCCGACTTCCTTCCAGACAAAGCCATGGTGGCGGGGGCCAAGGTAGAGGCAGCTAGGGGCAATCAAGCCACCAGGGGAGCAAGCAGTTAGGGGGCAATCAGGCCAGCAGGGGAGAGCAGTTGGGGATAATCAGGCCAGCAGGGGAGCAGTTAGGGGGTGATCAGGCCGGCAGGCAGAGGCGGTTAGGGGCGATTAGGCAAGCAGGCAGAGGAGGTTAGGGGTGATTAGGCAGGCAGGAAGAGGCGGTTGGGGTGATCAGGCAGGCAGGCAGAGGTGGCTAGGGGCGATCAGACAGGCAGGCAGGCGAGCAGTTAGGAGGCAGCAGTCCCAGATTGTGAGAGGGAACCCAGATTGGAGAGGGTGCAGGCCAGGCTGAAGGACATGCCCCCCCCCGCCCCCCGCCGCTTCCCCACCCTCTGCACAAATTCCATGTACCAGGGCTTCTAGTATCCAATAAGAACCTACTTATTTCAAAATATTTTAAGTGTTATGCTTTGTTTTGGTGTGCCTGGTGGTTTTTTTTTTTTGTTGTTGTTGTTGTTTTTTACCTATTTGTTGTCATTATTATAACATTTTAGACTGGAACTTACATGGGTAAAGCTGTCCATAAGGCTTCATTAAACTTATGTTTATTTCTGAACAATTTATCTGTATGTTATTAAAAAGCAAAGCAAATCTAGGATTTTATTGTTTATTAGGATATATTTCTCCTTTCATAAACATTTATTTTAGGTGCCTTTAAATAATGAGAAACTTATCTAGTTTGAAGCCACGAGTATATTTTTAGACATAAAATTCACAAAGGACTGACTTGTTTAAATATTACTTTAATATTTATGGAAATATCACTAATTAAAAGTTACTAAAATGCTAAATATTACTAACATAAATATTACAAAATAAAAGATGCTAAGGGAGAGAAGGAGAGGATTGAACATATTCTAAAGATTCAAGAAATACCTCTCTAAGGAAAAGAGTAAGCTAATGAGCCATAATAGTTGAGATGGGAGGAAAAGCAGTATATGAACAACCTGAGAGGTGAAGTATGGTGCCCTTGAGAATCTTTGTTTAGTCAAACATTGTCAGAAGATAGTATGAGGAGGCATTAGTGGCTCCAGGACGTTAAAGAAGATATATGCAGAGCAATGGTCAGTAGAGCCTTTTTGGTCATAGTAATAACTGATGTTTTATCATAAAGGCAATAAGAGTCTATTGAAAATTTTTCAGCAGAGGAGAGAAGTGGTCCAGTAAGTAATTTATAAAGATTACATAGCTTGGTGAAAAATAAATTAGAAGAGAAATATACTGGATATAATGATAAGGTCTATAGAGGGCATGTTAGTGATGGATTAGGGTGAAAGTCAAGACACAAAGAAGTGGATTTACTTGAGAGTTATTTAAGAAATAAAATGGTAAGGTGAGGTGATTCATTGGTACAATAAATATCATGTCACCCAAATCTACTTTTTAGAGGGTGATGCTACTAAAAAGCTTTAGTTTTAATTAGGAAGAGCTCTCTTGTCCAAGATTGCACCCTTTCCTGGGGTGGCCCACATCCTATGACTATTCAGTGTGGGGATATAAATGTATCTTCAGGAAGTGGAGCTATTCAGGCATCTCTTCATTCTTCAGATTTTCATCCCAGGAGATAAGCCATAGTGGCTGAGAGTAAAGAAGGTAGATAATGAATTACAGTATTGAATAGAAGATTTGAAATCATGAGGGGGTAGATAGGAATCTTGCCTAGAATATGAAAACACATTATGATCTCTGAACTCTACTGAAAGGAACCATAATTTGGCACAGGTTTTATGTGAATTCTTCTAAAAATGAGTACTTAAAGGCAGATGTCATGGCATGCTCCCTTATTTTAACATGAGACCTAAAATTCAGTTCTTTGAAAATATCTTCCACCCTACCCTCTTAGCTTGAGACCAGTTGAAAATGTTTCTGCTCAAAATTAACTAGTTAAGAGTGATCAAGATAATGTTTAATGTGTTTGACAGAAATATTCTAACAAGAAGAATGCATCTCAAAATAAATGTCTCTGGATGAAAAAAAGCATCACAGTATAGTAGAAGTTTGAGCCTGTCTTTTAAGGTCAGAGAATATTTTGGCTGCAAAATACATGATCTTTAAATTTAAAACATCTTTCCTTATTAATGATGTGATAAAAAGGGTAATTCGAGATTTGGCACCAAAGGTTTGGCTACCCTAAAAGCTGACAGAGAATACATTCTTTAGGTGCTTCTTTGGATCTATTTTGCAGAGAAATAAACCCATCTTTGCTGCAATGAGAATTGCCCAGTTAGAAAGTTATTGCTGAATAGAAACCTACCTCAGTCATGACTTCGTTTTTATTGACTAGAAACTAATCATAGACCCAATTTTTTAAGCGAGGGGAACAAAATAAGACCTGTGACTGAGAACATTTCATCTGATTGCATAGATTAGTTTCTGTTTTATTTGAAAAGATATTAGATGCACGGAAGTTAGTGATTGTAATTATGAGTCAAATAATTTGCTATCTCCTAAACATCTTTATACTCTAAAATTGTATTCAATATGACTCAAAGGAAACAAGTGTGCCTTACTAGGCCTAGAGATATAATTTTTAGAATAAGTTAGGATTATAAAATTCATTTTCAAATGTACAGCTAATGAATGCTTAGTAAGTGCCAGGCTTCGTCAGAGCCCTGGACACACAGCAGTGAGCCGTGCTGCTCTTAAGTCCCTGCCTGCATAGAATTTACAAATAAAAGAACAAATAAATTATGATTTAACATAAACAGCCAAGAAAAGAATAAATCAGGAGAAGGGGACTGAGTGAT
Source organism: Plecotus auritus (assembly GCF_963455305.1). Lineage (NCBI taxonomy): Eukaryota > Metazoa > Chordata > Mammalia > Chiroptera > Vespertilionidae > Plecotus > Plecotus auritus. Next base: position 178,495,709 of record NC_137771.1, read on the forward strand.
GAGGCTGGGTGGATTTTATATGTTAGTGCGAGAATCCATCTCTAAGGAGATATCATGTGTGGAGAACTGAATGAAATGATGAATTGAACCATTTAATTGTCTGAGGGAAGAACTTTTCATGGAGCACTTGATCTGGGCATATTTGGATCAATGAGGAAAAGCAATGATTCTAATGGGTGAATGGTAAAGTGACTAAGGAGAGAAAGGCAAGGAGATGATGTCATATGGGAAGGCAAGAGCTAGCTCATGTAGGGCCTTGCAGAACCTAGTAAAGAGTAGAATTTATTCTAAATGTGACTGAAGCCAATAGAGAATTTTAAGCATGGAAAGAACATGATTTGGTTAATGTCTTAAAAAATCATCCTGTTATTGTTTAGAGAAGAGACTATGAGGGCAAGAAAGGAAGACAAAATGTCAGACAGAAACTGTAAATTGATAATCAAGTTAACTTGAACAAAATAACTGTTTTATGTAGACAGTGCATATTGCTATCTAATTCTCTTTTAATAATCGTTGGAATACAGTTTGGTATATTCTGCAGATGCCTTTTACTCCTATGTAAGAGAAGAAAACTCAAAATTCTATATAAAAAAATTTACCTAGATTTGCCATATCTTTCCTCACCACTCCTAATTATATTATATCCTCTGACCTAAAAACAAGTATGATATAGTGGTCTAGGCTAGGGCACTGGAATCATACTATTTTAGTTATATCCCAGATTTGCTACTTACCACTTATACCTCTTGCCAACTCTGTAACATGTGTCAAGTTGCTTAAGCGTCCTCAGTTTCATTATAACTATATTTAATAGCACCCACCTACTAAGGTCATTTTAACAATTAAATAAAAAAATTATGGAAGGATTTTAACAAATAATATGATAGAGAATATGTATGCAATAAACACTGGTTGTGTTCTTATCAACTTTGACCCTGGTAAAGATTTTGCACGTGGCTATTAGCTCTACCTGTTTTCAAGATGTGTATTTGTTTTTAGGCTTCTGCGTCAAGAAGAATGAAGTATTGAATTAAAAGAATAACTTAGAAGAGACAATAATAAAAATACTATTGATGGTAATTTGAATAAAGATTTTCTCTAAGATTAAACTTGAGCATAAGTGAGTTCATTCATCATTCATTATTTCATACATTCAAAAAGCACAATGTTGTATACCTGAAACTAATATAATATTGTATGCCAACTATATTAGACACATACTTATTTTAAAAGCCCATTTATTTCATCAATAATGTTTCAGATTCTACATGAGTTTCATGGGTTGAAAGAAAGGATCAGAAAATAAAGAATAAGAAGAATATTTTTAAATATTGTTTTCTGATTTCCATGAATTAATACAGTAATATAGGCAAACATCATTTAGGTATATTTCTTTCTATAAAAGAGATCATTTGTTTGTCAAATGAGGCTATATAATTCTGAATATGAATGGCCTTCAATTGGTAGAAATATTCAAAATGAATAAAATTAAAGGAATTTGAAAAACTCAGATATATTTCCTTTGTTTTGCTCTTTAATATCATCTATTCTGGAAAATAGAGCTACAGAATTTACATCTTAATATAATTCAGCACAGCCATGGATCATAAAACTGAATATTTTAAGAGATTACTTTAAAAAGGCCCTTCCTTATGGTGCTACTACTGTGAACCAACAATTTCTTAAATAGTCACAATTTTCTCTGAAATTTTCCATGGAATCTTGTGTTTCAGGTTAAAATAAACTTTTTTTCAGGCTCCCTTATCTTTAAAAACATAAGAATACAGACAGTCTAAACATAAGTACAAAAAAAGAAAAAGGGGAGTTATAGGATTAAATGTGTGTGTTTACCATTTCAAATTGGTAATTTTCATTTCAATGAATCATAAAAGAAAAAAATAAAATGTAGGTTTATAAGTGACCAAAAATAGTGCCATCTGTGGTATTTATTGCTGTGGCTTCCTCTCCACCCCAAGCTCTTGCTAAAGAAGAAACTGATTTGACTTTGAGTATGTTTGAACCCAAATCAAGCTAGATTATTTGTAGGTTGAATAATTGAATGAATCTAAAATTTAATTTATTTAACTATAACATGTCAAAAAAATTCTCTGCCTGCCTTATACATTGCTCAGCATGGCATTTTAAACTATAATGTTTGACAGCATAACCCAATAAACTTGAAGATTCAATGAAGAAGCTGTTTTCTTCTAAGTGTGTTTTTCCCTCTGTCATTTCCAGTTTCCTATCATGCTAAAAGGATGCCTGTTGCCCAGCCAGTGTGGCACAGGGTTGAGCATCGATCTTTGAACCAGGAGGTCACGGGGTTTGATTTCCAGTCAGGGCACATACTCAGGTTGTGGGCTTGATCCCCCATAGGGCATGTGTAGGAGGCAGCTGATCAATAATTCTCTCTCATTATTGATGTTTCTATCTCTCTCTCCCTCTCCCTTCCTCTCTGAAATCAATAACATAAATTTTTAAAATAAAAAAGTAAAAGTATTCCTGTTTACATTTGAATAAGTATACCTTAGAAGGCTACCTGATCCCTCTCTTTTCATGTTTTTTTTTTCCTTTCATACTTAAAATGCATTATTTTAAAACTCTGATTTTATCAGAATTCAATGATAAATTGGTTGTTGTTTTTTTTGTTAACCAGTGAGATTATTACTGATTAAGTATATGTTGAAAATTGTTAACAGTTTTCTTTCAAAACTTTTATTTATTTTACCTTCTTTAAAGTGAAAAAACAATTTATCTTATTTTTATAAATGATATGCCAGAACTAGAGGTTTACAATCTGTGAATGAAACTTTACATTTTGGACAAAAACACATTTTATACAGTGAGAGTATGAACTGGGGTGCAGTTGAAATAACTCTGAAAATGGGAAAGTTGTGTTCTATTCTTAGCTCTGCAGTAAATGTCTGTATATTATCCACTCTCCCACTCTAGGTCTCAGTTTTCTCAAGTAAAAATAGAGAATGGGTCAGATGGTATTTAAATCTATTCTTGCTCTTAATTCGTTGGGTCTGTAAGTTTAGTGTAAATACCCTGTAGAATAAAAGAAGAAAAATTAAAAAAGATGTTATTGTGTGTATAAGATTTCAAGTTAGGAAGCAATTGCTTGGAACATTTAGCACACTGTTTTAGCTATCAAACTAACATGATGAGATTTTCCTGGAATAAAGTCTACCTAAATAAATTTCCAAAGCACTTGATGAGATTCTAATCTAATGTCTATAAATTATTATACAGGCCTAAGTGTTTAAAAGTTCAAGTTATTTTTACAAGTTGAGCTGACATTCAAAAGTATGTCATGCTTGCAAGCCAGTCAGCTCAATGGACATCGCTATTAACCCCTTTTATTCACTGTTCAGATCACCAAACACTTGTACCCTAAATACGATGCTTGACATTATAAACCAATTTAGAAACCTTTTACCAGTAGAAGTAATGACAATCCTAGTGAAGACATAAACATCACATGGCCTTTCTCATAAAATCACATTCTGGGGTTGACATGTTCTTCTGGCACCCAGAGACTGCTCATATAAACTGACAAGCAAGATTAACTAGGTGTGAGTGATTGTTCCAAAAAGATTTCCAGCCCCAAACATTCTAGCTAATTGAAGAACAAGAACAGGGTAACATTTCTGCTGTTTCTAAAATTACAGCTTTATTGTTTGAAAGCTTATACAGAATCTGTAATATGTGTCTGGTACAGTCATTTGAAAGTCACCTGAGGGGACAGGAAATAATGAGTACAATACCAGGTACATTTCTGGCTTCTCAAATACAGGATAAAATGATAATAAGGTGAAACAACTTAGAACAGTCTAATTACTGGCCCCTTTTCCAAGGAAATTTCCAGTTCATGTCACCCTAAGTGATAAACAAAAGCAGCATAACTGAATTAAAAAAAGTATTACTGCCCTTGACCTGCATAGACTTAAGCAACTGAATGCAGTCCTTTCATTCCTTCTGGGCCATTGTCCTGATGTTTTCAGATAACCGGCTGATATCTGCATTGCTTATTGAATGGGACTCAAATATTCAAATTTGAGATCCAGTTCTATTTATTCATGTCTTTCCCTAAATCTCCTCCAGGATGACTCTTCCCATTTAGGTCCTTACAGACAAAGGAAAATTTTCAACTTATTTTCTGCCATTAGGAAGAGGCTCAGCTCATTACCTTATAAAAATTATTTGCCTTCACCCTAAAGTCAGGAAGCCACAGTCCTTAAAAACACAACAGTGTCTTTTCTCTCTGGAGAAAAGGAAAATAATTTTATTCTTAAGCTCCTCCTCTGCAGATATAAAATTGGGCAGAGATATAATGATGAGAAGAAATTAGAGAAAGATAGAGAAGAGTTTTGCAAGCATAGGTCATGATAAATGTAAAGACTATAAGACAACAGGTCAGAGTAACAAAAGAAATCTACAGCACTGGAACAAGGTAAGTGAGGGGAAAGTTGGGGGGAAATAAGATTGGAGGAGCAGTATACAGGGTCATTTGGGGCCAGTTAGGAGAGGGTAAAGATTCATATTTTAGCCTAATTGAAATGGAAAAATATTGAGAATAGAGAGCAGTGATATAACATTACATCATTTTTTAAAATAACCTTAATGCAGTGGGAAATTAATAAGGATAAAACAGTAAAAAACCTTTAAGAGGTTATCATACAAGTACTAAAGAAAGGGGTTGTATGTTCAGAAGACAGAAATGATGGAGCTGAAAAAACTTATAAGCAAAAAATACATATATATGTTTCTATATATAAAAATCATTCTATTACAACACTGGAAAATAGGAAACATGTAATTAAAAAATAATACTTTATGAATTATTGAAAGAGAAAACAGATACAATCAGAATGAGACTGGAGAAAACCATACCCAAAGCACACAAAAGAGAATATTTTTTTTATATATATTTCTTTTTTATTGATTTCAGAGAGGAAGAGGGAGGGACAGAGAGATAGAGACATCAATGGTGAGAGAGAATCATTGATTGGCTGCCTCCTGCATGCCCCCCATTAGGAATCGAGCCCATAACCCAGGCATGTGCCCTTGGCTAGAATCGAACCCAGGACTCTTCAGTCCGCAGGCCGATGCTCTATCCACTGAGCCAAACCCGCTAGGGCAAAAGAGAATACTTTTGAGGAGATAGGTAGTAGGGTGTACTCAGGTGAATAAGACATTCAGTAATTTTATAGAATGCTCACTTTAATATTCATTCAGTAAAACTGTAGCAATACAAAACATTGTCCCTACTCTGTGCAAGTATAATTTGTTTATTTTGTATAGTAGCAAAATCTGCTGCCTATTCATAAAAAAAAATCTGTTTATAAAATAATGTATATCTATATGATAGAATAACATAGTATTTTAAACAACTGAACCACATAAAATAACTAAATATTGAAATGCAACATTGAGTTAAAAAAACAAGATGCAAGATAATATATATTGTAAAATGAGTTATGTAGATTTAAAATACAAACTATATATTGTTTATGGATACATACCTAGATAAAATTGATAAAGTGGCTTGAGGTGATATGCACCTCTCATGATAGTGGTAACCTCAGCAAGTAAGGAAAGGACAGACTAAGAAGGTGGTAATTAGAAAAGACTCCAAGTCTATACATAAAATACGACTGCAAGAAAATATGACAAAATATTTAATGTTTGGTGGGAATATTAATGTTAGTTATACTTTTCTTTGAACTTTTATACATGTATATTTTTTACCTGATAAAATAGGCTGATTTTGAGAATGGACACAGACTATTGTCCTAAATGCTTAAAGCCAAAGATACAGAAAGCCTTAGAGAAAAATTAGAAGAAATATATCATAGATCTTGAAATTCTAACATTAGTCAAATGGAATTTTAAAAGGAGATAATAGAGATAATGTAGGAGAGGAAATCATTAATAGTGAGAAAAAAAAAATAAAACAGCTGATGATACAAAATGTCAAGTTCCAAGGATAATAAATGGATTCAGAATGAGAATGGTGAAATTGCCACAAAAGTTCATGGTGTTAAAATGTAAATACAATAAGAGTAAATGGTGACAATAACAATAGGTTTAGAGTAGTGGTTGGCAACCTCATTAGTCAACAGAGCGGCAAACCGCGGCTCGCGAGCCACATGTGGCTTGCGAGTCACAGTTTGCCAACCACTGTCCTAGAGGAAAAGTAAAAGACATTTTCAGAAAATGAAGGGTTGAGAATATTTTAAAAACTTGATTGAAATTATCCTATATAATAAAAGCATAGTGTGCAAATTGTTCCCCCGACCAGGAGTTTGTCTGGAGTTCGACCAGGGAGTGGGCTGACTGGGGGAAGAGAGGGAGGTCCTGGCTGGTGGCGGCAGCAACAGCGGCAGGCAGCTGGGGAAAGGAAGGGAGTACTCAGTCAGCAGTCAGCAGCCGCTAGAGACCCTACCAGTGCGTGAATTTTGTGCACTGGGCCTCTAGTCTATATATATAAAAGCCTAAGTGACCGAACAACCGAACAACTGGGATGACCAGAACAACTGGTTGCTATGATGTGCACTGACCACCAGGGGGCAGATGCTCAACAGAGGATCTTCCCCCTGGTGGTCAGTGCGCTCTCACAGCAGGAGCACTGCTCAGCTGAGCAACCAGTCCCGGTGGCCCACCAGCCAGGTGGCAGCCACTCACTCCCTCAGTAGTCCTGCAGGTCCAATCTCTGGAGAACAGGCCAGGCACTGACTGACCAGTGTCGCTGGTACAACCCCAACAGAGCCTCCAGCCTCCTGGAAATTGTCCTTAGACACCGTGGCCGCTTTCCCTCCCTAGATGCTCCACAAGGAAGAAAGGATATAAAAGCGGCTGCCAGGTGACTCCCAACCACTGGCGCGAACATCAGTGGGACAGATCTGGATCCCGGGCCAGCAAGGGTGTCCCATTGCCTGCCCAGAGGGCTAATCGCATTGCGGTCCTCCCCTGCCTCGGGACCTGACCTGTGCATGAATTCGTGCACCAGGCCTCTAGTATTTAAATATTATGACTGAAAAATGAAAACAGAATATATTTTAAATCATCAGGTATACAAATGTTGAAAAGAAAATTATATAAATGTTATCAACATATTTGAAAGAAAAAACAACAAAAAATCACAATCCCCTCTCCTAAAAATGTAGCATATAATTAGGGAAAAGATGACAGAAATAGGATCAATAGATAAGGATCACAATAAATATAAAAGGGTTCTTCTCTGCTTTCAAAGATAGATACTTTCAAATTGGCTAAAGTCAAACTAAGAAATTAATAAGCATATAAACTCTGTTTTCAAGAGACACTGAAAACAAATCTTTTAAAAAGCTGAAATAAAGTAAAAATATAATATATACCAGGCAAATTTTAAAAGGAGATAATAGAGATAATATAGGAGAGGAAATCATTAATAGTGAGAAAAAGAAAATAAAACAGCTGATGATAAAAATGTCAAGTGCCAAGGATAATAAATGGATTAAGAACGAGAATGGTGAAATTGCCAGAAAAGTTCATGGAGTTAAAATGTAAATGCAAAAAGAGTAAATGGTGACAATAACAATAGGTTACCTATAAGAGAAGCAGAATAGCAGTAACAATCATTTATAAATATATTTTTCAAAAATTCTAATAAAATATAGAAACATCAAATGATGCAAAGAAGGTATTTTTACCACATTGTGTAAAAATTATATTTTTTTCTGAGTATATGTCTCTTTTAGTTCATTGCTTGCCAGATTTTAAAATATACTGTTTAGCAGATTTTGAATATAAGTATATAAAGGGTACTTTGTTTAGAGTTTGTATGTGTGCATGTACATGGTTTTAGTTTCTAGAAAGATTCTTATAATGACTTGAGGAGTTTTTGTCTACATTTTATGCTTTAGGGAAGTTTATATGACATAGGCAATATTTGTTTCTCTGGGTCAGAATATTAGTATATGTTTGAATATATTATCCTGTTTCTTCTATTTTCAGTTTTATAGCCTTTTCTTATATAAAAATTGGTCATTTATATATAGATATATGTATATGCACATATATAAAAAGGAACAATGTTTATGTATTTCTTAAGCATATGTTTTTCTAGATTTAAAATATGCTAGAATAAAATTTAAGAACCAGTTTCTTATTTGCCCATTTGAAATGTCTATAGAATCAGTATTTTAAAGACCCAATAGTGACAATTTTTTTCTTTAGAAATATGAAAGTATGATAATTTACATATTTTATTTTTTTTCTTTATTGATTAAGGTATTACATATGTGTCCTTATCCCCCCATATTTTAACTCGTATATTTGTATTTCATTTCTATTTTTATAGCTTTGGGATTTGGAATTCTATATAAACTGATTTATGAAGTCTTTATTCAGGAGGCCTTTGATCTCTGCAACTATATTTTTGTCTTATGAAAGTAAAGTGTTACCTCTTTTGTTACATGTCTTATTTAGACATTAATTAGTAAATGTAAGTTCTAAGTCTATGCTTGTCTTCTAAGTATTCTGGAATTGTTATGTAAATCCCTCAAATAATTTTGTTTTTTTTTTATATTCTCAGATCATAGCATGGAACCTGGCACTTATTGAAGAACAGTGAATATTAGTGATGGTAATGATACTCACTAAAATTTTAAATCTAGAGAAAGAAAAGATCACTATAGAAGTGATGAGAGTCCAATTTACTAAAATGTTAATCCTTGTTTCTGAAGACCTCATATGTGACCTCTCCTAATGTTGGTGGTGCTATTACCTGAAATACTGATATCCATGAATACTGTCAAACTTGGTGTTTACTTAAAATCTGCTAATTTATTTTAAAATTATGTATCAGAGCCAATAGCCCTGAGGGGAAGTCAGGAAATCCAACACTTGTGAGCTTTTTATGAGTTAGGGTTAGAGAGTATTTGAGAACTCACCAACATTCTGAATACTTCACAACATGGCTTCCATGATGTGAGCAAGAAGGCTTGACTCATCCAGAAACATTTGGCTGCTACTTAGATGTCCTAATTCCATGCCATGTCCTATAAAGCCTTTAAAATTTTCATGAGAGGAAACAATTATTTTGTTCTTCTTTTCAGAACCTTTTACCAATTAGAACCATATAAAGGATTTATCACTACTGTAGAGAGGAGATTGATGAAATGGTAGCACAACCTTGGCCTGGGAAACTGAATCTACTGGCACTGCTACCAACACTTGTAAGTGGAAAGGGAACAACATTAGTCTTAGAATTGGAACACATTTTTTTCCTGAATTTATCTATATCCTGGGTGATCTTGTGCAAATAGTTTACTTTTCCTTAATTTCTTTTGTTGTTATTTGTTTATATGATACGTGAATACATATATATAAAAAGCTGGGGGCTGTCATGACCTAAACAACTGGAAGGATGACCAAACAGCAGGCGCGTGGGGTGACCAGGGCGGCATGGGGGTTAGTGAGGGATGACCAAATGACTGAACAGCAGGCTGGATGGGGCGATCAGGCCGGCAGGGGGGGCAGTTGGGAGTGACCAGGCTAGCAGGGGGACAGTGAGGGCAACCAGGCTGGTGGGGGGGAAGTTGGGGTGACCAGGCCAGTGGGAGCCGGGGGCTGTTAGGGGGGATCAGTCAGGCAGGCAGGCAAGTGAGCAGTTAGGAGCCAGTGGTCCTGGATTTTGAGAGACATGTCCAGCTGCCGGTTTAGGCTCGATCCCCGGGATTGGATCTAAACCAGCAGCTGGACATCCTCTAAGGGGTCACGGATTGGAGAGGGTGCAGGCTGGGCTGAGGGGACCCCCACTCCCGTGCATGAATTTCATGCACTGGGCCTCTAGTATAATAATAATAATAATAATAATAATAATAATAAAATTTTAGGCTACTAGTTTATTTTCTCTCCTAGATAATTACTGGATTCCAAGTAACTTGACATTACCTATTTTGAAATCTTCATTTATGTACAGGGAACAGTAAAACTTGCCCTGCTATCGTTTGGTTGAATAATTGACAAGAAAAAATTAGATCACTTCTTGCCCTCTTGGCTAAGATCAGGTATAGGAGTTAGAAAACTTAGGGTGTTTGAATATGATAAGAAAAAATAACATATGTGCATTAGAAAAACAAAACAAAACAGAAAACACCTGTCAAACTAAATGCTAGTTCAGATATTGGAACAATTTAAAAATATTAAAAAATAATGCTGCTCCCTCCCCTATTTCTGGATCTATGAAGATAATACCAATGAAGAGAACAGACTGTGCCATTCAGGGAATGTTTCTTACTTCCTAGGATTATTAATTGGTAGATCCCTAATGTTCAACATAGGATTATATTATTTACAATTGGATATTCACAAACTGGGAGGTGTCCTTCTCCAATTATGATAAATTATAATTGTGCTATAAATAATTCAAACTGTAGAGATTTAGATAAATTATAAATCTCCATTAAACAGTATAACTTTAACAAATCTTTTAATCTCTGAGATATATTTTCCCCATTTATAAAATAAACAGATTAGATAATCATTAGATGATCTTTAAAGAAAGGGTGTAGTATTCATATAAAGTACTATTTTGTGAATAAATTTGAGCTGGACCCTTTGTAATAAGTCATAATGAGACTGGTAAGGGGAAAAGAAGAGGGTAGTTTTTATAAAAGAAGTAGAATATTAAAGTGGATATGAGTATGGTGTTTGTAGAACAGTGAAAATATCTCAACATGATGAATCATCAAGCTCTTTGACTTTGGTCAACCGTTAACAGTTTCCTCTGAAATCTACCATGCAAATATTTCATTCAAATCCCTTGATGATTTAATTCTCCGCTGGTCTTGGATTAAATCCTAATTCCCAATGAAGACAAGTTTCATTCAGATGTTTGCTGATCCTCGAAACACATCATTTTGGTGCTTTGCAGAGACAAAGACACTGAGCAGTGGTTTTGTTTTGGTTTTGTAATATGACATTTGGTCACTTCACCAGCTTTCACATCTGCTTCCAGTTTGGGATGAAACCACTTAAACCTCATGCACCCACTGAAAGCTGTGGTTTTGTCACACAACATTCTGTCACAAAAATTACATAGGCATATAAACAGAGGAAAAACTTGCTGCCTTTGTTTTAAAGTTTTGGTTTATTCTTCTAAATGCAAATGAAATCAATTCTGAACTGAACAATAACAAAATTAAAGCTAAATAAAATAGACAGCAATATTCCATGCTACTCTTGAAAATCAGCATAGATGAGCTAGCATTCAATATACAGTAGGTCCTTGGGTTCCGTTGGAGATCTGTTCCTATGGTGCGATGTAACTTGATTTTCGCCGTAAGTCGGAACCCACCTACATAAGCATCTACGTGACTCACATGGAGCACATACACAGCAGTAATGAAGTGAAACAGAAAAAAAAAATTAAAAGAAAGATAACAGTTCATGACCTTTACTTGTGGTAAATAAATAATAAAAAACATAAAGCACATATGTACATACGTCGAAATGATGGAGCATTTTTTTTTAAATAAATAAATGGGAGATGGCGACGTAACCACGAAACAACATACATTGAGTCCGACGTAACCCAAGGACTGCCTGTAGTTATTTACCTTCTACATGTTGACCTACTAACATTTTGACTAGTTTCTGTTTTGGGCAACTAGATATTACACTTGATTCCATAGTTGGAACAATAATATAGCCACTTTTATTTTTTGATATGTGGATATTCACAGTAACATTTTAGTTCTAGTTTGTGTTTTTTCTTCTTAACATAGAGTTGTAACATTTTCAGACATGAAACATACTTTAGAGTTATCAAATATATCCACCCACTACCCCTGCCATTATCCAATGTGTAACTGGGTTTAAAGAGAATCTAAACCCCTGATGATATTGGCCAGGTTCTGGTTTTGATCCTATCCCATAATTGTCAATCACGTTCAGTTGGTAAAGTGCAATAGTGATGTGGTCAATGTTTTCCAATTGGATTGTTAGACAGGAAGGCTAGTTTTTTTCTATTTAGTGGGCAAATATTTTAACTTCAATCCAGCTATATGTTGTCACTCATCTCATGGAGGATCAAAATGTGACCAAATTAGTTCAGACTCATTCATGAAAAACAAAACAAAACCATCACCCACTGTTTTAAATGAACACATGTGCACATGCTCATTGCACATAAACACACACACACTCACAGATGAAACCTCTCAAAGTACACACTTAAACCTTTTAGTGAATCCTTGTATTCAGAAAAAAGTCCAAATCCCTTAGCTTGACATTTAAAGTTCTTCATAATTGGCTTCAACTTCTAAGTCTATCCTTACTTCCTGCTCTATCCCCTCTATAGCACCCATGCTCAAGTTAATCCAAAACAGCACTATACATTCAAAATGTCATGATCTTTATGCTCCTTAAACTTCAGTCTACTCTTCTCTTTACTAAGCATACCCAGTTTCACCTACTTTACTGAGAAAATTACCACTCATTTTTCAGCTAACAATTTATGGCTTCAATTAAGTTTTTTTTTTATCCTTAATGTTTGCTTATAGCAGAATCATCAGAATTATTGAATCCATTCTATGTCTACTTAACCTCTTGTTCATACGTGTGCATAGCACTTACTAAATCGGATCAAAATTGTTTATGTATACGCCTATCTACCTAGTTTGAATGACAAATTCTTGAAACGGTGCATGAAGTTCATATGTTTGTTTACACTGAAAACAGAATACAACCCAGTCTTTCCTGTTTTTGTCTCTTTTTGCTCTGGATTATGCCAGCAGACTAATTTTTCTCCTGCCTTCAATCTCTACCTTTTTCTAGTTACCTTCCATGCTCCTTTTTGATTACTTGTTTCAAAGTATACACACTTTATTTAATGACTAGAGGCCTGTTGTAACACGTTCATGCACTCCAGGGGGTCGGGGGAGAGTCCCTCAGCCCGGCCTGCACCCTTTCCCAGTCTGGGAGCCCTTGGGGGACATCCGACTGACAGCTTAGGGAGCGGGCCTAAGCTGCAATTGAACATCCTTAGCGCTGCTGCAGGCAGGAGAGGCTCCTGCCACCACCGCTCCCACCTCTGCTATGCTCACCAGCTGTCAGGCGGCTTCTGGCTGAGCGGCGCTCCCCCTGTGGGAGTGCACTGACCATCAGGGGGCAGCTCCTGCATTGAGCATCTGGCCCCTGGTGGTCAGTGAGTGTCATGGGACCGGTCGTTCTGCCGTTTGGTTGATTTGCATATTACCCTTTTAATATATAGGATATCACTTTTAAATGCCTGCCTGATAATTTCAAACATACTTTTGTCTTGATATACAACCTATTTAGGGAAATTAACTTTGGTTTTAATCCTACTCCTTTAGAGAACTCTTTTAAATCTTCTCTCTCCTTTAATCACTATAGCCACCTCATACTCAGCTGATGCAATTACTTTCCATTTCACTAAGAAGAAAAAAGCTATAAAAGAGTTTCTATAAGCTTTTACTACCACATTTACCCACCTGCACATATAAATATCAATACTGTTTGCTTTCCCTATCTACCCAATGGTGCATTGAATACCAACCCTCTTGACCCATCAGATACATCACTTCAACAGTTCTCCTTCCCTTTCCTATCTCATCAGTTTCACTTTCATTTCAATCCTATAAGCAGCATACAATAGACTAACCCTGTGGTCTGCAAACTGCTGCTCGAGAGCCACATGCAGCTCTTTGGCCCCTTGAGTGTGGCTCTTCCACAAAATACCACAGCCTGGGCAAGTCTATTTTTGAAGAAGTGGCGTTAGAAGAAGTTTAAAAAATTTGGCTCTCAAAAGAAATTTCAGTCGTTGTACTGTTGATATTTGGCTCTGTTGACTAATGAGTTTGCCAACCACTGGACTAACCTATCTCCCATTTTCAGGCAAACCTTTGGTTGATTGCTTCTCTTCCAGCTACTGTCCCATTTTTCCCCCCAACTTTGACAACACAATTTTTCAGAGGAGTTAACTTTCACTAGTCCATTTCCATATTTTCTCTCTAAGTCCTATTTGGTGAGGTTTTATTTATTACCAGTCTACTCTAACTGCTCTTGTCAAAGTCACTAATTACTTCCCAATGCCAAATCCAATGACCACTTTTCAGTTCTCTACTTAAACGTATTTGTCACAGTTGATTACTTTTTCTTTGCTTCATTTAGTTATCGGGACACTAATTCCTTTGGCTCTCCTTTTACTTCCCCACTAGCAAGCTTCTTCTTTGCTAGTTCTTTCTCCTTCCCTGGCCTCTAAATTTTATAGGACCGCAGGGCTCAATTCTAGACCCCCTTTTATTTCTCTCTATAGAGTTATCTAGTTACAAGGCATTAAATATTATGAATCTCCTAATGACTCCCAAGAAATGAAGAGAGAAGCAACAAAGAAACCTTGCTCAATTAATAAACTCTTGAATACTGCTATTAATAACGGATAAATAACAGTAGTTATTTGAAAAGTCAAGTAAAACAATAGATTTAAAAAATAACATGTTTATTTATTTATTATATGGTACATATAAGGCATGATGAACACAGTAGTGAAAAAGGCAAAACAAGTTCATGCTCTTCAAACATCTCATATTCCAGATATATGAACTATGGGTGCAGGAGTCCTCAAACTATGGCCCGCGGGCCACATGCGGCCTGCTGAGGACATTTATCTGGCCCGCCGGGTGCCGCTGCCTGTCCTGCTTAGCAGCTGACTCATCCCGGGCCCGCAGTGCGCATAGTAATTTGTTCATAGTTGTTTTTTTTAAACTATAGTCCGGCCCTCCAACGGTCTGAGGGACAGTGAACTGGCCCCCTGTTTAAAAAGTTTGAGGACCCCTGGTATGGGGCTAGGAGGATAAGTGGGGGAGAAAAGGCTTTCTTCCTTTTTTTCTAACCCAGACATTTTCCCTGAACTCTATCTATACCCATGCATTTAGCTGCTTAGTTACAAATCTCAAACTTATTATGTCTACAACTGACATCTTGGTTGTCTAATAAATACTTTTTTTTTTTTCTGGAGTCTTCCTCATCTGAGTGGCTTGAGCAAAAAAAACATGGTGTCAATTTGACTTCTCTCTTCTCCAATATTTGATCAACTACAAAATCTTATCAGTTCAAAGTATTTCCACGATTTGACCAGTCGCATCACTTCATCTATAACCATCCAACTCCAGGCCACCATCACTTCTTACCTGGATAGCTTCAATAGCCTATTTGGTATATTTGTTTCTGTCCCGTCCTTGTTGGCTTTTCTCAACATAGTATTCATAGTGCCCCTTGACAATGAAAGTCGAAATTTTCTACTATTTTGTTCATTGCCCTCCACTGGCTTCCCAACTTCACAACAAGGTGCAACATGTCTATATCCCTTCACTCTCTGACCTCATCTCCTGTCGCTTTGCAGTTCACCTCAATATTTCACTTATATCAGTCTCTATACTTTTTCTTGAACATTCCAAGCATGTTACCACTTCAGGACATTTCCACTACTCTTTTATCTGCTTTAATGACTCTTCCCCAGACCTCCCCTTGATCACTCTCTCATGTCCTTCAGATCTCTGCTGTAATGCCACTTATTAGAGAAGCTTCCCTGGTCACTCTTTATTAAAGTTTAGCAACTTCAAACGCCTTCCTTTCCTCTGTGTTATTTTCCTTCAAAGCACTTATCACCACCTTGTAGTCTGTATTTACTTATTTGTGCATTGTCTGTCTCCCCCTACTGGACTGCTACATAATAAGAACAAGGGTTTTGTAGTTTATTCACCACTCTTCACTCGCAGCTAGGATGTTACTACATAGTACTTGCTCAATAAATATTCACTGAATAAATGAATGAATGAATTAACTTCTCTCACTGTCTCACATATATGGACAGTATCAGTAACACTTGGCTAACTGTTGTTTCCTGATTTATAAAGGGCCCTGTATTTCATTTCCTGCTGGAAATCGATCATTGTCCCACTAATAGAGAGATGTGGAAAGGGAATCCTGAAGGCTGGTCAACCTTAAATGCTCTGAAAGGTCAGAGCTAATCACTCATTGTTTAGTTGAGACATTGGTAGTGGAAGCAGCCTCCACCTGTTAGTCTTATGTAAATTCTTGCTGATTGGCTATTATTGGAATTTCCTGCCTAAAGGATATGGGTGTATCTCATAACCTTAATAAAAGGGATAGTAAGGCCAGAGCAGTGAGTAGTCCTCCCCCTAGAGGTGGGCTCCCACCTGGCCCCAATATTCCCAAATTAATACTTTTCTAAGTCTCTTTTCATTTGTGTGCGGCCTTCTCCAGAACCCGAACCCTGAACCACGCGGGACGTGAAAGGGGTTCCCATAATTTCTTGTCTTAATTCACTTTTCAGCACTCCTCATTTCCCATTTCCATATGCTCAACTCATACCTATATTTCAGAGCTCAATTTACACATTGTATTATATGCAAAGATCTTACAAACTGGAAGTAATATTAGTCCTTAGAATATCCAAAAATACTTTACAAATATAATTACTTGTGGATTTTAGTACTTTCTCTCCTATCCTATAAAATAGAAGGCTAATGTGCAAATCAACTGAACTGTAGAATGACCGGCCCCTGTGATGCACATTGACCACCAGGGGGGCAGATGCTCAACGCAGGAGTGTGCTCCCACAGGGAAAGCAACACTCAGCAAGAAGGCTGGCAAACCCAGTGGTGGTGGTGGGAGCCTTTCCCACCTTTGCAGCAGCGCTAAGGATGTCTGACTGCCAGACATCCCCTGAGGGCTCCCAGACTGCAAGAAGGCACAGGCCGGGCTGAGGGACCCCCAACAAAGTGCATGAATTTCATGCACTGGCCCTCTAGTCATCCTATAAAGTTTTAGAGAGTAAGTACCAAAAATCTCCTCCTGTCTACTTTTTACCCCAAATCCAGACTGTAGCGTATAGGAGTTCCTCAATAACTGCTTTTTAAATAAATATAAAAATGAAAGTTTCATTTTTACTAATGTATACAAGAGTATACAGAAGTCCTTACAATAGCCTTAAATCAGGATTTTATTTTTATTTTTTTTAATAACTCTTTATTGTTCAGATTATTACAGGTGTTCTTTTTTTCCCCCATAGCTCCCCTCCACCTGATTCCCCACCCCACCCCATGCCCTTACCCCCCGCCACTGTCTTCATCCATAGGTGTAAGATTTTATCCAATCTCTTCCCGCACCCCTCACACCCCCTTCCCGCTGAGAATTGTCAGTCCACTCCCTTTCTATGTCCCTGATTCTATTATATTCACCAATCCATTCTGTTCTTCAGATTTTTTTATTCACTTGATTTTTAGATTCACTTGTTGGTAGGTATGTATTTGATGTCATTTTGTTGTTCATAATTTTTATCTTTACCTTTTTCTTCTTCTTCCTCTTCTTAAAGAACACCCTTCAGCATTTCATGTAATCCTGGTTTGGTAGTGATGAACTCCTTTAGCTTTTTCTTGTCTGTGAAGCTCTTTATCTGACCTTCAACTCTGAATGATAGCTTTGCTGGGTAGAGTAATCTTGGTTGTAGGTTCTTGCTGTTCATCACCTTGAATATTTCTTGGCACTCCCTTCTGGCCTGCATAGTTTCTGCCAAGAAATCAGCTGACAGTCGTATGGGTGCTCCCTTGTAGGTAACTAACCGTTTTTCTCTTGCTGCTTTCAAGATTCTCTCTTTGTCTTTTGCCCTTGGCATTTTAATTATGATGTGTCTTGATGTGGTCCTCTTTGGATTCCTCTTGTATGGGGTTCTGTGTGCTTCCTGAACTTGTAAGTCTATTTCTTTCACCAGGTAGGGAAAGTTTTCTGTCATTA
Source organism: Plecotus auritus (assembly GCF_963455305.1). Classification (NCBI taxonomy): domain Eukaryota; kingdom Metazoa; phylum Chordata; class Mammalia; order Chiroptera; family Vespertilionidae; genus Plecotus; species Plecotus auritus. Next base: position 178,513,538 of record NC_137771.1, read on the forward strand.
TTTCTTCTAATAGGTTTTCAATATTTTGCTCTCTCTCTTCTTCTGGCACCCCAAAAATTCGGATGTTGGTATGCTTAAAGTTGTCCCAGAGGCTCCTTACACTATCTTCATATTTTTGGATTTTTTCTTTTTGTTTTTCTGGTTGGGTGTTTTTTGTTTCCTCATATTTCAGATCTTTGGTTTGATTCTTGGGGTACGTTGATCTACAGTTGAGTTTCTGTATATTCTTTATTTCAGACAGTGTATGCTTAATTTCTGACTGGTCCTTTTCCATTTTTTTTGGCATTCTCATTAAGATCCTTAAAGGTCTTACTAAGTTCCTCAGCGGTTTTTAGAAGATTCTTGAGTAACCTTATAAAAGTGGTTCTGAACTCTATGTCATCCAGTAGTTTGCTTTCCTCCATTTCTTTCATTTGTGAAATGTTTCTTTGTCTCCGCATTTTGCTGCTTCCTTGTGTTGATGGAGTGGCTTTGTGTGGTAGGTGACCTATAGGGGCCAGTAGCTCAGCCTCCCCAATCACCTGAGGTGGACACCTTTGATACACCCCTTTGTGGGCTGAGTGCAAAGTCTTGGTGTAGTTAAGCCTTGATTGCTGTTGGTACACTTGGAGGAATTGACCTCCAGGCCAATTGGCTGTGAGGACCCACTGTGTCTATAATGGAAGAACTGCTGTGCTGGAGACACGCTTATGGTGCAGGACTTGTTTCAGTGGGGCTTTGGTGCTCACTGAGTCTGCCTCCTGAATGTGTCACTTATGGATGTGAGGAGTTGAAATCTGGTGTCTCACACTGACCACTAGGTACACTGGCTTCTGGATCTCCAATGGGGTGCAGGTCAGCTACTGTCTGAGGCCACCCAGCAGGCGCTACAGCGAGAACTACAGTTTTCTCTTCTTTGCTTGGAGTTTGGAGGTTTTGGAGCTGTCTGACCCGGTCTGCAAGTTTGCTAGGTTAAGCTGCGATAGGGCAGGTCATTCATATGCTAAAGCCGCTGCTTGGAGCTTGGGTGGGTTTGTAGATTGTGCAGGGCGGGGTCTCAGGGCATGACTAGGCTAGGGCGTGGCAAACAGCAATGGCTGCCAGTTAGCCGGCTCTGCATTTCCGACCGTGTCCCCGCGTCCTGCGCCCCAGCACAGTAAACAATTATTCCTGCACGCAGCCCTGCAAGCAAGCCTCCCTCACTTTCCGACCCCAAGGCAGACAGTCCAGCTTCTCCCTGTAGGAGCCTGGGTCCCCCGCGTCTCCCCAGAAACTGGAGTTTTGAGTAATCGGGAGCTTGTCTCCCTTCGGGTTGAAAAAAGCAGCGCTCCCAGTCACCCTTCGCCACCCAATTCGCGCGCCTCCGTACCTCAGCTTTTCAGCGCTTGTGCATCCCTCAATGCTGTTTGCTCTTTCCTTCTAGTTGTAGAACTTCCACTCAGCCAGCTTTCCCGTGGTTCTGGGTGATAGACGTTTTGTCTTTTAGTTGTAGTTTTGAAATTGTTGTGCGAGGCAGCAGTTTAGGTGTTTACCTATGCCGCCATCTTGGATCCTCCCCTCTTAAATCAGGATTTTAATAAGTAAAATACAAACCCCTTATATACATTACACAAACTTAAATTATCTTCCTTGAAAGGTCTTTTATGACTTACCAAACCCTACAATTTCACTTTGTGGCATCCCCTACCTCAGTCATTTGTTTTACTAGCCTTGATTTTTCTAGAATTTTTGAAACTGTTTTCCATCTTAGGCCTTAGCCCTTACTGCTTTTATGCTTGCATTTTTACATGGCTTATTGTTTTGTAAATGGTTAGCTTAGGTATCAGTTCATTTATCAATGTTTTGTATATGGCTCCCTTCCTTGCCCACCTAAATTAAGGTCCATGTCTTAATTCCAACTTTATCAGATCATCCTACTTTTTATCGTCATAGCACTTAGCACTATTTTAAATCATGTTTTGAATATTGTTTACTTGTTAATCACATGTATTTCATCTCCTCTCTGCTCCTACACATTGCCTCCCCTAGCCCCATTACCCATAATTTATATATCTGGAATGTGAGATGTGTGAAGAGCATGAACTTGATTTTCTTTTTCACTGTTGTATTCATCATGCCTAAAACTGTGCACTATATAAGAAATAAACATTTCTTATTTTTTAAAAATGCATTGTTTTATTTGACTTTTCAAATAATGACTATTTTGGTTTATTTATCCTTTGTTAATAGCAGCATTCTAGAATTTATTAATTCAGCAGGGTTTCTTTGTCACGTCTCCCTTCATCTCAGGAATCAATATCTATACTAATAAAAGGGAAATATGCTAATTAGACTGGGTTGACTGGACATCTTCCGGATGTTCAACTTCCTTCTGGACAAAGCCATGGTGGTGGGGGCCAAGGCAGAGATGGTTAGGGGCGATCAGGCCAGTGAGGACAAGCAAGCAGTTAGGAATGATCAGGCTGGCAATGGAGGGCAGTTGGGGGCGATCAGGCCATCAGGGGAGAGCAGTTGGGGGCAATCAGGCTGGCAGGGGAGGGCAGTTGGGGATGATCAGGTCAGCAGAGTAGCATTCTAGAATTTAGGCCCCTGTGGGATTGGGCCTAAACCGGCAGTTGGACATCCCCCAAGGGGTCTCAGATTGGAGAGGGTGCAGGCCGGACTGAGGGACACCCCCTCCCATGCACGAATTTTGTGCACCGGGCCTCTAGTATTCACACAAAGAAGGAAAGTACACCTTTTGGAGAATGTGTTTTCAGAGAAACACTAACCACAAGAGAAGTCCTGAAATAAATTGTAATTGATTCATAAAGTCACCTCTTCACATTTATGAAAGACAACACTTAGCTCCTAAAATAAGCATTTTCCTTCTTACTCATGAAACTATTTTGTGCTGATGAAGCTATATAGCATCAGTAGTTTCTAAGGAGGAATAGTCTAAAAATAATGCTTCAAATCTCCAAATGAGAGCTAGTCCAGAGTGGGAATATATACAATAATATTCCAATTTACTAATATTTAAAAACTTTGGTATTTTGTGGCAAATGTGGCTTTCAATACGTTTGTGTGCAAAGATTTATTAAACTCCTTTTTCATGATACCAAGAAAAAAAATCAATATAAACATATAGAATCGACACCATGGAAACATATTCATGCTGAAGGGTTTTATACTTAGCTGTCTTAATGTTTTTCCGTTGTGGTTGACATTTGCTGAAGACAAATGGAAACATCTTGTTTTAACATGAAACTTTCTGGGATCCTCCCTAGCAGGCACAAGGCACAATCTCTCTTCTTCCTTTTAACTCCAAAGCCATGTCTCTGTATGTCTCTCTATTTTACAATGTGTCACTTTTTACCTTTTATTATATTTATGCCTTATTACTCCTAAATAATTAAATTCTCTCTAACTATCCATTTTTTAATCACTTCCCATTGCCTTCTATAATTTCAAATGCATAGAAAGTGTTCAATAAATGTTTGTGGAATATGTAAATATGATTATTTGTTTATATAATTTGCTTTTAGTCTTTGAAGGTCAAAAATTTTTTTAAATTTATCTTTATTGTTGAAAGTATTATAGATTTCCCCTCCCTCCCTTATTGACCCCTCCATTCCCCCATCACATCCTCCATCCCCAGGCCTTCACTGCACTAATGTCTGAGTCCATGGAGGGTTAAAATTTTTAAAGGAACAAACTGACAATGATTATTATTTTTTCATGGAACTTATGACTTCCAGAGAGACAAACTTACATAGAATCTTGTAAAACAGTTTTTCAGTTTCCCCTAAGAAGCTGAAATGACTGTCTGGCTCTTTATTTGTAAGCTTTTAATAAATACTATGGGGTATTTAGTATCGATTTATAAACAAACTAGAGGCCCTGTACACAAAATTCGTGCACTGGAGGGGGGGGGGTTGTCCCTCAGCCCAGCTTGCACCCTCTCCAATCTGGGACACCTCAGGGGATGTCCAACTGCTGGTTTAGGCCTGATCTCACAGGGATCCCACAGGGATTGGGCCTAAACGGGCAGTCGGACATCCCTCTCACAATCTGGGACTGCTGGCTCCCAACTGCTCACCTGCCTGCCTGCCTGATTGCCCCTAACAGCTTCTGCCTGCCAGCCTGATCATCCCCTAACCACTCCCCTGCCAGCCTGATCAATGCTTAACTACTCCCCTGCTGGCTCAATTGCCCCCAACTGCCCTCCCCTGCCAGCCTGGTCACCCCTAACTGTGCTCCCCTATAGGCCTGGTCCCCCCAACTGCCCTCCCCTGCAGGCCTGGTTGCCCCCAACTGCCCTCCCCTGCTGGCCCAGTCACCCCTAACTGTCCTCCCCTGCCAGCCTGGTCACCCCTAACTGTGCTCCCCTATAGGCCTGGTCCCCCCAACTGCCCTCCCCTGCAGGCCTGGTTGCCCCCAACTGCCCTCCCCTGCTGGCCCAGTCACCCCTAACTGTCCTCCCCTGCCAGCCTGGTCACCCCTAACTGCCCTCCCTTGCTGGCCTGATCACCGACAACTGCCCTCCCCTACCGGCCATCTTGTGACAGCCATCTTGTGACCACATGGGGGGTGACCATCTTGTATGAGGATGTGACAGTCAATTTTCATATTACCTCTTTATTATACAGAATGGTGGAAAGGCAAAATGTATAGATCTCCTTCCTATAATCTACTACAATGCTAGGCATGATGATGTTAATGCATTTAGATGTAGAAGAATAAAGTTTAAATACATAGAGTTGCCTTACAGACAAGCAGAACACATAGGTCTAGAAATTGAACATTTTAGGGTTTGCCCAGTAATGGAAGATTGCTTGTTATGTTTACAGAGGGGGGTGAATAAATAAAAATAGTACATGGCAGTTTGAGAAGGAAGTTATAGACTGATATAGGCCCTAGACTGATTGATTGATTGAGGTTTTGGGATTAAGTTGGTAGGTAAAGGGGAGCTCTTGAAGGTTTCAGTACAGGGTAGTGACATGATAAAAGCTGTGCTTTAGGGAGAATAACCAGACAAATTATGCTTGATAAGATGGCTAGAGACAGCTAAGGAAGAAAAATCTTTTCAAAAACTTTTAGTGATATTCTAGGTAATTCTTTTGCCTGTGGGAAAAACATGAAAAACATAAACTAAAATTTATTGCTTTTTGACACCTAAAGGGAAAAAGACCAGATAATGAATGGATTATATATGTGTAATTTTTCTCTGTCTATGTATTCATGCATACACATTTTTCTTTGTCAGAAATATTGCTGACTATTTAGGTTTATAAACTAAACATTTGACACTGTGTCTGATTAGATTTCAGGTACAAGTATCGGCATGTTTTGTATTATTAGATTGTATGACTCAGAGCGCTGGTTATAAAATCAATTTTAAATATCATCTAATTTTTTAAGGAACTTCCATTATAAAGGTACTACTGGCAATTGATCTAGATAAACTTTTAACTTAGCATTTTGTTATTATGTCAAATGTGATGTTCATCCTCAGAATAAAAGATTTTCATATATTCTTTGGAGACCCTACTATAAAAAAAATGGGCTGTAGGCAAGACGATATAGTTCACAATTCAAGTTAATTCTACCATATATATGATGGTAATATTTAAATACCTTCTAGAATGATTAATATATTATAGACAGTTGAATATAATTATTTTACAGCACATACACACAAAACAAATATGGGTACAGAAAAAAGATTTTCTTATTAAACTGTTATTGAATCACTAGTACATTCTGATCCCTTGTTGAACATAAAGTATAATTGAAATCAATAGAAATCTGACTCATTACATTTTTCCCTTTCTGAAAAGTCATTTCTCTGATGTTTTTATAGCATTGCCGAGTTATTCAAACTTCTTGGGTTCAAATCTCAACTACTTTCTGACTCATGAGGTTAGGTAAATTACTAAATCTATTTGTGTATTTGCAGATAATTGGTTAAGTTTTCTCAACTATAAAATGGGGGGGGGGTAGGATCTTACTCAGGGAGTTGTTATATAAAGGTTAAATTGTTAATACATTAAAAATGCTATAAGTAGTGGATGCATATAGTAGGCAGTCATAAAATATTAGTGATTATTACATTTTATCACTTACTCAAAGAACTTTATAATTAGAATCCCTCTCCCCAAAGTTCCCTTTGCATATTAGGCAAACCACTGTTAGAATATTTAAAAAGCTGTATTCTAACTATTGGTTGACACACCAGTGTTCCACAATGAACTACAAACTATTTAAGCTTTGTTTAGAATTTTTATTTCTAGTGCCTACAAAATCTGGTACATTGGAAGCAGAGGAAGAAAGAAGGAAGAAAGGAAGGAAGGAAGGAAGGAAGGAAGGGAGGGAGGGAGGGAGGGAGGGAGGGATCGAGGGAGGGAGAGAGGGAGGATTAAAGATTAGTTAGCCATGGTTTTGTGTCAGTTCACTATTGCTGCATGACCACATACCCAAGGACTTAAGTGCTTGAAAAAACAACATTCATTTTACAGAATAACATTTGCAAGTTGGGAAGACATTTTGGGAATAGCTTGTCTCTTCAGCTAGCTGGGTTCACTACATTTAAGATGGCTCACTCATATTTCCAGTGATATGGTATTGACTGTCAGTTGGGAGCTCATCCAGGACTAGACAGGACCCCCTTTACATTCCATGAGGATCTTACTGGGTCTGAGTGGACTTCTTTGAATGTGATGTCCCAAGAGAACCTGGCAGAAACTGCATTAACTCTCATGACCTTGCATCGGAAGTCAGATAGCCTTACTTCTGCCATAGTTATAGACTCCTGCAGTTCAAAGGGAGGGCATTCAAAGTTACACGGTAAGAAGTGCATGTGGACTGAGAGAGTTCACTGAAATAATTTTTCAAAAATGCAATCTGCCCTGCGTATGATGATGATGACGGTAGTTTCTTGAGGTTTGTAAAATGATAATGGCAATAATGACAACACAAGACAATTGAGTATCATTGCAGGAAGTAACAAAGAGATAAAATAATTATAATGAATAAAATTCAAAATAGTAAGAAACCTGAGTATAAAATTCCTGGGGATGTTGATGAGATAAGAATAATTCCTTCCTCTCCTTTAACCACATGAATTCTACCTTACAGCCATGAAGAGTGTCCACATCAGGTCTCTATAGAGTTTTGTTGTATGACAGCAAATAAAAATGAATAGCATCAAGGGATTATGACACTACTGATAATAACCACATTACTTTGCAGATTGCTATGTTCATTCTTATACATTTGTTTTACCTTAATCTCACCTAAGATAATGAACCAAAGAAACCAACCAAAAAAGTAAATAAATGTGAAGAAGGACTTTCATACATTTATATAACAGGTAAGGCAATTAAAATTCCAATTGCTAGTTAGTTAAAGAACTAGTCCTATATAATAAATAGGTAATATGCAAATTGACCATCACTCCAACACACAAGATGGCTGCCCCCATGTGGACAAAAGATGGCCACCACAAGATAGCTGGCAGGGGAGGGCAGTTGGGGGTGATCAGGCCAGCAGGGGAGGGAAGTTGGGGAGGCCCAGGCCTGCAGGGGAGGGCAGTTGGGGGGGACCAGGCCAGCAGGGAAGGGCAGTTAGGGGTGACCAGGCCTGCCAGGGAGGGCAGTTGGGAGGAACCAGGCCAGTAGGGGAGGGAAGTTAGGGACAATTGGGCCAGCAGGGGAGCAGTTAGGGGTTGATCAGGCTGGCAGAGAAGTGATTAGGGGGTGAACAGTGTGGCACGCAGGAGAGCGGTTGGGAGCCAGCAGTCCTGGATTGTGAGAGGGATGTCCCTCAAGGGGTCCTAGATTGGAGAGGGTTCAGGCTAGGCTGAGGGACACCCCCCCACCCCATGCACGAATTTCATGCACTGGGCCTCTAGTCTTAGATAAATATCTTTTGACTTCCAGTCTGCCTCTTTCCACCACACCACTCAAATGTCCTGATCCTCTGTTTATGATTTTAAGATCCCAAATCCTTTACTCTTAATTTAAACAAGTATCTAGATAAATCAAGTAACTGATCCTATTGCCATTTTTTTCTAACACTGACCTCTGTCCAGCATCAGAGCAGCTTTCTCTATAATGGCATTTGTTTAATCCCATTATCATTGGTTGTGGTGATTGATTGCACTTTTTTTTGACATGGAGATGGTTCCTTATCCTTTACTATGAGATTCTCACAGTACTAAGCATGGTGATTGGCACATATATTTAGTGAATTGATTTGCTGGAGCTCAAGTTAAAGAGATATTATTAATTTAGTTCAGAGATATAATCTGTTTTCTAAGACATAAATATCCATCATATTTATTTCCTCTATAGCATGGTAGTTAAGAGCACAGGCATGGGTTTGTATCCAGACACTGCTGTCTACTAGCTGTCAGACCCTTGGATTGTAAAATGGGGTGATAATAATAACACTTCCTCATATGCTATGAAGAGTAAAAACTTAATATATAGTTAACCACTATATATTACTGTCATACTATTGTTTTCTTTTGGCTTCTTTAAAAATGTCACAATGTCTCCTATGCAGATTTTACTGGTACTTTCCCATGCCAAGAATGCTTTTTAAAAATAAGCCTAACTCTTGAGCCTTCTTTTTAAAATTAATATCCACAGAGTTACTGTTTCATGTTGCGAGGGTTCAGGGAGGCAGCATATCTCAACAAAATACTGCTAATTGATGGGAAAATATTTGCATGAGATGTTGGTTTTAAATTACCTTGTCCTTAGAGGACATTCTGCTCTCTCCAAAGTGAAGAATAATAAACTACATGGGACAAATAATTATCTACATTTTCCACCATTTGCTGTTTTGATTGCTTTCCCTTTTGCTTTTTTTTTTTTTTTAAGGAAGAATAAGTTTGCAAACTACTCTGGCGAGGCTGTCTTTCCCTTGTTTAATGGAGTGTTAAACACAGTCTGAGTTGGAGGCTTTGGAAAAAGATAAATTTTCCATATAAACTAAAAAGGAGAGGATGGCTCACATTTTAGTGAGGGAAATGATTAGTTCATTCATTCAATCAGTCTTTTAACAAGCATGTTTTGAACCTCTCTTGGGGAAGGGGTTGAGATGATAAATAATAATTGTGAAGGCTTTCCTCCTGAAGATTTTGTTTTGGTGTAGGAGTTATTTTTGTTTTATTTTGTTTAATTCTCTCATTTTTCCTAGTTGCATACAAATGTATAACTCTTAGGGTCAGACAAAACACTTGAGGATTTCAATATGGTGCAAAAACGGAATAGGGAGTTGTGATAGAGCTATTATGTACTCAACGGTCAATTACCTTACATTATGTAGGGCTAACCACTTGTGACCAATTAGTAATTTATCAGAGTGTTCAGGACTAAAAGAAAACCTAAAGAAATTACTGAGTTCAACCTAAAGCACTTTACTTAAAAAAAATCAGTCTCTATCCTTGGAATGCCCCTTCATTCAACCACCTCCCTCCTTACCTACCTTTCCCAGCCCTCTCACTTCCCTCACTCAGAGCCATATCTGATGGGATTTGCCTAACTCCTAATAAAAAGGCATGTCAGCTGTTATCAGGGTTTCTATCTTTAAAGAACTAAACATCATTACTAAAACTGTAACATGTCAGAAAAAATTTGATTTACTAGATAATGTTTATTGTCTGAGGGAACACTGAAAATGGGAGGAGGGGGGCTCCCAAGGGACAAAGCCCAAAGCAATAGAGTTCTAGATTACCTTTTAAGGACAGTGCAAACGCAACAAATAAAATTTTGTGAAATATGAAAAGGTGGGGACAGAGTTGGATTGTTCAGGACAAGAGAATTGCTTTGAGCATTCCACAGAGAGCACCCAACCAGCTTCTGAAATAAATGGTAATAACCATCTTTGATAAGCATTTAGTATGTAGCAGGAACTGTCCTAAATTTTCAGTTGTATTAACTTTCATATTCCTTGCAAAAATATCTATGAGGTAGGGCTAGTATTAAAATTCTCCATTTTACAAAGGAGGAAACTGAATTCCATAGAGTTAAGTAACTTATCCAAAATCACACAGGAAGTAAGAGCAGACTCAGAATTTGAACTTGGGCAATCTGAGTCCAGAGTCTGTGCTCTTAGACACTCAGCAATTTAACTGTCAAATGTTTAAAGACTATTAGCTTAAAGATGGCATCCAACTTATTAGCTTATTCTGAATACCAACTTCTATTTTTGCTTTAGTATAAGCTGAGACTTTCCTTCTTTAACAGGTCCTTCCAGGACCCTTTCAGGCTATGTTGGGTGCCCCCTTCATCCTGGCCACAACATTTAGAACTCAGTGATGTCAGGATTGTGACTTACTTTTTGAATCCCCAATGCTTGACATAACGTGAGGAACTAAAGCGGAGATTAAAATGGCATATTGCAGTATGCAGGATATCTAAATCTAAGAAGTAGAGATCCAAAGAAAATGAAGTGCAATCTTTTTTTTATTGTCTAAAGTTTTACATATGTCTCCTTTTTCCCGATTGACTGCCCCACCGTTCCCAACCTGGGCAAGCCCCCACAGCCCCAGTTTCTGTGTCCATTGGTTATGCTAATATGCATGCATACAAGTCCTTTGGTTGCTCTCTAACCGCACCCCTCCCCCCCCACACACACCTCCCCTGCCATTTGTCTCTGGATCTATTTTTATTCATTAGTTTATGTTGACCATTATATCCCACATATGAGTGAGATCATGTGATATTTATCTTTCTCCAACTGGCTTATTTCACTTAACATAATGCTCTCCAGTTCTATCCATGCTATTGCAAATGGTGAAAGTTCCTTCTTTTTTATAGCAGCATAGTATTCCATTGTGTAGATGTACCATGGTTTTTTAATCCACTCATGTGCTTATGGGCACTTAGGTTGTTTCCAAATCTTAGCTATTGTAAATTGCTGCTATGAACATAGGGGTGCATATATCTTTTCTGATTGGTGTTTCTGGTTTCTTGAAATATAGTCTTAGAAGTGGGATCACTGGGTCAAATGGGAGTTCCATTTTTTTTTTAATATATTTTATTGATTTTTCACAGAGAGGAAGGGAGAGGGATAGAGAGTTAGAAACATCGATGAGAGAGAGACATCGATCAGCTGCCTCCTGCACACCCCCCACTGGGGATGTGCCCGCAACTAAGGTACGTGCCCTTGACCGGAATCGAACCCGGGACCGCCCAGTTCCCCAGGCCGATGCTCTATCCACTGAGCCAAACCGGTTAGGGCGGGAGTTCCATTTTTAATTTTTGAGAAAACTCCATACTGTTTTCCACAGTGGTTGCACCAGTCTGCATTCCCACCAGCAGTGCAGGAGGGTTCCTTTTTCTCCACATTCTCATCAGCACTTGTCTTTTGTTGATTTGTTGATGATAGCCATTCTGACAGGTGTAAGATGGCACCTCGTTGTTTTGATTTGCATCTCTCAGATGATTAGTGACTTTGAGCATGTTTTCATATGTCTCTCAGCCTTCTGTATGTCCTCTTTCCAAAAGTGTCTAAGTCCTTTGCCCATTTTTTGATTGGATTATTTATCTTCCTTTTGTTAAGTTGTATGAGTTCCCTGTAAATTTTGGAGATTAAACCCTTATCTGAAATAGCATTGGCAAATATGTTCTTCCATGCAGTGGGACTTCTTGTTTTTTGTTGATGGTTTCTTTTGCTGTGCAGAAGCTTTTTATTTTGATGTAGTCCCATTTGTTTATTTTCTCCTTAGTCTCCATTGCCCTAGGATCTGTGTTGGTAAAGATATTGCTATGACATATGTCTGCTGTTTTGCTGCCTATGTAGTCTTGTAGGATTTTTATGGTTTCCTGTCTTACATTTAAGTCCTTTATCCATTTTGACTTTCTTTTTGTGTATGGTGTAAGTTGGTGGTCTAGTTTCATTTTCTTTGCATGTATCTGACCAAATTTCCCATTTATTGAAGAGACTGTCTTGACTCTATTGTATACTCTTGCATCCTTTGTCAACTATTAATTGAGCATAATGGTTTGGGTCAATTTCTGGGTTCTCTGTTCTGTTCCATTGGTCTATATGTCTGTTCTTGTGCCAGAACCATGCAATCTTAATAATTTACACTTTATGATCCTCCTGAAAAGCAGTTATGTACAAAATTTACATTCAACTTTATGATCAATTATTTTACTCTCCAAAGTCTTATAAATTTATTAAAACTACAAATAATAACTGCTATTTATTGCTAATTCTGTTAACATTTCAGTGTTAGATACTAAAACCACAAAAATGTTGTTGTCATATAATAGAATCCGCTTTATTAGTCACATAAATCTCTTCTGCTTTCCTTTTGCAGAAAAGGAAATCTATTTATCTATATATCGTTTAACTATTCTCTGTAACCAATGATGTAGATTTAAACAAGTCCTTTCTTCTCATTAAACTTAATTCTGAGTCCTCTTTTCTCACAGTTACATGTCACCTTGAGAAATGATATTATGAGCAATAGAATGATCATCATTAATAATGGCTCATTGTATTTCAACACTGGGATCTCATGCATTTTATTATTTTTAACTGAATTTATTGGGGTTATAATGGTTTATAAAATTATATAGGTTTAAGGTATATAATTTTATAATACATCATGTATACATTATATTGTGTGTTCACCACCCCAAGTCACATTTCCTTCCATTATCATTTATTCCCCTTTTATCCTCTCTTGCCTCCCCAATCCCATTTCCCTCTGGTAATGACCATACTGTTGTCTATCTATGAAAGTAGTTTTATTTGTTATAATCCCTTCACCTTTTTCTCCCAGACCTTCCCTCTCCCCTCTGACATCTGTGAGTTCATTTCTATTTTGTTTGTTAATTTTGTTCATTAGATTCCACATATAAGTAAACTCATATGGTATTTGTCTTTCTCTGAATGGCTTATTTTACTCAGCATAATACTCTCCAGGTCTATCCATGCTGTTGCAAAAGGAACATGTCTTTCTCTTTTTATAGCTAAGTAGAATTCCATTGTCTAAATGTACCATAACTTTTGTATCCACACATCTACTGATGGGCATTTGGGTTACTTCCAAATTTTTGCTCTTGTAAATAATGCTGCACTGAACATAGGGATTAAAAATGGACAAAGAATCTGAATATACACTTCTCTAAAGAGGACATACAGATGTCCTATAGACATATGAAAAAATGCTCAATTTCACCACTAATCATCAGAGAAATGCAAATTAAAACCACAATGAGATATCACCTCATACCTGTCAGAATAGCCATCATCAATAAATCAACAAACAACCGAACAAGTGTTAATGAGAATGTGGAGAAAAAGGAACCCTTGTGCACTGTTAATGGGAATGAGGATTGGTGCAGCCACTGTGGAAAGCAGTATGGATTACCTCAAAAAATTACATCTTAGCACAGGTACAAAGTTCTATTGGTCCTGGATTAAGCATCTCAAATGGAAAATTTTACAGCGGTTGTTAATCTATTTGGTAGAGTTTCTAAGTTTCAGGTTTGTGGGGAAAAGACCCTGCACATATGTAAAAGAGAGAAACTAATGCTAGAAAAGCACTTAGCTCTAGTTCTTCTTGTTGCCAAATCAAAGACTCAGCTTTCCAGAGAGATAGTTTGAAATTTAATGTATCTGGATAGTGAATAATAATAAAAATGATGTTCTAGACTATAAATCAGCTTTGCAGTGCTGAGAACCAATTCCAGCATGTAATAATTACAAGAGTTCCATCAAAAGGTTGGTGGGACTTGGTGGGCTCAACAATGGCTGAGCCACACATATGTAGTTTACCTGTTGGAAATGGCTAAAAGGCACTTCCCCCAAACCTGAATAGGATTGTTAACTGCCAGACAGCTCAGGGCATTTTGTTGCCTCCTGTTGGCCAAACACCTGAACAGCTGTAGGCTATTCCCCAAACTGATAATGCTTCTGTATTCTATCCTTTGGTACCTTACTCTTTGAAGTGTATATTTCCACTTTGCCTTGGGACAAATCGTGTTGAATAAAAGCAGGGTCCTTGGTCAAGGTAATAGTCTTCAGATCCCTTTAGCTGAAGCTCCTCTGACCCCCAGTGCCTTTTAAAAATATCTTTCGTCTTTGGACTCCTTCTTAATCATCTACGCGCAGCCCCTTTCTCCAGAATGCTGAACCCTTTGTAAGGCTGGGTAAAAAACCCCGGCATTGCAGGATGCATTTGAAGGAAAGTTTATTTTAGACTTTGCTGCCTCAAGCAAAGCCGGTGGCTCAATGGGACCCTTCATTCACAGAGATCTCCTAAATGCCCACTCCTTATTCAGTGATGGTTGAGCTAAGCTGATATTTAACAGTGTGTTCTGGGCAGCTGAAACTGTTCAGTCTTAGTACTAGTAATGGAGAACCAAAATTAGATGTATTTGCTTTTCTCTGTGTGCAGAATTCAAGCTCTCCTGGTAGCTCTGGCCATACTTCCCTGAAGGAACCTTGTTATATTTAGTCATGTTACCTATGATCTAGCTGTTTGGTCTTCCACTTGGAAAACTACAGATTAGCAGATTTTATATATAATTCTTTAGGGCCATGAATGGCAGAAAAAAATTACAGCCGCTGATTGAACTGTCTGGGTCACTCATATAGATGCCCAGGTTAAGGGCCAGTTTTAGAGACTGACCAGTTCAATCTTTCCCTGCCCAGATTGCTGACTGGATCCATTATTATATTGGACATGGAAACGTATCATAGACAGAGCACACATTACAGAACTCAATGCTTTTAATGCAGGGCCACTGCATGTCTAATGGATTAGTTTTGGTAAAAATTGACCCATTTTAACCGATGGTAAGAGAGACCACATTACCTAAGGAGCAACCCTTGGCTGCTACTGGAAGACTAGCTACATTAGAGTGTGGCTGTTCCAATTTTACCTTCTGATTTCAGCCATACCATTATGACCCTTGAAACTAATCATTGTCATATTTTTAGATTTCTGGTTCTTTTGAAAGTCTGACTATGTGTGCCTTTTATTGAAAAAGCCACTAAAATGGGCCAGTACTCAAATTAATTGATATATCTTTCATGTTCCCTGTGTTCCATTCACGGACATCTGGTATTATTGAATATTGCAATAACCTCTTCAAATATAGATGTAAAAATTTCCTGAACTCCTCATGAATTGTACACTTTAAGTAAGACAGTTTAATCACTAAATATGGCTGTTTCCCAGAAAGAAATAATCTCTTGGTCACTTTCTATTTTAAAAATTCTGGATTACACCCTCTCTCTTCTGGGAATGATACTTCTGTCACTTACAGAAACTGAGGCTGGATCATTTGGTACACACTACAAGTGAGTCTCCGGATTCAAACTTAACTGTGGCTCAGCCATCTATATCCTTTTGTTGGTTTGACTTAAATCTAAATCATAAGGATAATTACCACTTGGTTGCATATGCTGCTCATGGAATACCCTTAACTAGATACAAGAGCCAAAGTGGATCACATAATGGATTTCTGTAAATTTCTTGAAAATGCTTTTGTGCCTCTTGAATGTGAATTTTCTAGACAACTGGTCTGGCGTGTTGAAACAATTGTTGTTATACATACAGCAATGGGAAACACAAATTCTGTGGCAATGGAGGTAAATTAATAACCCAGGTACCTGAGAAAGGAATGATGTAAACCTCCAGAAGTAGGGCAGAGATACATTAATAAAAATTTTTTCTTTAAGATCCACCATTGGAATCTTCCTCATGAAAGAAAATGCCCTGATATGGATCTTTCTAATTGTGGCAAGCACCTTAAATTCAATTGAAAAAGGTGGTAAGAAATTTGTACCTGACCTTAGCTGAAGTGATTGATGATACCTTTGGAGGTCCATTATTCTGCTTATCACAGGGAGTGAAGAAAGTCAGACACATGCTGTGTGATTTCATTTACAAAAAGTTCAAGGAAGACTAAAACGAACCTATCTATACTAATAAAAGTGTAATATACTAATAAGACCAGACAGCCAAAAGACCTTCTGGACGTCATTCCAGACGTCCTTCCAGACAAAGCTGCAGTGGCGGAGGCTGAGGCAGAGGCAGTTAGGGGGGATCAGACTGGCAAGGGAGCAGTTAGGGGGCAATCAGGCCACCAGGGGAGCAGTTAGGGGGTGGTCAGGCCAGCAGGGGAGCAGTTTGGGGGCAAGCAGGCCAGCAGAGGAGCAGTTAGGGGTGAACAGGCCGGCAGGCAGGTGAGCAGTTAGGAACCAGTGGTCCAGGATTGTGAGAGGGATGTCTGACTGCCACTTTAGGCCCTGGATTGGAGAGGGTGCAGGTCAGGCTGAGGAACCCTCTCCTCCCTCCTCCCCATGCACGAATTTCATGCACCGGGCCTCTAGTAATTCTATGTCAGAATAATAGTTTCCCCAGGGATGGGGGCTGTATTTACTGGGTAGGGGCATGAGGTTATTTCTGGGGAGATGAAAATGTTCTGTATTCTCATCTCTGTTGTTGTTAAATGTAAAATTCAAATACTTGTATACTTTAGATTTGTGAGCTTTAATATATGCAAGTTGTCTTCAATTAAATATATATATTTTTAAAAATATTTCTAGGGGAGATTACTTTTTTCCTACTCCTTCACCTGGTGCCAGAAATAAGAATGTCAAATTTTTATTCTTGTCTGTCATGCATTTATTTTTTATTCACCCTTACTCTCTATAGAGTCCTTTTGAGTCCCAGCTTTATCTGAGGGATGTCAACTTGGGAGTTACCTGAACTTCATCTTCTGCCTCCATATCAGGTACAGTCATCAAGTGCTTTCTTTCAGCAAGGTTTGGCAGATACCCAGAAAGTAAAGGCTGGCTGTGTTATCCTACATTTCCCAGGGTTCCTGTTTTATTTGTCTGTTTATCCTGTACATCACATCCCTATTTCCATGTCACTTTAAAATGAGTTTTAAGCCTGGCCAGAGTGGCTCAGTGGTTGAGCATCGACCTATGAACCAGGAGGTCACAGTTGGATTCCCCATCAGGGCACATGCCCAGATTGTGGGTTAGATCCCCAGTAGGGGATATATAAGAGGCGAATCAATGATTCTCTTTCATTGTTGATGTTTCTATCTCTCTGTCTCTCTCCCTCCCCCTCTCTGAAAT
Organism: Plecotus auritus; assembly: GCF_963455305.1. NCBI lineage: Eukaryota > Metazoa > Chordata > Mammalia > Chiroptera > Vespertilionidae > Plecotus > Plecotus auritus. The sequence continues at coordinate 178,530,623 of NC_137771.1, forward strand.
CAATAAAAAATTATATTAAAATAAAATAAAATTAGTTTTAAAAGAGCATGTGTATGCAGGGCTGGTGTGTCTCAGTGGTTGAAGGTTGGCCCATGAACCAGGAGGTCAAGGTTAGATTCCTGGTCAGGGCACATGTCTGGGTTGCAGGCTCCATCCCCAGTAGGGGGCGCTCAGGAGGCAGCTGATCAATGTTTCTCTCTCATTGATGTTTCTTTTTTTAAAAAAATTTGCATAATTTATTAGATAAGCAAAATAAAATCTTACAAGTGTCTATGAAGGCAAATTGCTTACATGACTGTTAAAACTGAGAAGTGTTATTATAAGAACAATTGTCCCCAAGGATCATTCAATAAAGGGTCTCAATGGAGGCAGCCTTGGTCTTCCTGGCCATCGTGCCTCAGATTGGCTGCCCTAGCCTCTGGGTGAAAGTGGTTGCCCAGGAGCGCGATGCTGGAATGGTCCCTCAGAAGTCTCGGTTTCAGGTGTCCTTCCTGCTGCAGGGCGAAAGGCAGAAGAAGTCTGCAGGCTGAGCATCATCTGTGCTTCTGGGCGACAGGCTCCACTCCTGGAGGCAACTCTGGCTCCTAGGTCTTGGGTGTTGGGTATATAGTGGGCAGCTGTGTGACAGGACTGAACGTGTGCCATACTCTGGGCCCCTGTAGCAGGTAGTCCTGGTGCAGAAACCCCCAAGGACCAGAATGTAGTTCCTCGTGGACTTCCTGGCTGTCCCAAAAGAGGTGGACCAGCATATAGTGAGGGAGTGTCCAGCGTCTGGGGTCCTCAAAGATCCAGAGTGACACCTGCATCTCTGGCTCCTGGGTTTGGGGCCTCAGGTCAGTGGCGGGCAGCGTTGCACCTGGACTGGACGTGCTCTGTGCTCTGGGCCCGTGTACCCGGCAGTACTGTTTCAGAAACCCACAGGGAGCAGAATATAGTTCTAGGTTGAGGTCTTGGTCATCCCAAGTGAGGTGGCCCAGCTCAGGATAGAGAGGGAGTGGCCAGGGCCTGGGGTCCTCGAAGATCAGGAGTGGCTCCTGCGATTCCTCTACCGAATCCCAGGCCTCACGCACACAGCAGGGAAGGTTCTGCTCCATGGATTCAGCCTTTGAGAGGAATCATCGAAGTTTCTGTCTCTCTATTCCTTTCCCTTCCTCTCTCTAAAAATAAATAAAAATATATTTTTAAAAAGAGCATGTGTAGCCCTGATGGGTATGGCTCAGTTGGTTGAAGTGGTCTCCTGCACCAGAAGATGGTGGGTTCAATTCCTGGTCAGGGCACACACCCAGGCTGATGAGGGTCCATCTTGGTCAGAGCATGTGCAACAGATTGATGTTTCTCTCTCATATTGATGTCTCTCTCTCTCTAAAAATCAAATAAATTCATTTAAATATTAAAATAAAAGTGTGTGTGTGTGTGTGTGTGTGTGTGTGTGCATGTACGTGAGTGCATATGCATTTCAAACACCTTTTATCCAGGATTATGATTGTTTCAGTCAGGAAGGTCACCTTCCCTGTGTATCTACCCTACTGTAGGAAAGGAATAACTACTATTTTTAATTTTCCTTCTGTGCTTTAGACTATTTTTATTTTATTTTTGTAGGCTCATTTTTATTGTTTGTTATTTTTCTCTTGATCTCTGTACACCTTGGTTCCAGAAAAGCTGTTTTGCAAATGTACTCCTGTACTGTATTTTCATCCTTCCATCCAAACCAGAGCTAATATTTATAACTGGATGATACTATCCTGTCACAAAAGTATGTAGAGACTTATTTACTCATTGCAACTCTGTGAATAAAACTTTGTATTCTTTCTCTCACCACCTCAGATATATAAGTCTACATAAGAAGTCATCACAAGTAATCCCAGCTTTTTAGACCTCTTTTACATGTTAGAGCATCCCATCCTGGCTTTTGATGTAATATAATAAGCATAATGTGTGTCATCTGACATATCTACATATCCTGCAATAGATACAATAGATTGCATCAGTCTGTTGCTAGTACCGGAGCCTAGAAGACACTGGCTGAAGTCCACAGTTGCCCTTGCAAATTTTTTTCTGGTCAAACACAAACTTGTTTCTCTCTTAAAGTTCATTTAAAAATATTTTTATATGTCATTTTCATGTTTAGAGAGAAGGGAGCAACAAAAAGCGTTATCTGACAGTGTGCCATCTGATTTAAAAATGTCTGCCCCTGGATTTTGTAACTCAAAATCCACAAGCAATGCCTGATAAACCATCACTTAGTCTTCAACACTTAGACTAATTGAAATGGTTTGTCAAGTCACCCTCCTCTCCTTTTCCCAGGAAGATTGAATAAACCTATCCCTTAGGTTCTCATTGCATTTAAACATGTCTCTTTTATAGCTCTCATCATACTATGTTACACTGTTTTTAGGCATTCTTTCTCTATAAAATCAGAGCTCCTTGAGAGTAGGTATCATATCTTGTTCAAAAAGAGCATGTGTAGCAATGTACCTGAGGTACATTCATAGCAATGTACCTGAGGTACTCAATGCATTACTACAATTAATTAACTAATTAAACACCTCAATTTAATTTCTAGGGCTTTATAATCTGATTCCACACAAGTTCTACTTTTTCCCTTCCTAATTTACTACTTTTTAACAACTACCCATTGCACCAGCTAAGCTTATTGTCTCATGTTTCCCAAATGTGCTGTGACATGCTCATTCTTATCTTTGAGCTTTTCTCTGACTTGTCCCTGCTTTGAAAATTGGTGGTTTATGTATGGTACATTTAACAAGTCTCTATTTACAATAGTATTTTTAAATCATGACATACAAGGACCAATGTATATATTTATAAAAGACATACAAATGAAAGCCTCAGAGAAATTGTAGGGGAATCTAGGGGAAGTGATTAAAACCTAGGTGACATTAAACACAAGTTCAAATTTCATTCTGATTGCATTGGTCTGAATTTCACTGAACTTCTGATATATGCCAGTGTTTTAATGGGCAACAGAGAAGTATAATGCCTGATGTGCATTATGTTGTAGTTTGCTTTCCAGAGGTTAGAGAGCTAAGGAGCTTATTTGGACTTACTGCTGCAAAACCACACAAATATTATGCTGACATGAGGGCCTACAATTTGACTAGAGTAGTTATTTAAAAAACCATGTATATGTTCTATCCAAACATTATATGAGGTCAAACAAGTAGCACCAAAGCAACTTTGCATGTGTTTGAAGAGGAAACCATTGTAGTGCTTGGATTAACCCCATGGTTTTCAATTCACATTTTAAGAGCTTAGCAGTACTCAACCAAAAGTGAAATATTAAAAGCTGAATCTGTTATTGGCATGTATTTTTGTGAGTGACAGGCTTCAGATAAAAGAGGACAGTTCTCCTTTCCCTTTAAACACATTCAAAGTGGTTGATCAAATTTATTTATCTTACTAATTTTAGCTAAATTTATGAAAGCCAATATAAGAAATTAGGCAATTTCTTTTAATTTAAGCTTGGTTAGTAAGATATGCCTCAAAACATGGGAAATACGTAAATTAGATGTTTATTTAAGTGCCTGTTATTAGGTGCTTAATACACATTTTAAAATTCATTAGTAACTAATCTGACTAAAAAAGCAGTGATGAATACAGCATAATAGTTTAAGTTTACAGATTTTGGATATGTCTGCCTGAATTTAAGGTCCAGCTTCACTACTTTTGGCCAAGTTACTTAAGTACTCTCTGTTTCTGCTACTTCTTGTATAAAATCAATATCTATATCATAACGTTTTTAAGTAAATTTAGTATAGAATATGTAAACTAATTTCATTTTCATAGTTATATTTTCTAACAATACTGTATATGTACATTAAAATATATATGTATTTCACTAGAAAATAAAATTCATTGTTTTATATAAATACTAGTGGCCCAGTGCATGGATTTGTGCACATTGAAAGGAAATTAATTGAAGGGGGCCAGTCGGGCTGGATTGGGCGAGAACGGCCAGACACGCCCGGGAGCCACCCTCCTGTAGTCTCGCCCCAGCCGGCCATACCTGGGGCAGTGCCACAGCTCAAAGGGAGTCTGCGGAGTGAGTGGGGTCCCTCCAGCAGGTGGGGTCCCTCAGCCTGGCCTGGGGGGATCGGGCTGAAACCAGCTTTCCGACATCCCTCAAGGGGTCCCAGAGTGCGAGAGGGCACTTTGTAAAGTTGCTGTCACTCAGCAGCTCCTACACTGAGCTTCTGTCCCCTGGTGGTCAGTGCACATCATACCCAGCAGCCAGTCGGCCATCAGCCAGTTGCTAAGCCTTTTATATATATGCTGGAGGCCCAGTGCATGAAAATTCGTGCACTGGGGTGGTCCCTCAGCCCGGCCTGCCCCTCTCACTGTCCCGGAGCCCTCAGGGGATGTCCTACTGACAGCTTAGGCTGGCTCCCCAAGGGGAGTGGGCCTAAGTCACAGTCTGGCCTCCCTTTGCAGGAGGCAACTGGGCCGATCAGGGGAAGGTGCTGGCCTCATTACCCTGCTGCGGTTGCCACTGCCAGCCGCCATGGCTGCTGGCCTTCCTCAGACCTCGCAGCCGCTGTGGCTTTATCTGGAAGGATATCCGGAAGACGTCTGGTTTATCTGGTCTAATTAGCATATTACCCTTTTATTAGTATAGATATATGTATAGGAATGTGTGTGTGTGTGTGTGTGTGTATATATATATATATATATATATATATATATATATAAATGCACATATATGTACACATAAAATATATGCCTATATATACAGTAGATCCTCGGTTATGTCAGAGATCCATTCCCTATGGCACGACATAACACAATTTTCTCCCTAAGCTGGAACCCACCTACATAACACCTACGTCACTCACATACACAGCAGTAAAGAAGTGAAACAGTAAAAAAAACTAAAAGAAAGATAACAATTCCTGACCTTTACTTGTGGTAAATAAATAATAAAAAACATATGTACATATGTCAAAATGACGGAACATTTTTTATATAAATAAATGGGGGATCACGACGTAACCACTAAATGACGTACATTGAGTCCAACGTAACCCGAGGACTGTCTGTATATGAGTATATATATATATATATACACATATATATACATACATATATATATGTATATATACATACATATACATACATACATATATATGTATATATACATACATATACATACATACATATATATGTATATATACATACATATACATACATACATACATATATATATATACACACACACACACACATATATATATATATTAGAGGCCCAGTACACAAAATTCGTGCACTGGGATGGGGGTCCCTCAGCCCAGCCTGCCCCCTCTCACAGTCCAGGAGCCCTCAGGGGATGTCCTACTGACAGCTTAGGCCTGCTCCCCACAGGGAGCTGCAGTCTGGCCTTCCTTTGCGGGACGTGACTGGGCTGATCAGGGGAAGGTGCCACCCCATCACCCCGCTGCTACTGCCACTGTAGGCCGCCACAGTTACAAAGGTGTTTTCATCAACATGGACTCCAGTCCCTTCACCACGAAAAAATGACAACTTTCTTTAGGCATTTTCATGATGTCTCTTTCATAGGATATGACATTTCTTTCTCTCTTTCTTTTTTATCCTCACCTGAAGATATTTTTCCATTGATTTTTAGACAGTGTGGAAGAGAGAGGGAAAGACAGAGAGAAAGATCAGTGTGAGAGGGACACTTCGATTGGTTGCCTTTTGCATGAGCCCTGAGCTGGGCCCTGGCCAGGAGGAACCTACAACCTAGGTACATGACCTTGATCAGAATCAAACCCAGACCCTGTGGTCGGCAGGCCGAGGCTCTACCACTGAGTCAAACCAGCTAGGGCAGGATATGACATTTCTTAGCCCCCTCCAGCAGCAGACCTTCATTTTTTCCTCCAGGAGTGAGGTGGAAAAACCCTAGATCACCTTCTTGGATTCTTATTACCCAAGTTATCAAGAACACTGTGAGTGGCATACAGGGAGCTTAGCCAATGAGTAGTCAGGAAAGGTGTTTCTGCTCACCGAGCTGCACACACCACAGTTGCTGGGAACAGACCCCCACCCCGTGTGTGTCCCTTGGGATGGGGGCATGCTCTGAGCTGTGCTGGTCGTGACTGTTAAGGCTTGGAGCCAGTTGTGATTGTTAAGGTGACTTGGACAAATTTGCATATTACCACTTTATATATATATAGATATGTGTATGTGTGTGTGTGTTTTGAATAGTAAGTACCTGGTTCATAGTAACTAACATGTGTAACCAATGATTATCACTAATACTGCTATTATTAATGACTGTCTATGGTTCTAGCTAAGGTCACATCTCCATTTGAACTTCAATTCACATCTATGGTAGCCTATCCCAGTACATTCTGTCTTCTCTTTCCAACATCATCAGTTTTCCCCTCTCCATTGGATTTTCCTATCAACCTTGCTGAAAGTTTTTCCTTCTTATACAAATCTGTTTTTGCATAAATGTCACGGAAATGGGGGACAGGTGACCCCCCCAATAAGTGAAGCTGGACCAATTGGATATCTATCTAGAAGAAATTTTGACCTGTACCTTATACTTACTGATTGTAGATGGATTGTAGATATACATGTGAAAGATAAAACAATACATATTAAAGAGGAAAACAGGAGAATATCTTATTACTCTGGAATAAGTAAAGATTAATTAAGTAGGACACAATAAGGCTTTCACCATAAAATGAAAAATTGGATTTTACTAAAATGTAGGATTTCTCTTTATGAAAATACATTAATAGCGTGAAAAGGAAAGCCACAGAGTTGGATATTTGCAACTTGTATGACAAAATTTCTAGTCAGAATATATGATAAAATTTTACAAGTCAGTAAGAAAAACAACACAACCTGGTAAAAATACTGAATAATCACTGTTCAGCAGGATATCCAAACAGCCAAGTTACTCAAGTAGTAGTCAGGTTAATGAAAATTAAAATCAGAATACAATACTACTCCACACTGATCAAAATGGCTAAAAACAGATAGACAATATTAACTGCTGGCAAGAATATGGAGCAACTGGAATTCTAATACACTACTGATAGGGGTATAACTATTCTAAAACTCATTGGCAGAATTGACTAAAGCTGAACTTGTATATACCCTATGTCCAGTGATTCTAAATACAATCAGACTTACACATTTACCCTGTAAATGTCTATTTCCTCTAACAGAACCATGAAGAAAGGGAATCTTATCTGTTACTCTTGCTACTGAAATCTAAGTGCCTAGAACATACCCTGACTTATCATAAGTGCTTAATAAATGACTTTCAATTCTTTTATTAATAATCATGTAGGGAGGTTTTTGAATGGGAAGCTTTTCAATTGCTTTGCATTGCTTTTAACTCTTAATGATTTTTCTTTTTTGATTCGTCAGAACAAAAAAGTTAGTTTTATCTAAAATTTTTCTAAATGTATAACAATATAAAATGAATTATTGCTATAATCTATTATAATTCTAATTTAAATAATATCTTAATCTATCAAAATAAAAATGGTAAAAAATAGCATTTTAAAACTCTCAACTATTTTAGAGTAACTCTGGGTTATCATTTTGTTTTATACCACCTCAGTGATGTAAAGTAGACAGTAATATTTGTTTATTATCATTTAATCCAGATGTGAGTTAGGTAATTGATTCTGGATAAATTTAAAACTAAGTTAAAATTATTATAAAAATGGTCCTGAGAAGATTGATTGATTCAATTTTGTAACAGAGAAGAGATGCTAAAACTGAAGAGTGATTTATATCGGAAATTAGAAAGCTCCAAAGCAATTAAACCCTCAGGTAGACTTTTTGTTATGGGTATAAAAATTTCCTGAGAGTTTTTAAGAAAACAGCACAAAACAATTATTTGTAGACTAGCTGCAATGTAAATGGCTTACAATTTACCCACCCCCCTAGTTTGGAATTAAAATATGAATTTTTTAGTTTCTTTGGTTTAGAATTCTATTATTCTTTTTTTTCATTTTTTTTATTGATTAAGGCATTACATGTGTCCATATTATCCTTTATCTGTCATTGCAAACAGTCCTTTGTACAAGTTAAATGGGAAATTTATCTAAAAAATTTTCATGAACTAACATAAATAATAAATACTTTTTGAATGTTTAGAAATTCCCCAAAGCAAGTGTCTGTAGTATTAGCTTATTAATTTAATTTTGACATACAGTTGAATATATTTTAAGATGCAATTACACAGTAATTTCTAGTCCCAAGTTTAGTAACATGTTTACCAGCCTTGTGAGATTATTACCAGTAGACATATACTTATTATTGAGTAATATAATGAAGTTATTTATAGCTCTCTAAGCCTTAATTTGTGGATCTAGAAACTATGGAAATGGCAATGACTTTATTGGAGGTGATTATATAAGGTCATATTGATACAGCTTTTAGTGCTACACCTGGTTCATGGTAGCATACAATAAATGTTACTTATTGTTGAAAATATGTATAGTCAGTATTTGAAAAACTTATCTTAATGACCAGGCCAAACCTTACTGTGCATATAATGGGTTATGTTTGGCAAAAAAAAATATATATATATATATATATAAAATTGTTACAATAATAATGAAAATGTTATTTCAATAGATTTTTACTGATTGCCATAAGCATATCAGAAGAGAGATAAAAAGAGTGAGAGAAAGAAAAAGAGAGACAGAAAGAGAGAGTGTGTAATGTATTTCTCCGTCAGGGAAATTTTTTTTTGGTTCTGATATATAGATATTTTAAAGCATTTGTTTAAAAGTTGACTAAAATGATTAGAAATTAAACTGAGTCCACACAAGAGAAAAATACGTAATATATTTTAAGGCTGAATTTTAAAAACAATAACAATTTCAGGGACACTGTAGATATAGCATAAAATTTAAAACCAATTTATACCTAACTAGCATACGCAAAAATTGACTATGTAATATTTAATAAACAAAACAGTCCAAATAATTAATATATTATTGATTTAATTTGCTCATGCAATGCTTTCACATTAGCTACAGGATATTTAACTATTTGGTATTAAAAACAAGAAAGCATAATAGAGCTACTTGAAAATCACATTTTTAAAAAATTTAAAAGCAGTTTCCTTCACTCTTATTCTCACTAATTCACTTTAGTTTAACTTGAAGAGAAGCTAGTTATAATTTATCAATATCATCTGAGCTATAGTAGACTTTGCATTTTCTAGGGAATAAGATTTGAGCCTATCATAAATAATATTGATGGATATAATTGCAGTTCCTTAGCAATTAGTGGGGATGGGCACAGGGAGGAGAATTATTTGTACAGAAGTCAAATTTAGTTTTCAAACCTGTATTTATGATTTTGAAAAGAGCCAAGAACAGAAAAGAATTTAAATAGTTATTAGGGGTTTTATGGAAACTGAATAATTGAATGGTTTAAATGGGAAGCAAAATGTAAGTATAAAAAAAGATAACACTGCAAGAAACCATCAGATGTTGAAATAATATATTTTAAAATGAAGACACCCTTTCTTAAAAAAAAAATAATGACAAAGCCAATCAAAAATTATTTTCCCATTCTAAGGCCTATCCAGAGTTTTAAGATATTGATTCTCTATTAGCTTTATTTTTTTAAAATCTTTGACATCCAACTTTATAGAAGGTATAGAAGAAATGCTATTACTTCTTATAGACATTTCTATGTCCTTTTATATTATTAAAATGTGCTTTAAAATCTTAAATATCCTCAAAGCTTCTTCTCTCTATAAAATGCATAATATATATTATTTTATTTTATTACTATGTAGTAATTTTTTACTTATTTAAATATCATAAATTATTTGCTCAGTAACTATGTGACAGTCACTGTATTGGATGCTATGAAAATACAGGACAATTAGATATAGTCACTGTCCTAAAAGATACTTACAACCAAGGGAAGGGGGGAAGAGATTAAAGATATTATATATATATATATTTTTTTCCTTTCATCTCTATCTTGAGTATGCATATATATTCACCTATTTAAGTACATATATTCAGATATATATATATATTCAGATATACATCTATATATATTCAGATATCTGAATATATGTACTTAAATAGGTGAATATATATGCATACTCAAGATAGAGATGAAAGGAAAAAAATAGTAAAGTTGTATGCATGCATATGAGCATAACCAGTGGACAAAGACAGTAGTGGGGGAGGGCATGTGCTGGGGGGGTCGGTGAGAGCGGCCGGGGAGAGGTCAATGGGGAGAAAAGGAGACTCATGTAATACTTTAGACAATAAAAAATTTAAATTATAAAAAAAGAAATAGAAATTTAAATAGTGTCCTCTAAAACAGAACGAAACTAAAGGAAGCAATCAGAATTCTGGGGAATGTGGCCAGCTCTGGAGATAAAATATATTACTAAGTTGGGAGAGTAAAAGGTTTGAGAGGTGAAGAGAAGGTGAGTATTGGTGGAAAACTATTTGAAGGATGCATAAAATTCCCTAGGGAATAACAGAGGAAAAGAAACTTTGAGAAATAGAATAGCATGAGAAATAAGAATTTCCTTTAAGAAAATAAAGACTTATTAAAGAAAACAAAAAAACACCTAGTACTGCCCAGCCTGTGGGGCTTGATGATTGAGTGTTGACCCACACACCAAGAGGGCACAGGTGGGGCACATGCTTGGGTTGTGGGCTCAGTCCCCAAAGGGGGGCATATAAGAGGCAGCTGATCAATGTTTCTCTCTCATTGATGTTTCTATGTCTCTCTCTCCCTTCCTTTTTCTCTAAAAAAATCAATAAACACACATACACACAAATTTTAAAAACCCTAGTACTATACTATTTTTTGCATTTTAAAAATTTCAAAAAAAAATTAAGCAAACTCTATTAGAAGAGTGGGGATTGAATATTTTTTAAAGTTGAATATTTTAAAATTTTCTTTGATTTGTTTTTTCCAAAGTGATAGTGTAGACTGCAAGGAAGCTTTCTCTAACATTTTACAGGGCCTGGGGAAACAGTACAACTGGAGGTCACATATCATATAGGAAAATATCCTCTTACAGTGAACTAGAAGGCCAGGTAGAAGCTTAGAATTATTTAATTGTTGGGAAGGTGGCAATGCATAAAGAACTGGCCCTGGTCCCTCAATAGCAGGCAGACCACTCCTGTCTATCCCACCCCTAATTCTATTAACCTATACTTTGAGGGGCAATATATAAGGTGGAAACTCCAGCCCACATAACCAGATTCTCTTCATATATCTATCAAAAGACACACACTAGTGTGGTTCATCTTTTGGAGAAATAACTGTGGGAGGAGGCCCAAGTAAGCTTAGGTTGTTTGGGCAAAATTTTGCAAGTTCCTGTGTGCCCAAACCATCCAGGGTCTACAATTTGGGGTGTGGTTCTGGTTAGGCATGTCTCCTAGGTTGCTCATAATCTTCAGCCTGTGGGAGGGGCATGGCTAGAGAAGGGCCAGCAGAAGACCTCTAAGGCAGAGGTACTCAAAGACTGGTCCTACAACAAAGCCATGAACTAATGGGTACTGGTCTAAGATGAGATTAGGAAGTTCTCCATAATGTAAATTATATCACTAAGCACACAGTTTATTTTAGCTGACATCTTTCTTTATTCCTTAAGATGTCTTGCTGAAGAAACCAGTATGAGTTTATTAGTTTACTTTCTGATACAACCATATTATTTCATCATGGATCCACTTATAAAGTGATACCACTCTACACTATGAGGCTAAAGTGGGGCCATTCTTGAGCAAGTCTAGAAGTTAGTTACAAGAGACCAAAAAGAACAAACAAGCTGATTTTTTGATACATAACATATATCCAAATAGTGTTTCTAATGTGGGTAGCTATCTCCACTGTTCAAGAAAGTTCTTCAGAGGCAAACTCACTAGTGAATTCACATTATATTCTTCCTAGTAAGAGAATCAGTTTAATTGCATTTAAAATACAAAGAACTTGTATGTGTATATGCATAACCCATGAACACAGACAATAGTGTGGTGAAGGCCTGGGGCAGGGGGTAGGAGGAGGAACTCTGTGGAGGGGTCAATGGAGAAAAAAAGGGGACATATATGATACTTTCAACAATGAAGATTTAAAAAATAAAAAACATTATTACTTTAAACACTAAATAATTTTTTCCTGAAATTATGTCCTTCAAATGAATTCTAACCTTGCATTCTGTTTTCTCACAAGATTAGTGTTACTAGTCATAATTGAATACAATGATTACATGTAAATAATTTTGATGATCTAATGTAAACCCATAGATGTGAAAAAAAAGTTTTCAACTTAATCTAATAAACTTATAGTCAAAAGACAAAAGTGATTAATTATAAGAATACTACAGATACTGCCTGAATTCAGCAAATGGAAGTTTTTATTTCAGTATTATAGAAAAGACTGGGTTGGAGTTATAATAGATAGTCTAATATCTTCTACTTTAAAGAGATCAGAAATATTAATATTCAACTTTAAAGAGTTTAATTAGGATTTATTTCCCAGTAATTTTTCCTCTTAGAAATCACTCCAAAGGAAAACATTTAATATATTTGCCTCTTTGTTTTAAAAGATGTAGGTATTTAACAGTGATGCCAGCTATCAAAGAAACTTTAACTTCAAAAATATTAACTATCAGTAATAAAATTATTTAATCTCAGAAGTTACAATGCAGTTCTATTAGAAAATGAATTTAATTTATACATTGTTTTGCATACTTTTTAAAACACAGTGTTTCACAAGACAGAGTACTACGGAAATGTTCATTTAAACAGAGTATTATTGAAAAAGATAATTTCATCAGTAGAGTGAATGTAAGGAGATCATTTTAAAAGAAGTTAATTTGAGTTCAACTGCTGTAGAAGATAACTTCATTCTGACATAGACTCAAGTGTACAAAGCCACTGGGATATCTTTAAATCCAATTTCCAGCTCCTGGTTCTAAAGCTCATTTGATTTCAGAGATGATCCATATGTTCAGGTTCATTTTAGGTCAAGCCTGAAGGGAACCTAAAAATGAAATTTAAGACTGTCCCCTCTGCAAGCAGTCATGAAGATTGGCTTGATCATTTTCTTTTTAGAGATATGGAAAAAGTTCTGGAAAGGGTAGGTGACTTTTTCAAGACTCACATAAATATGAAATCATGATTCTCTTTCCTAAATCAGCAAGTACCCTACACCACTGCTGTCCTAAAACTGATTTTAATAATTACCTTCCTTTAGCCACTGAAGCTTACTAAAAATACATTGTGATTGAGCAAGAAGCCCATTTTTTTCTAGGGTGGATCATCTAATCTTTGATACATAGCTACATTATTTATCCATTTATTCAGCCAAATATATGCTGAGTAATTCTTTGTGCAAAGCACAGCTGGGCATGATAAATCAGACATGATTAAAGCATGTTTGGGATCCTTACTATTATTAAAAGATCACCATTTAGTAGGGATGATAAGAAAGAGATACAAATATTAGATGTGATATTTATTCTAACACAAAAAAAGCTACACTCTGAAGGATCCATTAAAGGAAGTAAAGAGTATAACCGATGGTGGTGCAGGATTAAAGCTTCCAAGATGAAATTGTGACTGAAATTCAAGAAGTTTTCCTGAGAAGTGGAAATGGTTTGGAAGTTGCCAAGGAAAGCTGGCAGCTGAAGGATGGAGCTGAACTGATTATAGGATGCAGATACCAACGCCCAGTTGAGAAGAAAATTTGATAAAGAACTAACCAAGAGAAGGAAAAGGCACCAGCTCACCTCAGCTACAATCCAGGCATGTCAGAGCTGAAACAGTGTCAGAATGAAAGAACTTCTTTGTCTAAAAACCATGTTTATTTAGAAATAACTAGCAGGCTCAATATTATAGGTATATAGGTTTGGAGTGGAGATGCAGCATTATGATTGTCATAATAGTCTATACTTCTATTTTCCATGGTCACGGTGTACCATGCCTACCAAATCCAACTAATAACGAATATAAACAGGTCTCACTTGGGTCCTATTCTATTGAGATTTGGGGTGTGAGGTCTTCAAAGAATTTCATTGTAATATGATCTTGATGAATAAACTCTAAGAACAGCAATATTCTATTGTATACTTTTATATGTTCATCTTAATCATAAAGAGTTTTTAAAAGCATATAGAAAAGGATAAAATAATAATAAATCATAATTTACCAAAAAGGAGCCAAAGTAATTACTGCTAAAATTTTGGTCTTATGTGTGAATGTGTATGTCTATAAACATGTGTATATAATATACATATATATATATATATAAGAGGTGATTAAATGACTACATTTAGAAAATACTATTGTATGCCTTGGAACCTCAAGAAAATAAATCTCATTAGTAATAAAAAGTTTTAAAGAATAAGAAACTACTTTTTATTTAACAAATTAGAAATGACTAATAATTAATGACAATATTCAATGTTGATAAAGGTTTAAGGATATGGACATTGTTAGAAGTATAATTGTTTTAATGTTTTGTAGCATAATATGGCTATATAAGTCAAAACTTTTAAGATAGCTTTTACTGTGACCTAGGAATGTATAAAAAGAATGTGACATGAATATATACAAAATTTTATGAATAAGTATGTTCACTAAAGGAGTATTTCAATAATTATTATAAACATAATTTTCAAACTAATTAAATACATGATGATGTGGCTAAATGATATAATAAGATACCACTATTGAAAATCTTCAAGAAGAGTATGATATAATTATGTAATGAAATGTTCATGAAATGTCTTGCATTTTAAAGGTTCTAAAACTGGTGGGTGTTGCAGCAAATCTTTTAGGACCTATTAAAATAATTTTTTAATTGAGAATTAAAGTTTTATATTTGGAAAACTTTTCATACTTTTTAAAGATGCACCAAGGTCACAACTGTTTCTTAAGTGCATGTAAGGGTTCAAATAAACTCTTTTAGTTTGATTAAATTAATTGGACATATTGATAGAAATCAAATTTCTAAAATGAAGTTCCTTGATAGGGGTATATCTTAACTTTATGTAATAAGTTACCAACTAAATATCAGTGATTTTATTTCCCTGGAATTAATGTTTTTCAACCTTGATGACCTGAACTCCTATCGCAAGGTTGCCAGAATCCATACAATCGAAGAATTGCCAAAAAAGTGAATAAATAATATATGGCATGCATATATTCCATAGTTATAAATGTACTGAGATTCTACTGAAATTAATAAAATAGAAATTAATTTAAAAGAGTAAATGAATTCTTAGTGGTGGTTTATCATTATACATTCTTTCATCAAAGAGATAAAGTGCAGCTTTTAGTAATGTGGGAAAGTTACAATTTGATTTGAAACTACCCTTTAAGGATAAAAAAAGAGAAACCACCTATCTAACACCCTAGTCCTGTATCTGGGTCTATTATTTTCTTTGTGTGTTTATTAGTTTTGATATAGGTGGTTGAGATTTTTTAGAATATTTTTTATCTTGGTGGCAGAATAATGGAAAACACACACAAAAAAAGATTTGCTGTATGGGGTTTCCATCCCTGTTCACGTAAACTATATCTCCCATTAAAAGATAGATTCTATTTCCCCACACTTTGAATCTGAGTTGGAGTTGCCACTCTCATTGACCAATAGAATTTAGCAGAATTAACTCTTGAGACTTCTGAGCCCAGGCCTTAAGAATTGTTAGGTCTTCTTCTTTTGCTCAGGAGGAACCCAGACACAATACAAGATGTTGAGGTTACACATGTGAATTGAGAGAGAGGTTACATGGGAAAGAACTGAGGCCTGAAAAAAAAAATGGCGGTGGAATAGACAGACGTGTCCCGAGCCTTGTCCCGGAGCAGATAGAAAGAACAGCTGAGGGTCGCAAGGGGAGTGTCTGTTGGTGAGTTAAGAGACCGCTATACTACAGGAGAAGGTGGGGACTGCTGGACGGGGCTCCCCTGACTGGGCAGCCCACACTGCTGCTGGGTTCCCTCCTGGAGCCACCGGATCAGACACGGAGACCACGCCATCTTGAAAGGGAAAGTGGATGTTATTGGAAGCCTGAAAATCTACAACTTCAGCACCCACCAAACAGCTGCGAACCCCAGAGCACTGGTCCCCAATTGGCGCAAACACACGGATTCAGAGGAGCTCTAAACTCCACCACGGAAATGTCAGATTTCGCCTGGGATAAGAAGAGAGAGAACTACATAACTAGACACCCAGAGAAGAGATACCATGGGGAGACAAAGAAACAGCCCACATATGAAAGAAAAGCAGGAATCACCAGAAAAGGAAGTAAACAATATGGAGGCAAGCAACCTGTCAGAGAAAGAATTCAGATAAATGGTCATAAGGTGGCTGAAAAGAAAGGAAGACAAATTCAACAATATGAGTAAGAACCAAGAGGAAATGAAGAAGAACCAAGAAGAAATGAAAAATGACATCGCTGCTGTAAAGAACTCAATAGAAAGCATCAAGAGTAGACTAGAAGAAGCAGAAGACCACATAAGTAAGCTAGAAGACAAGGTAGAAAAAAATACCCAAGTAGAGCAGCTTCTAAAAAAAAATGGCTATTATCAACAAATCAACAAATGACAAGTGCTGGCGAGGATGCGGAGAAAAAGGAACCCTCATGCACTGCTGGTGGGAATGCAGACTGGTGCAGCCACTGTGGAGAACAGTATGGAGTTTCCTCAAAAAACTAAAAATGGAACTCCCATTTGACCCAGTGATCCCATTTCTAGGAATATATCCCAAGAAACTAGAAACACGAATCAGAAAGGATATATGCACCCCTATGTTCATAGCAGCACAGTTCACCATAGCTAAGATTTGGAAACAGCCTAAGTGCCCATCAGCAGATGAGTGGATTAAAAAACTGCGGTACATCTACACAATGGAATACTATGCTGTGGTAAAAAAGGAGTTCTTACCATTTGCAGCAGCATGGATGGAGATGGAGAGCATTATGCTAAGTGAAATAAGCCAGTAAGAGAAAGATAAATATCACATGATCTCACTCATTTATGGAATATAATGAACAACATAAACTGATGAACAAAAATAGATCCAGAGACAGAGAAACTTCAATAAGAACGTGAAACCTCAGGGAAGGTAGGGGAGGGTGGGGGTAAAGGGGAGAGATCAACCAAAGGACTTATATGCATGTATATAAGCCTAATAAGTGGACACAGACAACAGGGGGCTGGGGTCATGAATATGAGGTGGGGGGTAATGGGGGAATAAGGACACATATGTAATACCTTAATCAATAAAGAAATTGAAAGAACGGAGGCCTTAGATGTATATGAAAGCCCAGCTTACACTTTAAGAAAGGGAGGCCCAGTCACCCCTGCCACCCCCAGCCATTCAGGTCATCCCAGCTGAGAAGCCAGGCATGTAAGTGAGGCAATCTTGAACATTCCAACTGAGTTGAGCTCCTAGCTGAATGGAACTGAAGGAGGACCTATCTGCCACCATGTGGAAGAGATAAAGTATCTCAGTAAGGATGCCCAAATTTCCGACCAGCAGAGAAAAAAAATGATTATTATTTAAGGCACAAGCTTTGACCTGTTAATTAGGCAGCCCAATTAACTAAAAGAGAAGTTCCTGGTGTGCAATAAGAAACATAAGTAGTAACTAGTAAACTAGATATAAACTAGGTAACTAGTGCCAGGCTGGTGAGGCTCAGTGGTTGAGCACTGACCCAGTAACCAAGAGATCTGAGGTTCAATTCCCTGTCAGGACATATGCCGGGGTTGCAGGCTCAATCCCCAGTAGGGGATGTGCAGGAGGCAGTGGATCAATGATGTTTCTCTCTTATTGATGTCTCTATCTCTCTATCCCTCTCCCTTCCCCTGTCTATCTAAAAATCAATAAAAACATATTAAAAAATAACAGTCTAGATAACTAGCATCCATAAACATAATTCAGTATATAGGACTCATCATTAAAGTGCCCTTTCAAAGGCAGATTTTCTTGACATGGGCATGAATTGACATTTTCTATATGTGTTATTGGGATATATGCTATTTCTTATAATAGGATTCTGCCCATAAATTAATACATATATGGTATTTCTTGTAACATTCTACTTCTATTGATACTAGAGGCCCGGTGCACAACAATCATGCACTGAGGCGGGGTGTCCCTCAGCCTGGCCTGTGGCCTCTCACAGTTCAGGATCCCTCAGGGGATGTCTGCCTGCCAGCTTAGGCCCACTAAGCTGGCAGGCAGACATCCCCTGAAGGGTCCTTAGCATTGCTTTGGAGGTGAGAGAGGCTCCCGCCACCACCACTGCGCTCACCAGCCGTGAGCCCAGCTTCTGGCTGAGCGGTGTTCCCCCTGTGGGAGCGCACTAACCACCAGGGGGAAGTTCCTGCATTAAGCATCTGCCACCTGGTGATCAGTGCCCATCATAGTGACCGGTCATTCTGCCATTTGGTCGATTTGCATATTAGCCTTTTATTATATAGGATTGTCATGTTAATAAAACATAAAATGTATTTTATGGTTTGTTATGTTCTAGTCTCTGTATAGGATATAGGGTAAGTTGATTAACAAACTAAAGGGACATTTGAATCTAATTAAAATTAATGGCAGATTGGATATAAAAGGTCCAAGAGAAAGAAGTTTGGATTGGATAAAGAATCCTAGTTGCCCCAATGACTTGAGGTTGTAGGCAAGCCACTTACTCCTCTGAGGCTCTGACTCCCCTTCTTTAAACAGAAGAGGAGACACCTGTTGATATCTAAATTCTCATCTAATGAAACATTAGTCTGAACTTAAAGTACTAGGGCTCAAATTTTAGATTGAACATTTATTATAATTTATCTCTTAAATGTGTCCCATAACATAATGAATTATTATGTAGATTTTAGATTTCTAAAGGCTAATTTGTATGGTGGCATAGGATAGCAACTGGAGAGAAGACTGTCATAACTAAGATTAGATGAGTGATATTAATTCTTTTGACTTAGAAATTAATCCTAAAACTTAAAAATAAGCCAGAGTTATATGGGCAAACCCATTTTTTAGGGCATCAAAATTCTTCTTTATTGATAGGAGTATTTCAATGCAACCTAGACAAAACAGTTTTTCAAAATTACAGTAAGTATTTCAAAAATATAAAAGTTAAGCTGGGCAAATACAGGAAAGAATGATTAAGATGGTGAAGTACTTGAACCCATACTGTTAGATGAAATCATTGAAATATATACTCTGAAAAAAGAGATAGGGGGAAGACGTGTAGTAAAGAGGATGGATTAATCCTTGTGCCCTAGGAGAACAAGAATGGATGGGTGGAACTAAGAGAGACAAATTTGACTCTCTTATAGATGAACTTAAGATGTCTGTTATAAAGGGTCAATCAAGCAAAGATTATATAATCACTGGAGATAAATTCTTCCAAGAAAATTCAAGAACTAGTTTCATTTTCTGGTTATTCTAATATTCCAGGTGACTGATTCATATGCATAAAGATACTTCTGATTTTAGAAAGAAATTTGGATATAGATTGCTCCTCTTGGGCCTAGGTCAGTGGGAAGGGCAAAGACTCAAGGCCGCACTCTGGGGACAATTAATATTGCACATGTCTCCAGGGACAGTAGAACTACCTCCCAGGCAAATAGTCCCATTACAGGTCTGAAGCATTCCCAAGGTTAGCCAGCCTTCAAAGACAAACACATTTCTCTAAATGCTCCTGCACCAAAATTACATCAATGTGTTCTTTAATTCTTGTATTTTAAAACCCATGATTTTCTTGTGGTGAGTGCCTCAGAGCCATTGGAGACCTCGAGGATGAAGATGTGCCAAAGCCAATTGTGGCCCGGGGAACATGTGCCAGCTGGATGGTCATGCTTGACTTTGGGTTTTTTATTTTCCTTCTTCTTGCAGCTTTGAGTAGAGGACCCTTTCTTGGCTTTATTGGGTCACAAATACTGGACTCTGGACTGAAGTCATCTTTAGAACTCGGCTGTCATAGGTCCCCCTGAGGGAAAGTAAAATTTGTTTTCCTTTCTAAGGGATTTGACTGAAACCATTTTCCACCTCAGAGCCTCTGTTAAGAAATTCAGAGCTCCCTTTCAGATCCTTCACAGTTCTAAAAAGGAATAAAAGCTTTTCTTTGCATACTTCATAGCTTGGCTATATGTCCTTATTAATGCTATGGGCTCCTGCCATGTCCATGTGCTTGCCATGTCTGGATAAACTGCTGATGCACTGAAACACAAGTTATAATAACACATTGTAATGAAACGACTAGTGTCAAAGTTTTTGTTAGCATTCTGGCTTTCCAACTGGAATTTTAGTTTCATTGGCTTTCCTACATTCCTTGTCAAACAATACATAGATAAGTGCTGAAGGGTTTAGCTCTGTAAAATTTTTCCACTTCACCTGGAATCATAGAACTTAAGAAAGGAAAGACAATCCTTTGAAGTCACATATTACAAACCCTCCAATTAATAATTGAGGAGATAATTGCCCTAAGACGTTGAGTGATTGAGCATAGAAGGCAAGTATCTTTATTCCTTGCCCAGGGCTCTTCTAACCACACCCTGCTTATTCATAAGACATTCTCTCAGCCTCCACAGAGCTCTGAAAAGGCTATGTGTGATTGGTGTCTGACTCCTATACTAGGGAAGTTTCTTACTGTACAAAGATCCCCAAAATCAGATTTATTGATTGAATTAAACACCAAATATAGTGTTATATATTAAATAGTCACATGTAAGCTTCTTTCCCATCTAAAATGCCAAATGGAAAAAAACAAACACCAAAAAAACAAAATTATGGTAAATCCTTGGCATGTAAGACAGGAAAACAATTGTTTACAGCATCTTTAAATTAGGAAAATAATACAAGAAATATCATGAGTAAGGGTAGCATGATAGCTTTAACTATAAAATTCAAGGTTCATTTTTATATGTGGATTTTAGATATCAGTTTTGCATGCATCCACATTAACTCTGAATATCAGTTGTATAGGGTTTTTTTGGTTTTGTTTCTGAACATTCTACATAATATAAATTATTTTTTTCATATTCAAGTCTTTATGTAATATTTTTGTTAGTTTTCTTTCAACTGATAGGTATTGATCATTGTCTCAATTCATTTTTATGGCAAAAGTTTAAGTGTTGATGGGGATTTTCAGTTATTTATCAGAGGACATCAAACAGTATGATTAAAGAAATTTGGATTTCTTATCTTTGGGGACCAACTCAATGTAACACACATTTATTTAGTGCCTCTTTATAATGTGCTATCTATGTCTAAGGTTAACTAAGTTTATGAATAAGAAAATGATGTAGTAATACGTATGCAGAACAAGGTACATGTGCACATAGTCTGAGAAATGCAGAAGGGGTTCAGGGTTTGTGAGAAGCATCATGTGTCAGTGGGAGGCAATACCATGATGATTAATCTGGAAAGTGAGGAAAAGGCTTGGATTTTATTCTACTGTATGAATCCTCCTGCCCATCTTTAGTCATTTTAAAAATTGAGATGATATTAATATGAATACTTTAAAGGAGTTTTAGGAGAAAATAAGCTCTGGAGTAGATAGCCTGGTTTCAAACCTTAGCTTCTTTACTTACTTCATATGGAACTTTAAACAATTGCTTCATCTTTCCATGCCTCAGGTTAGATATTTGTCAAATGGGGGTAATAATATAACAGGCCTCATTTAGTTCTTATGGGGTATAAATGAATTAAGGAGTGTAAAGTACTTATACTGAATAAGTGCTCAATACATTTGGCTATTATTATTATTATTACATTTGGCATTAAAAACCCATAATTTATATTTTATTTTAGTGAAAATTTGTCTTATTTCTGGAAACATGTTTCTTAATGTGAAATACTTGTTTGGTTTTAACAGTATCCTCTCTTGTGACTTAAGTATAACTTTAAATAAATTTGGATCTGTAGAGATAAGGTTGTATTCTGAAAAAGAGGAAAGGGACCAACTTGATTAGGTCAGAATCTTGGCTCCACTAAATTATAAGCATTTAACAATAAGAAAATAATTTAAATTTTCAGAGAATCATTTTATCAGCTGTAAAACAAGAATAATAATTCTCATCTACTGTTATAGTTTTATAAAGTCGACTATCACCAAATGGGACTAGAAAAGTAAGTAGGAAATCAACAAGGCAAGGTCTTGCAGGTGGTGTTAAGGATTCTGGTTTTTTACCATACAAGCAATGGAAAGCTCTTTGGAGATATTTAGTGGGAGAGAGAAATTATTAAATATTACTTTTTAAAAGATCTAGCTGACAGCAATCTATAAAATGTATTGGAGAAAATTAAGAGTGGGTGAAGAAAGCTATGTCAGAGTCTATTACATGTAAACAATAGCAATAGCTTAATTTGAGTTAGGGACACTAAAAATGGAGAGAGATGAATGCATTGAGACCTACCTTGGAGATAACTTAACTGGTGAAGCTAGTTTGGGAGGAAAGGGGATGGAAGGAGTTAAAGATGAAAAGCAGATTTTGCCTTAATCATCTTGGTAGAAGGCATTGAGCAGCACTGAATAAAGAGAAAATATTGCTGGAGGGAGAGGAAGATCATGAGTTGGTTTTGAAAATCTATTGAGTTTGAGGTGCCTCTGAAACACCTAAATGTAGATGTGAAGTTGACAGTTGCATAAATGGCCTGGAACCTAAAAGAGAGGTGTGGGTTAATGGTATGGATTAGGTGCCCATTAGAAAACAGGTGTTTCCAGAAGCCAAAGGAGTGGACAGGTGACATTGTTCTAGTTGGAGGATGTAGAGAAGAGGAAGGGTAAGGACAGATCCTGGGGAAATTTTTATAGTTCAATAAAGGAAGATAAGCCATCATATAAGGCTAAGGATAAATAGCCAGAAAAAAAAGAAAATTAGAAGTTTGTTAGGTTTAGAAGCCAAAGGAACAGAATGTTTTCAGGAGGAGAAATTGATTAACCATTTTGAAGATGACTTAGTGCTCTAATAAGCTAACGAGGGAAAAGTTTCTCCTGGATTTGAGGTGTGTGCATATATATTTAATTTTAATAAAAACAGGTTTGTGTTGCACATATAGTTTATAATTTTTTTTCATTAAGCTATGTATCATTAATGTTTTCCACTAAACATCTATCTACATCATAATTTTGCCCTGACCGGTTTGGCTCAGTGGATAGAGCGTCGGCCTGCAGACTGAAGGGTCCCAGGTTCGATTCCGGTCAAGGGCATGTACCTTGGTTGCGGGCACATCCCCAGTAGGAGGTGTGCAGGAGGCAGCTGATCGATGTTTCTCTCCCATCGATGTTTCTAACTCTCTATCCCTCTTCCTTCCTCTCTGTAACAAATCAATAAAATACATTTAAAAAAAATAAATATCTATCTACATCATAATTTTAGTCCTCCATAAAGCAATACCTATATGTACAGCCCCAGATATGACAAACAGTCAAGGGACATATTCCAGCCTATAATTCCAGCTGAAAGAGAGAAGCTCTCAAAGCACTAACTAGACATGTGATTTGGGGCATGTCTCTTCTAAGTCATAGTGTTGAAAGGATTGGATTAGTGGATCTGTAAAATCTCTTATAGCTCTATAATTTCTGTTCTGTTCTATTTTATTCTCTTCTATTTTAAAACACTAACTGGTAACATCCTAGTAAATTCACTCTGTGGTAAATGTATTCATCTGATTATACTTAGAAGAAAACTGGGACAGGGAACATTAAGTGGCTAACACTGATTTATTGGGAGAGTGAGAGCCAGGGCTGGGAACAGAACTCCAAATGCCTCACTCCAGTATGCCGAGTTCTCCGCTACTCAGCAGAACCACGATAGTCACCCCACCCTGCCACTCTGAAATACTGACTTACCCAATTTGAACCTCCGAGGTTTTTGAGGTTTCAACATCACTAACCTTTATGGGCAAAAGCCTGCTTTCCAATCCCAGTGTGGCTTCCCCTGGACATCCCCTTTCCAGGCCAGGATTCCAGCTCAGCATTTGCAATAAACCTCCGCACTCTGGATCCAGGACTCATATCTTGCCTTGTTGTCGGATCCCATTTTAATCTTTAGTGACTGTTGGATCACTCTACTGAAGCTGATTCCAATAGTATATTCATTTGACTTTTCTGTTGCAGACAGTTTTTGTCACAGTGTAATTTGTTTGGGGGTAGATTGGAGTCAGTGATTATAGACTACCGTTATATTAGTCAGTGCAAACCTTGGCATTTACAGCTGTTTCTCTTTTGTGGTACATTTTTAAAGTTAAGTTTTATTAAAAATTTCATGAATATACAATATTCATGTATGGTCAACAATAAAGAAAGGGAAAATACTTTATGGAATTCATGAGCAAAATGTGAACTCAAATTAGGAAATCAAATGTCAATTGTCCTGATTAGCATTTTTACCAATATTAAGAATGAAAGGATGTCAGGGGTCTACACTGAATGAATCAAATTGGTAAAAAACAGGTTTCACTTAATGCTAGACCATCTTTATTTCATAAAGCACATCAGGGTAGCTATTTCATAATCTCCCTGGGTTGGAGAAGTAATATAAATATATTTGAAAAAGTTTTATATCTTTAGATATGTTCTCTTTTTGGTATACAGGTAATATATGCTAATAAACAAGCTGGCAATTTTGTGCTGAGTTGTCAACAAATTTTTAAAGTTGCTTAAAAATCGGGTAATAAAATATTTGTCCTTATAATGTTTGATGCTGGGTATTCAAGAAGCCTTTTAGGAATGGTAAATTTCACCTTTTAAAAATATGAAGACAGAAATGAAGTAAACCAATATTTATTTTTCTCAGGGGAAATTTTTTACTAATTTTTTTCTTAAATAATAATTATTCAAATGCTCTGACTTCTGAGCAAAATCTCAATCTAATGCTCAAACCTACACTTTCTGGACATCTTTATTTGAAGACTTCTAGTGACTTCACACTAAGTTGATCTGAACCAAAATTTGATTTCCTCCTCTCATAAACATGTTACTTCTCAGTTTTCCATCATGGCCAATGACATCTCCATTATTTTATATGTGTAAAATTTTATATGATTTTGACTACTCTCTTTTAACAATCACATCCAATAAAAATCTACTGATGCTCCCCTCTCCCCATGATCCACCCCAAATTTTGTGTAAGTCAATAATACATATATAAGACTCGAGATATTTACCATAACTTCACTTTAAATGCATTACAGAATCACACAAATTTCTTCTTAGAGAGAGGTAGAGACAGAGGAGAGAGAGAGAGAGAGAAAGAGAAGAGAGAGAGAGGTCATTTGCCCATAATTTATACCACATACTAAAAAGTGGGACATCCCTAGGTCAGCATCTGGTAATTTTCAAATATCAATACTTTTTGTAACATTTATAACATAATGAGGTGTTTTGCTCATTATTTATCTTTTCAAGAGTTTTGACCTACTTTTTATTATATTAAAAATTTTATGTCATAGCACTAGCCGGGTGGCTCAGTTGGTTGGAGCATTGTTCCATACACGGAAAGGTTGTGGATTTCTCTCTCACATCAATGTTTGTCTCTCTCTCTCTCTCTCCTCCCTCCTCTCTCCCCTCTCTAAAATCAATAAAAAAATATATCCTATGCCACAGAGACCACTGAAATTATTCAGATTAACCAACTCTAAACCAGTTTAATCTGCCTAGCCTGCTCCTTTCCATGGAAACCACAATAAAGTTTCTTGTCCACAATTTTCCTTTTTTCTCAGCCTCCTGACCCACCCTGGTGCACATGCCCATCTCCCTCTGCCTGAGTAGCATGGTGTGTTCTTTCTATTAGCATCTGTAAATATGACAAACTGTACTTTCAATGCCAGCTGTCTTGGTTAGCCTTACCATATTTAGTAATAATAAAACAATATGATACTGATGTATATACATGCATTCTCTGGCTTAATTCTTATATCAAAACTCTGAGGATATGTACACATATAATACCTTAATAAAAAAAATTAAAAAAAAACACAAAGAAAAAACAAAACAAATATTCTCCATATTTGACAGCTAAAAAAAAAGGAGCTTATGGAGATGAAGTAACTTTCCCAAAAGTATTCAACAGCTAGATAAGTGGCAAGAATCCAAGAACTAAACTTAGAGCTATATACTAATAAAATTAAACTTCATGTCCATTATTTAGTCAGTGGTCAGCAAACTGCGGTTCATGAGCCACATGCGGCTCGTGAGCTGTGGTTTGCTGCTCTGTTGACTAATGAGTTTGCCGACCATTGATTTAGGTGATATGAGTGGGATTTGCCCCAAATTGTATCTGTGCTCTTTTGTTTAGGAGTTAAAGGACACATGAGCTCTCAATGACATTTATGTAATGGCATCAAAGTTGAAAGATATTCCTCCAAAATTTTGCCATTTCCATTCTTTTCTATGCTTTGTTTCTGGAATCATTGTTTTTTCCCCTTCCTATCTGCAAGGTTTGTTTTATAGAAAGTTGGGTGAGGATTCTAGTACTCTTCATAATCCCTGTGAGTCAGTTACGCACTTTTAAAATTTGGTCAGTATGCCTGTGTTAGAATATACATGCATAACTAAATTAATTTCCCACTTCTCCTCAGTGAGAACCCAAGAAAGGGATTTTGCATAATAATTTAATACATATCTTGATGTTCCTAGCTATAAGAATTTAGACTAATTGTGGTCCAAAATTGGAGGTCTGTGTTGACTCCAAATCTTCTCCTGTCTTCATTATTTTATTTTATTTTATTTTTTATTTTTTTTTAAATATATTTTATTGATATTTTACAGAGAGGAAGGGAGAGGGATAGAGAGCTAGAAACATCGATGAGAGAGAAACATCGATCAGCTGCCTCCTGCACACTCCCCACTGGGGATGTGCCCGCAACCACAGTACATGCCCTTGACCGGAATCGAACCTGGGACCCTTCAGTCCGCAGGCCGACGCTCTATCCACTGAGCCAAACCGGTTTCGGCAGTCTTCATTATTTTAAAGCTAAACCCAGACTTTATGTTATTTCACCTCTATATCTGTCTAAAACATAATTTGGATATTGGGTGGTGGGCACATGGTGCAATATACAGATCTTGTAACATAGAAACCCACACCTGAAACCTATATGATCATGCTGACCAATGTCACCTCAAAAAATTTAATTAAAAAATAAAAATAAAATAATGTATATAATATAGATAAAGCAAATGAGGTAAATACTTAAAGAATTATGTGCTGGCATAAAGTTCCAAATAGGATTTTAATGTTTTCTTTCCAAAGATTAGGGAAAAAGGAAATTTAATTCAGGATTCACAGTTGGTGAATTACAATCCAGTTCCTCTGCTCCAATATAAAGGACAGTATAGTTTTTAAATTGTGCCCATTTTATTTACTTTTTAATATATTTTATCTTCATTGTTGACATTATTACAGATGTCCTCCATATTCCCCTCCCCCTTTGCCTACCTTCACCCAGACGCCACCCTCCCCTGCTTCTGGCCCTCACCACACTATTGTCTGTCCATGGCCTATGCATATATGTTCTTTGGCTAATCTCTTCACCTCCTTTCATCCCATCTGCCTCACCCACTTCCCCTCTGATATCTATCAGTCTGTATCCATGCCTCTAGTTCTATTCTGTTCTTCAGTTTATTTTTGTTCATTAGATTACATATAAGTGAGTTTATGTGGTATTTGTCTTTTGCCCATTTAAAATTTTTGTTATCTTTAAAAAAGCTGGTGTATAATTCCTGAGGTTTGATTTTCTATTCTAATCAGGAAAATGTGAACTATGGAGAAAAAGTAATAACCCAATCAATTCCATATATTTTGTTATTTATAAACAATATTTAGCTTTGGCAAGTAGTACGATCATGTAACAAATAACAGTATTAGTATCACAGTATTATTATATAATGCATGACATTCAAATATTCAAATGATATTAAAATATTAGCTGAAATATGTAATTGTTATGAAGTAAATAGATTAAGTAAAGTAGTGTTTTCTCCTTTAAACTAATTTCTTTTTTAGAGCATTTCTCCAACTTTAAAAAGTAAAAATTTTCTCCTATGTCTTATATTCTATAATTATTTAATTCTAGTATCTTTAGAGGATTTCTGAAGGTTTTCACAACCAAACCGATAATATATTTTTTTTAAATATATTTTATTGATATTTTACAGAGAGGAAGGGAGAGGGATAGAGAGCTAGAAACATCAATGAGAGAAAAACATCGATCAGCTGCCTCCTGCACACCTCCCACTGGGGATGTGCCCACAACCAAGGTACATGCCCTTGACCGGAATTGAACCCGGGACCCTTCAGTTCGCAGGCTGACGCTCTATCCACTGAGCCAAACCGGTTTCGGCAAACGGATAATATTTTTTTGGAGAATTTGGTGAGCAATTGTACAGTGAAATACACAGTAAATAATCCTCAGATTTCCCCTTTAGGCATTTGTAACAAAGGATCTTAAATTCCTATTGTCCTAATCTCATTTTGGAGATGAAGCATACTTAAAGGGATATTGAAACATCTCAGGCCACATGAAGAGTTAATTGGTATCATTTAAATGTTCTGTTTAGTACAGTTCTCCCAGATGTATATAAGGGATATATGAGATATAGACATAAGTTTACTGGGCAGACAATGAAATATAATATAATAAGTCTTTCCAGAAAGAAGCGAATATCAAAAACAAAACAAAACAAAAAAAACACAAAAACCTAGATGACTAGATTATTTACATGTCCTTGGAGAAATAGTTTTACTTAAACACCAGGTCATACAGGAAAGCAGAGAATAATCATTTATAAAACTCATGCATGGTGTTTGTAGGAATAAGCAATTGAAAATTGAACTTGATAATTAACCTCATGAAAAAAGAGGGTAGGGGGAAGTTGAAATGGATTTTTTTAAAAATTTAATCCTGCAAGTTTTGAGGCATTAACAACTGCAACAAAAATCACAGCTTGTACCTAAATTTAAGAAAGACTATCTTTCCTCTATTCATCAAACATTGTCATGCTAAATAACCATTTAAAATGTCAATATCAATGATATTTTATATTTTTCCTGTACACTAAGTTGTGAAGTTCTGAAAATAAATTTTTCTCCCAAGGGCTTCAATATTTGGTTTTAACGACCATGGAAATTTAGTTTGCAGTGTGCAAACTAAATACACTCACTACACTAAAAATTCTCTCTTCTCTGGTAGGCTGCACCTGATTGTTCTGAAAAATTCATTAGTTCATTCATGCATGCATGCATTAATTCCATTGAATACAGGCATGGTTAGATGTTAATGATATAGAAGTAACAGGTATTTCACTCTCCTGAGTAATAATTGGTTTCAGGTAATAATAAGGTTGCTATTGATCTGTTCCTGGGAATAGAAAGTATAAGCTATAAGCATAATAGGATTTTTTAAATGCTTAGCATCTCTCTTTTCTTTTCTTATAACAGCAATCTCATTTTGCTTTGATGAAAGAACTGTTTCCCCCTAGAGTTCAGTCTGTTGAGAGTATAAGTCAACAGGCCCCATTCTTACCCTGTCAGGATGTAGGCATATGACCCAGGCTAGGCTCGATGTTTTTCTCTGGAATTTGGCTCTTGATTAGAGTGCACGAGAATCTGAAAAGTTTGGAAATGAATTATTGGACTCTGTTTTCTACAAAAAATGTTCATCAGTTTCTACTACCTAGGCTGCTGGAGCTGCCCTGGTTTTTGTGCTCTTCACTCTAACTCTTCAGTTTTCTCTTTGGTTTGTCTGTAAGTAAATTCCCCATGACCAGAGTGGGTTTCTATCTCACAACAAAATGGCCTGATCCATATAACATGATGGTAACTTTTTCATAGCAATTTAATTTGTATTGAGAAATGTCACTTAATATCTAAAAACTCATACTTTTTAAATTGTCCATCTCATGAAAAAGTGATTTCTTTAGTTGTCTTTCTCTTCTTCATCAGCAGAACTTAAATGTAAAAAATAGTTTCCTCTCTCCAAGAATTTCATTTGTAAATTTTTCATCCAGTCTTTCCTCAACCCATTCACACTGCTGTTTTCTATTGTAGGTGCTCAGTTTTATGCTCAACACCCAGGATTGGTCTGAAATCTTACAGATAATAGATATCTAGGGAAAGCGAGGAAAATGTACTTTACATTTTTTTGTTATATTGTTTTTTGGCATTTTTTTGGTCAGGTATTTTTTTCAAATAATTTTTGAAAGGATATGTAAAAATCCTGGAATATCACCTATCCAGATGTGGGTGCAGGTGTAAGAGAGCGTAGTTTTATTTATTTTAATATGATAAAAACAACATTAAATGTGATGTGCATTTCTGTCTTTCATCTAGTGTATGTCCTTAACAAAATTATTTAAAATCTGTGCCAGTCATTTATTCTTCTATAAACTAGGACTAATAATGGCTTAAATTTAATTAAGAAGTGCGATTTTATGTGTATATATATAGGCACAAGTCTTAGTAGTTTGAAGTCCAACCCACAGTTAACACTCTGCTAATGACAGAAGTGATAAATCTGTAACAGAAAGGTCAATGTGAGAAAAGGTAAAGTCAGATAGGCAAGAAGACTTTTCCTTTAGAAACCAAGCATAGGGGAGAGAGAAAAAATGGCGGCGGAATAGACAGACGTGTTCCGAGCCTTGTCCCGGAGCAGAAAGAAAGAACAGCTGAGGGTCGCACTAGGAGTGTTTGTTGGCAAGTTGGGGGACAGCTGAACTCCAGAAGAAGGAGGGAGACTGCTAGACGGGGTTCCCCTGACCTGGCAGCTCCCACTGCTGCTGGGTCCCCTCCCGGAGCTGCGGGCTTGGACGCGGAGTCGCCGCCATCTGGAACCGGAAAGTGGAGCTTATCGGAAGCCTGAGAATCCACAACTGCGGCACCCACGGAACAGCTGCGAGCCCCAGAACAACGCTCCCCAATTGGCGCAAACACACGGGTTCAGAGGAGCTCTACACTCCACCACGGAAAGGTCAGATTTCGCCTGGGATAAGGTGAGGTCTCTGGTCCCAGCGCGAGAGAGGAACGCGCGTTTTGCGGGAGCTGGAGGACCAGGGAAGTCTGTGCCTAGAAAAATCGGTGGCTGCTGGGGCTGGCGTGATCTGTGAATGTGGAAGGGGGTCCTCAGAGCTGCTAACAGAAGGGCTCTCTAAAAAGCAACCCATTTTGATCTGAAGTGCAGGGACACCCTAAGAATTTCAGGGGTGTGCTAGACTTACGCGCAGCCACGGAGTGCGCACACTTGGGCTTTTTCCTCTTGAAATTCTTGCTTCTGATTACTAAGCCCAATTCATAGGTTCACCCAGTTGGGGACACCCTGGGAGACTGCAGGGGAAAGTTGTTTTTCTGGAACCTGGGGATCGGAGCGGGGAGTGACCATCGGAGAGCCAGCTCTGAGGCAGCCCACTCCCACAAACCGGGGAAAGAAGGCTCTAACACTGCCTAGAGAGGCCATAGATAAACCCGGAAGTCAATCCAGAAACACTGCCACCCAGGGGCTGAATCACAAATTGACTCTTGTGTAATAAAAAATAAAGGAATACGAATTAAGACACACCGCCTGCTTAAAATCAGGACTGGCTTACATCACTGAAGAGCAGTGGAACGCAGGGAACTGCAATACTGTCCGGACTGAGAAACAGGCGTGCCAAACAGAACAACAGAGGAAGTGAATGACCTTCACTACTCCACATTTTATTTTTATTTTTTATTTTTTTATTTTCATTTTTTGCATCTTTTACTCAAGAAACTAATTTTTTTCCTCACTTGATTTTACCTTTTTAATTATTACATTTTTATTTTCAATCCGTATCATTACTACTGCTATTTTATCTTTTTTTTTTTAAGTGTCATTTTATTTTCTCTTCATTTTGTTTTGGGATTAATGTTCTACATTCTATTTTTATCTTTCCTTTAGCATCATTTTACTCTATCTCAAATCTACCTTTATGCCATCACTCTCTTCCTCACTTTTCCCTTTTCAGTGTCCTGTTTATCTTACCCCTTTCCTGCTTTAGATTTTCCCTATACTTTCTGTTTACCCCCTTTTAAAATTTCACCCTACTTATATATCTAATCTCCAATCCCCTGCTCCAAGTCCATACACACCTCTCTCTTCGCTGTCTTAACTATCCAAAAATTGTTTTTCTCTCTGTCCTTTTGTTGTTGTTCGTTTGAATGTAGATTATATCGAATTTTTATGCTTTTTTGTGAGATTGTTTTGCTTATTCTTCTTTTGTTTATTTTTTTGTTTGTTTAGTGCTTCTGTTTTCCCTTGCCTCACTCAATATTAGTTGGTGTTGTAGTTTGTATTAATCCCCAGGTACTTGTTGCTGGCATTTGCTGGGATAAGTGATTGTTCTATTGGAGTTTTATCCCCAATATATATAGTCTGTTTCCCTTTCTCTCTTAGTCTCTTTCTTGTCTCTCTTACTTTTTTTTCTTCTTTTTTTCCCTTTTCCCAATTTCATTTTGACACCCCTTTTTTTTTTTCTTCTTCTTTCTTTCTTTTCCTCTTCTTCTTTCTCTACTATCCCCTAATTTGCCTTTCTCTGGTGGTCACCTTTATTGGAGGTTATTAATATCGTGAATACATTTCTATTCAGTGCCTTGTGTGTTGTACCTGGTAGTGCTGTATTTTGTGCCTTTAAATCGACGCAGGAGAGAGAGAACTACATAACCAGACACCCAGAGAAGAGAGACCATGGGGAGACAAAGACACAGCCCGCATATGAAAGAAAAGCAGGCATCACCAGAAAAGGAAGTAAACGAAATGGAAGCAAGCAACCTTCCAGAAAAAGAATTCAGAGAAATGGTCATAAGGTGGCTGAAAAGAATGGAAGACAAATTTGACAATATGAGCAAGAACCAAGAGGAAATGAAGAAGAACCAAGAAGAAATGAAAAATGACATCGCTGCTGTAAAGAACTCAATAGAAAGCATCAAGAGTAGACTAGAAGAAGCAGAGGACCGCATCAGTGAGCTAGAAGACAAGATGGGAAAAAATACCCAAGTAGAGCAACTTCTAGAAAAAAAAATTAAAAGGCAGGAGGAGAGCCTAAGGGAACTTTGGGACAACACGAAACAAAACAACATCCGCATAATAGGGGTTCCAGAAGGAAAGGAAGCTGAGCAAGGAATAGAAAACCTATTTGAAGAAATAATGACAGAAAATTTCCCTGATATAGAGAAGAAAAAACCCACACAAATCCAAGAAGCTCACAGAGTCCCAAGCAAAATGAACCCCAAAAGACCGACGCCAAGGCACATTATAATTAAATTGGCAAACACCAACGACAAAGTAAGAATCTTAAAAGCGGCCAGAGAGAGACAGAAAGTTACATACAAAGGAACCCCCATCAGACTAGCAACTGATTTCTCAACAGAAACTCATCAGGCCAGAAGGGAATGGAATGAAATATACAAAGTCATGCAAAGGAAGGGTCTGAATCCAAGAATACTGTACCCAGCAAGGCTGTCAATCAAAATTGAAGGTGAAATCAGGAGTTTCACAGACAAAAAAGGACTAAGGGAATTTATTACCACCAAACCAGCAATGCAAGAAATGCTAAAGGGTCTGCTGTAAAAAAAAAAAAAAAAAGAAATAGGAAGCGAAGAAGGAACACAGGTGTAAAGAATAGGAATGGCGACAAATAAGTACCTATCAATAATAACTTTAAATGTAAACGGATTAAATGCCCCAATCAAAAGACATAGGGTAATGGATTGGATAAGAAAACATGACCCATATATCTGCTGTCTACAAGAAACCCACCTCAGAAAAAAAGACGCACACAGACTGAGTGTGAAGGGATGGAAAAAGGTTTTCCAGGCAAATGGAACTGAAAAAAAAGCTGGGGTAGCAATATTTATATCTGACAAATTAGATCTCAAACTGAAGGACATAACAAGAGATAAGGAAGGCCACTTCATAATACTAAAGGGAGCAATCCAACAAGAAGAAATAACTCTGGTAAACATATATGCACCCAATACAGGAGCACCCAAATACATAAAAAAACTCCTGGAGGATATCAAGGGAGAGATTGACAGCAATACAATCATAGTAGGAGACTTCAATACCCCACTATCACCATTGGACAAATCCTCTAAACAAAAAATCAGCAAAGAAACATCAATCCTAAATGACTCACTAGACCAGATGGAATTAATTGACATCTTCAGAACATTTCACCCCAAAGCCACAGAATATACATTCTTCTCAAGCGCACATGGGTCATTTTCAAAGATAGACCATATGTTGGGACATAGGCAAAGTCTCTTCAAATTCAAGAAGATAGAAATCATATCAAGCATCTTCTCAGACCACAGTGGCATAAAACTGGAAATCAACTACAATAAAAACAACCCAAAGAAATCAAACACATGGAGACTAAACAGCATGCTATTAAACCATGACTGGGTTACCAGAGAAATCAAAGAAGAAATAAAAAACATCATGACAACAAATGACAATGAAAACACTACAATCCAAAATCTATGGGACACAGCGAAAGCAGTCTTGAGAGGGAAGTTCATAGCTCTACAAGCCTACTGCAAAAAACAAGAAACAGGGGTAATAAATTACCTAACCCAACAACTCAAAGAGTTAGAAAAAGAGCAACAAGAAAAGCCCAGTGTAAGCAGAAGGAAGGAAATAATAAAGATCAGAGCACAGATAAACGACATAGAGACCAAAGAAACAATACAAAAGATCAACAAAACCAAGAGCTGGTTCTTTGAAAGGATAAACAAGATTGATGAACCTCTAGCCAGGCTCACCAAGAAGCAAAGAGAGAGGACCCAAATAAACAAAATCAGAAATGAAAGAGGTGAAATAACAACAGATCCCGCCGAAATACAAAGGATTGTTAAAAAATACTACGAACAACTCTATTCCAACAAACTGGACAACCTGGAGGAAATGGACATATTCCTAGAAAAATATAACCTTCCAAAACTCAATCAGGAAGAATCTAAACAGCTCAATATGCCAGTAACTATGGAAGAAATTGAAGCAGTCATCAAAGAACTTCCGGCAAACAAAAGCCCGGGGCCAGACGGCTTCACAGGAGAGTTTTACCAAACATTCAAGGAAGAACTAAAACCTATCCTCCTCAGACTATTCCAAAAAATTCAAGAGGAAGGAACACTTCCAAGCTCCTTCTATGAAGCCAGCATCACCCTAATACCAAAACCAGATAAAGACAACACAATGAAAGAGAATTACAGGCCAATATCCCTCATGAATGTAGATGCCAAAATCCTCAACAAAATTCTAGCAAATCGGATCCAGCAGTACATCAGAAAGATCATACACCATGACCAAGTAGGGTTTATCTCAGGAATGCAAGGATGGTTCAATATCCGAAAATCAATAAATGTGATACATCACATAAACAAATTGAAAGATAAAAATCACATAGTCATATCAATTGATGCAGAAAAAGCATTTGACAAAATCCAACACCCTTTCTTGATAAAAACTCTCAACAAGGTGGGAATAGAAGGATCATACCTCAACATAATAAAAGCTATATATGATAAACCCACAGCTAACATCATACTCAATGGGCAAAAACTAAAACCATTTCCCCTAAGAACAGGAACAAGACAGGGATGCCCACTCTCACCACTCCTGTTTGACATAGTACTGGAAGTATTAGCCATTGCAATTAGACAAGAAGAAGAAATAAAAGGCATCCAAATTGGAAAAGAAGAAGTAAAGCTGTCCCTATTTGCAGATGACATGATATTGTACATAAAAAACCCGAAAGACTCTATCAAAAAACTAACAGACTTAATAAATGAATTCGGCAAGGTAGCAGGATACAAAATTAACGCCAAGAAATCTATGGCATTTCTATACACCAACAGTGAACTTACCGAAAGAGAGACTAAAAAAGCAATCCCATTTTCCATCGCACCAAAAAAATTAAGATACTTAGGAATAAACCTAACCAAGGAGGTAAAAGACCTATATGCGGAAAACTACAGGACACTGAAAAAAGAGATAGAGGAAGATGTAAACAGATGGAAGAACATACCATGTTCATGGATTGGTAGAATCAACATCATCAAAATGTCCATACTACCCAAAGCAATCTATAGATTCAATGCACTCCCCATTAAAATTCCAACAGCATATTTCACAGACCTAGAAAGAACTCTCCAAAAATTCATCTGGAATAAAAAAAGACCCCGAATAGCCACAGCAATCCTGAGAAAGAAGAATGAAGTAGGAGGGATCTCAATACCAGATTTCAAGCTGTATTACAAAGCCACTGTTCTCAAAACAGCCTGGTACTGGCACAAGAACAGACATATAGATCAATGGAATAGAATAGAGAATCCAGATATCGACCCAAACCAATATGCGCAATTAATATTTGACAAAGGAGGCATGAGCATACAATGGAGTCAAGACAGTCTCTTCAATAAATGGTGTTGGGAAAATTGGACAGATACATGCAAAAAAATGAAACTAGATCACCAACTTACACCATACACAAAAATAAACTCAAAATGGATACAGGGCTTAAATATAAGACGGGAAACCATAAAAATACTAGAGGAATCCACAGGCAGCAAAATCTCAGACATATGCCAAAAGAACTTTTTCAGTGATACTGCCCCTAGGGCAATGGAAGCCAAAGAGAAAATAAACAAATGGGACTACATCAAAATAAAAAGCTTTTGCACAGCAAAAGAAACCATCAACAAAACAACAAGAAACCCCACTGAATGGGAGAACATATTTGCAAATGGTATCACTGATAAAGGTTTAATTTCCAACATCTACAGGCAGCTTATACAACTTAATAAAAGGAAGATAAATGATCCAATAAAAAAATGGGCAACGGACCTAAATAGAATCTTTTCAAAAGAAGACAGAAGGAAGGCCAAGAGACACATGAAAACATGCTCAAAGTCACTTATTATCCGAGAGATGCAAATCAAAACGACAATGCGATACCATCTCACACCTGTCAGAATGGCTATCATCAACAAATCAACAAACGACAAGTGTTGGCGAGGATGCGGAGAAAAAGGAACCCTCGTGCACTGCTGGTGGGAATGCAGACTGGTGCAGCCACTGTGGAGAACAGTATGGAGTTTCCTCAAAAAACTGAAAATGGAA
This sequence comes from Plecotus auritus, assembly GCF_963455305.1. Lineage (NCBI taxonomy): Eukaryota > Metazoa > Chordata > Mammalia > Chiroptera > Vespertilionidae > Plecotus > Plecotus auritus. Next base: position 178,567,751 of record NC_137771.1, read on the forward strand.
CTCCCATTTGACCCAGTAATCCCACTCCTAGGAATATATCCTAAGAAACCAGAAACACCAATCAGAAAGGATATATGCACCCCTATGTTCATAGCAGCACAATTTACAATAGCTAAGATTTGGAAACAGCCTAGGTGCCCGTCAGCAGATGACTGGATCAGAAAACTATGGTACATCTACACAATGGAATACTATGCTGCCATAAAAAAGAAGGAATTACTACCATTTGTAGACACCTGGATGGAATTAGAGAACATTATGCTAAGTGAAATAAGCCAGTCAATGAAAGAAAAATACCACATGATCTCACTCATTTAGGGATAATGAAAAACATTATAAACTGATGAACCAAAAGATAGTTACAGAGGCAGTAAAGCATCAAACGGAGTGTCTAATTACAGCAGTAAGGTTAGGGAGAGGTGGGGGAAATAAGAGATCAACTGAAGGACTTGTATGCATGCATATAAGAGTAACCAACGGATGCAAAACATTGGGGGGTGAGGGCAGGTATGGGAGTGGGGGGGGGGGGGGCAATGGTAAGATATGTACACATATAATACCTTAATAAAAATTTGAAAAAAAAAAAAAAAAAAGAAACCAAGCATAGGAGCAAGACAATTTTCATATTAATAATCAAGCAAGCTTGGCTGGATGCTCTCCTCCTCTAGGAATGAAAATAAAATATTTTAAGGGCTTGAATGACAGAAATGCAATTCATCAAATGAAGGTAGCATTAACATAATGAGTTGGAAAAGAGAAAGTGATAAGGAGGGAGACAATGGAGCCTAGTAAGAAGAATAGGATGACAAGAATTAATTTACAAAATTTTCTAGAAAGGGCAGGAATTCCATTCACAATGCATCTATCTGTAAACCTTATTCTCTCTTCCTACAAGAGCAAACTTGGATGAGGGGAGAGTGAGAAAAAACTTAACTCAGAAATCTGTTGAACTCTTAATGTGAGTTTTCCATTACAGATTTCCTGAAATTTCACCTGCTTGTCAACATGGATATCAGTGCCTTTTCACATAAAGACCACAGATGAAATTCATTTGCAATGTGTTCTGGCTTTTCCATTGACCATTGAGAACTGTCATTAAAGAAAACAAACCTGACATTCAATGAAGCCCATGATTGTTCTTCAGTATGCACTTCATGAGACATGATCTCAGCTAACCTAAGCTCTTGTTTCTGCACCTTCTTTCCAATGGAAAAGGCAGTTAACTGACACTGCAAACCTGAGTAATCTATTTGTTCAAAATCACCAGGGGCCTCGAGCATCATAGCTAAAGCTAAAGTGATTTTAAATGGCAAACCAAAAGTTCTTTCAAATTAAAATATCACACACAAGGTTATAAAACACTTGGACTTAACAATTTGGAGACTGTTTTTCCATGCATTTATATAAATACCTGAATAGTGGTCACTTAATTATTACAAATTTTTGTCATTGGCTGAGAAATAATTGTAGGAGAATATAAATGAATGGGTACCCACACAGTTAATAGCTGTTCCATTAGGCAAGTGAGTTCATCTCTCAGGGCTTTAAATAAATTGTCTTTAAATGAAGACAAATTTTCATGGTTGAAACTTAAATGTATGACCACCAAACTAAACTTTCCATATGTTATATTTGGGTTTTTATACTACTATTTACATAATTCAGAAGAGAAAATGAGAGAAGATACATATAAAAATAAATTATGTGATTTACTATTATGGCACATAAATTATTTGGGGTGGAAGCTGGAGTTTATAATGTCAGAAAACTAAAAATGTTTAGAAATTATTTTGCCCACTCCCTCATTTAGAGAGGGTTAATGGCAGACATTAACTTGCTCCAGGCTACATAGCTGATATCAGAGAGCAGGGATTTAAACTTAGAATCTGTTGCTCTTCCTCCTTCTAAATCAATTACTTTCTAATGCATCTTTAATTCCATCATTAAGATGGGTCCTTTGATCTGTAGCACCTCTGGCAGGGGCTACTTGTGTTTATCCTCAATTAATGACTGGTATCCTGAGCCTGCTGCTTAAATACCAACCTTGACTCGTTCTAATTTTATCCCTGATGTCCATGAAAATAATACTGCCTGAAGTTTATTTAGAAAGTATTTTAAGTTTATAAATGGCCTTTATCCTTGTTATATTAAATGTCCATCATAACTGCACCAGGAGAAATGCAAGAAAGATATTATCATTCCCATTTCCCAGAGATTAAATGATTTTCCCCATGTCTCAGAGGAACCAAGCTTCCTGTCCCTAATTTTACAGTGCTTTTCAATTCCTCGGGCTGCTACAGGGACACCAAGACGGATGACCTGCTACTGCCAACCTGACACAGCGCCTATCTACCCCCACAGCCTGGCACAGATGACAAAAAATTGGCAGCCTGAAATCAGTCCCTTCTCTAAAGAATACAAACATAATTCTATAATAAATTACACACTCATTTAAAACCTTATTAAGCTGTTTTTAAGTAATTTTACCATTTTTAAATAATGTCAGTTGTAGCAGGGAAGGGGGACGGAAAGAGAAGAATAATAGAGTCTAACTCTTGGGTTCTGAGCCAGACAAACTGGTCATAGAAGAATCAAATATATCTCTTCCTCCTTATCCATCAAATGAAGCTAATGATACTTGCCTAATGAAGTCATTTTGCAATGTGCAGTGGTGAACAATGTCAGACCTCAACAAAGGGAGTCAGAGGCATGATGCTTTGTACCCTTTAAATAGGTTAGTCATACCTCAGAGAAACTCTAATTTTACCTTCTAAGTACATTAAATTCAGGGTAGATTTTATTTTATTGTTGCTTTTTTAAATAATAAAAGTAAATTCCTAACAAATCAGTTAATTCTTGAAAATATATGTTGTCTTGTAAAATAAATTTCACTTTTCTATTAATTTATATGTTTATTTCTGAAAGGCTGTGTCTGCATTTATTGTGGAACTAAAATTGTCAGGGGCTTCTCTCTCATAGATATTCATCTTCTCAGCTTATTCCCTTATGAGGGGTACAATGATTTCTACACACACACTGAAATAAAGTGAAAAATAATCTTGGTAAAAAAAAGAATATGACTTTGCCCACATTTTTTTTTTCTTTAATGAAAGAAGGAACTTCATACTCTGAGGAAAACATTCATACAATATTTATTGTTTTGTGTTTTTCTTGTTATTATTTTTGCTTTTCTAAATAAATAATATAATAATATAAGTTACTTAATAGGTCCAGATGTCTCAATTTCAGTGAGTAGACTCTACAAACATTTTAGTTTTTCCTTTTTCTATTTCTCAAATTAATAAAACTTAAAATATATTGTTTAAAGTCAACCAGAGATATTTAGAAGTGTCAAAGACCATAAAGAACAAAGGCCCAAAGGCAGGTAGAATTACGAAGTTCTCTCTAGGAACCATGGCAACATGGAGAAACATTGTTGAAAACAGTGTCACATTTAACAATATCCTCAGGTATGAACCAACCTGACTTAAAAGCTATGACATTTTTCTAAAGGAATCTAGTTTATTTTAAATCTCCATTGATTCAAAGGCAGATATCTGAATGCAGATGTTGCCCTTCAGCATTGCCTTTTATAATTCTTTAATTCCTTTAGACTCAGGCAGGAAATACATTATACTACCAGTAAGTTCATGTAGCATGAGACTAAGACAAACTGCAGAAATCAGAGGAACACAGCCTCCCATGTCTGCCCCTAACACTGATAAAGGATGTATTTGTCAACAAACATATTAAATATCCTGGCCCTTCTTGCATCTGTAAATGAAGCAGTTATATGTTCTCTTGACTGTTTTCTCCATTTGAAGAACTTTTCCTGGTCAACCAAAGACCTAGGTTGAAGTCAAAGCCATATCTAAGTTCTGGTATCCTGGACAAATTCTTTTTTAATGTAGAGATACATAGTCTTAAACTATAAAATGCCAGGATTAAATTAGGTATTTTTAAGATCTTAGAAATTAAATATTTTGAAGATCTACTGAAAAGCACATATATATAATGAAGCCAAAAATTTTAAAAAATTCATGAGCTCTCAAAAATCTTGGACAATCTTAAAACTACTATAGAATCCATGTAATAAGATTTGAAGTTTGTTTTTTATGATCATTCCATATACATCATCTTTTTCAGGTGGAGAAGTATTTTTACAAGGAGAGGTAGAATCTCATATTATCAACAAAACTGAGTTTACCTTAATCAGGCACAGTAGTTGGTAAATACCTTTTAAAATAATAAAAACTCTAAAATTTTTATGTGGCAGAATTTTCTCAGAGTTCTCTTAAGGGTAGAATGATTTCTCCAGGATTGAGCCTTATTGAAGTACCCAAGGGTCCCATGGTTTTATAGCTTGGGAAAGGAAAGTCTACATTAACAGCCTCACATCTATGGCCAGACTTAAATAGTTGGGTAACAACGAGTTTGGGTCCTGATCTTTTATAGATGAAACTTGATAAAAAGTTTCCATCAGCTGTTGTTCTTTTATTATAAGTCTTATTTACTGGTAGTTGAATTTGCTTGCTAGCATTTTCAGAAATGGTTGTATTTCACTTTATGAGTAGTTATCTTTATGTAGGACATTTGTAGTTTATCTAAATCATTATATGTTCTTTCCTATTTCTCCATTGAAAATTATTAAATTGTTCTGGGGAGTTTTTAAAGTAATTATATACAGACATTTATTCAAGTAAGTATTATTGGATATCTTGTCTTAAATTAGAAGAATTGAATCAAGCTCCACCAACTAGCCTCTGTAACACATTTAATTTTACTTATTGACACTAAAAAAATATATACTACCCATTGTATTCAGTATAATGACTATTCCATGGCCTTTGCTCTCAAGAGACATAGGTATTAAAAATGAAGAAACATTTTATAAGAGTAAAGTAAACAGAATGTCATGAAAATCCAAGGCAGGGATGGAAATATTCTATTTATAAATCATAGTAGTGTGGAATATTGTACAGAAATATGTCTTCCACATTACTTGTTCCATTTCATGTCTATAATAGTTTTAGGATATGCTAGTTGGTCTAAATATGAATAGAGGATTTGTCATTTGAATGTTAAGGTCATATGTGATCACTAAATGTTCTAACAGTAAGTAGTATAGGAAAAGATGGAAACCATAACTTTAAACGTGGTCATACTGAAAAAGAGAAATGCCCAGTGCAGACACAAGAGCCCTGGGCTAGGTTTCAGAGAACTTTGATTTCGCTCCATATCTGGCAAAAAAAGTCACTCCTAAACTCTGAAAGATCAGTTGCAGTTTATAATCTATAAAAAAGTCCTACTGCCGAAACCGGTTTGGCTCAGTGGATAGAGCGTCGGCCTGCAGACTGAAGGGTCCCGGGTTCGATTCCGGTCAAGGGCATGTACCTTGGTTGCGGGCACATCCCCAGTGGGGGGTGTGCAGGAGGCAGCTGATCGATGTTTCTCTCTCATCGATGTTTCTAGCTCTCTATCCCTCTCCCTTCCTCTCTGTAAAAAAAATCAATAAAATATATTAAAAAAAAAAAAGTCCTACTAAGTTATTATTAAAAATATGTTAAGCTCTAACAAAATATTGTATGTCATTACGTTAATGTAAATAGGCCCATATCCTAAATATAATAAATAATATAATATATGAATGTAAGTAACAGCTATACTTAATTAATAATATTAATTAATATAAACAATGTAATATGTTTATTGAATGCCAAAAATATACAACTCAACATGCTTAGTATTGTGAGAGTTTTACACAGAGCCAATATCTTTTGTAATAGATATTATAGATAAGAGAACTTCACAATTAGTTAAGTCCTTTAAGTTTCAAGGATACTCACACCTGGCTGATGTACTAGGGCAGCCCTGAAGAGGTCAAATGTAAGGTGGGACAACAAAGCAGGGAATTCTCTATACAGGAGAAAGGCATGACTAGTCTGTGCCAGGCAGAAAGATCAAGAGAAAGATGAAGGACGAGTGTTGGTGGTGAATTTAGGGGAGTGCTGGTAGGGAAATAACTTCTGTTCCAGACTCACTTGCAGTATGTGTGTTTCCTGAGGAATAACAGTTGTGTGTGTGATTTGGAAGACAGAGTGCCCAAGCACCTGCCCAAGCTTTGCTGGAAGACATTCAGACAAAGTGGTAACTTGTTATCATCTTGTCACAAAAACTCCATCTGCTTCAGTGAACTGAGAAAGCGAGCCATAGAAGTCAGCTACTGCATAACCAGAACTGCTGGAACCGTGTGTGGGCAATCAATCTGTGCTTGGGGCCCTGCTGCTGAACCCAGGGTCATCAGAGGAGGTGAGTTCCTAATCCACTGGCAGGTAGCATAAGAGTGAGAGATGACTCATGCTGATACAAGCACCCTCGACTTTCATGGAACATTTACCAAGGAGAAATCTGTGGTACTGGGTTTCCTGCAAGTAAAGTATATGAAAACTCAGACATAATAAAGTGAACATTAATAAAAGTGGGGCTGCACTCATACTAGTGAAGAATAATTGATTCCGATTATATAGAGCTATTAAGAGAAAATGGGAATGGCAAGAATAATTGTATCTTGGACATCTTAAATGACATTATGTGGAATTGGCAGTGGACCAAAGATTCAAAGATACGGTAGGGAATTGACAGATAGATAGGAAGGAGATATATTTAGGTTGATGGCTTAAATAAGCAAAGACATGAAAGTGAAAAGGACATTTGGCAATATCTAGAAACATTCTTCATTGTCACAACTCATAACGCATGGGGTGGGAGAGTGTGCTACGTTATCTAGCAGATAGAGGCCAGGTATCCTGCTAAACATCCTACAGTGCATAGGGCAGTCCCCTACAACAAATAATTATCTGGCCCCAAATATCAGTAGTGTTGAAATTGGGAAACCTTGCTCTGATGCATTTCTTTCTATTGGTATCATATGCAGTTCTCCAGTGGGGGCAATATTAACAACTGCTCTTGTACTGAGTTCCAGGGCTCTCTGTGCACTGCCTACCATGAGTAGATGGGGTCATTATTGCTAGCTGGGTGGTGAGTCCTTATCATCCAGCTTTAAGACCTTGTACCCATCTCTGATTTCTCTGATCACATCTATACCAATTGTGACAGCTTGGGTTTCCTGGGAAGCATGATCTGACACAGAGATCAGTGTACAAGAAGTTTACTAGGGAGTGTTTTTGAAATCAATCCCTGTGGAAGGGAAAAGAAGGAAGCAGGATTGGGCAGAGAGAAAGGTTGTTCTTTGATAGGCTCAACAGAGGCTTCAGCCAAAATGCACGTAGTTCTAAACCGGGGATGAATGTGCAGAGTTGTTGTGAGATGGGGTGAGAGGAGCAGGCCTTTACCTGCCCATGTCAATCAGTTATTAAAAACAGGCTGCCTGAAGAAGGGCTCCTGACCTTGGGCTAGGTGAGTTTCTTCAGCCTATAAAGCCACTTCAAGGGGTTAACAACTAAAGACTTTCTTCTGGCAGTATTGTCAGAAGTTGAAGGAGTGAGTTCAATTTTCTTGAAGGGACATTTGGGCTGTTAATCACTGAATTAGCTATAGTCATTGACTTAAATACATTAGTAAGTAATAATATTATTTTCCTAGAAGCTTGTTTAAATATAAAACTATTAAAATAACAATGGTGATGCTCTGATAACACATTGTCTGTTTTCCTTAGTCTTCTTTTTTCTTTCTTAAATGAGAATGCCATTCAATAGTTCCTGCCTTGTTTTTACTCTTCCCTGTCTTCCTAAGGCTAGGGAGGTACCCATATGAAAATTCAAACCACATATTGATTAATCTCAAGTTTATATTTCCATCTTTGAACATTCTCTCATATGTCCAACTGCACTAGAGCTTTTCATACTGGCAAGAGAAAGAGCATCCCTGACATTCAGAAGCTGGCCTGGCACTCACAGTTAGCCAGGCTATTCTCCTATTAAATACAAACAACTTTATAAAAACCAACCCCAGAGAAGGTTACAGAAGATCATTATAAAATGAGAAAAAGCAAGGTTATTTCATAATTATGTATAAGCACACACACAAAAATGTCACCGTTGTAGACAAAGTACCAAACTCCTCTTTCTTGGCCTAAGTTAATGACTGCTGCTTTTTTAGTAGTTAAATCATCATAATTTTAGTCTTTTCTCTATATAGAAATTCCTAGAAGTTTGGTATCAGGCTACAAGCCAATATTTTTACCATGGTCTATATAGCCCTGCTTGCCTACCATTTAGATATCATCTTGGATCCCACCACCTTGTTCTCTGGACTTTAGTAACAATGGTAAGACACCATTATCATCTCCATTTTAAAGCACTTATTAAAAATAAGGATACCTGGAGCTCTTGCCACAAATATCACAAGATCGTAGGTACATTATTTTTTTATGTTTTCAACTCAATTTAATCTAATGTTATACACAAGGGATTGTGGTAGGAAATGTGAAGGACACAAATTCATTTTCTGCCTTTCATTAACTACAGTACATTAGCTTTACTTATATCTTTTCCTTCTAAACTTGATCTTTCCTCATTCCCTTTCATTAGTTAAATTTATTATATTTTCTCACTCTTCCAGCTGGCCAGAATAGGACTGAGTGGTACCAAACCCAGGTGACCTAGAGCAGAAAGGTCTACAATCTCTAGACTTCATGTCTTGTGTTGTTTCATGTTTACAGCAACAACAACAAAAAAACACAACACACACACACACACACACACACACACACACCGTAAGATTTAATAGAGAGGAATAACACACCCTCATAAAATTATAACAATTTTAGCAGATTGTGCAGCAAGCTATGTTAACACTATATGGAAAATTCCATAAATAAAAAAAAGTATTAGAACTGCTTATTTAAAAAACCAATTCATAAAATATTAATGTAAACCTCCACTTCAGCTAGGATAGAGTAATAAAGAGCAGATTGACTTTTACATTTAAACAATTTGACAACTGTACAACATACATAAGCAGGACTATGCAGGATTATGATAGTTGAGAGAAGGAAGCCATAGCATCTCACAATCTTAACACGTAGAGTGTGTCTAGGCTAAACTCAGGAAAAAGAAACCATACAGAATCTAATGTTCCTACTGAATTAAGGGCAGACGTCATTCCTTTGAACAGAGATCAAAGTTCAGAAAGGTCACACTACTTAGAACTGTGGACAGAGTATCAAAGAGGGAACTGCATAGATGCAGGGTTAGGGGGTCTTTAAAGAGTCTTCTTGAATATTCAGCTTATTGTTACCTGTACACTTATGAAGGAAAGAAACAGAGGGGAGGAGAAAGCCAGCAGGAAGGAAATGCAGAATGATAGCAAGATCCTATAATGGGCTGGAAATAATTCATGCTCCCATCAGCAATGGATAGTGTTTTCAGAAGAATTTCACCTTAGTAGTAAGGCTACATTACTCTTAGATTAAAACCTTCTCTGGATCTTCCTTAAGAAAGGTTAAAAGTAAGCATTAAAAGATTTCAAACATTTCAGGTAACTTAAGTAAGCACCCCCAAAATCCAAGTCTTTCATAGAATACAGAAAAACAACTGAAAACATAAAAGCTATAATGGCAAATATCTAATTAAAATTCCCTGACATGCAAAAAGTAGGAAAATATTACCAAAATCTAGATAAAAATAAATCAATAGAAACAAATCCAGAGATAATAGGCTTGTAAAACTAACAGCCAAGGATGTTAAGAGAGCTATTACAAACATGCACCAAATGTTTAAGTAGGTAGAGGAAAATAACCATAATGAGAAGAGAGAGGAAAGATATTTTTAAAATGAAACTTTTTGAGAGAAATAAAGCAATATCTGAAGTGAAAATTACATCAGATGAAATCAATAACAGTTTAGACACTGTAGAAATATTGCTTTACACACACAAACATATTGACTGAAAATTCTCCAAATTTGATGAAAACTATAAACACAGAGGTCAAAGAAGCTTAATGAGCCCCAACTATAATAAATACTAAGAAACTCATTCCAAGAAATATAATGATTTGATGAAAACCAGCAATATAGAAAAAATACTAAATACAGCCAGAGAGAAAAGAAACAAAAATACCCATGATAGAACTTTCATAAGAACTATAAAAGCCAGAAGATAATAAGGGATATCTTTGGAGTACTAAAAGAAAAACAAAACAGTAAATTTTTTTTAAATTGGTAGTAAAATAACTTTTTAAGACACATAAAAATGAGAATTTATTGTCATTATATTTGAACAAGAAAAAAGTGTTAAAGGAATTCCTTCAGGCAGAAGTAAAATGATTCCAGTTAGAAATTTAGATCTATGTGTGTATGTACGCGTGTGCACGCACACACTGAAAGACACCAGAGCCCAGCCAGTGTGGCTCAGTAGTTGAGTGTCAACCTATGAATCAGGAGGTCATGGTTTGATATCCAATCAGGGCACATGCCTGGGTTGTGGGTTCGATCCCCAGTGTGGGGTGTGCAGGAGGCAGCCTATCAGTGATTTTCTCTCATCATTGATGTTTCTCTCTCTCCCTTTCCCTTCCTCTCTCTGAAATCAATAAAATATATTTTTTTAAAAAAGAAAGGCACCAGAAATGGTAAAATATAAACATAAAATATATTTTCTCATTTTAATCTCTTTAAAACATAACCAATAAAAACAGTAACAAAAATGTGGAGATCATAGCACCTATAGAAATAAAATGTATGATAACAATAGCTTAAAGAATAAGAGAAGTATGAAAGTATATTGATATAAAATATTCATATTATACATAAAGAAGTAAAATATTATTGAATATAGACAATGATAGGATAAACATGCCCATTTTAACCTATAGAAAAAAATCTTTAAAATAAAAACAAAATATATAGCTGATAATACTGTAATGGGGAAAAAGAAGAATCATAAATAATACTAAATCCAAATGAAGGTAGGTAAAAAGTAAAAAAACAGAAACAACAAATAGGAAAACCAAAACAAACAGTGAAATGGTTGATAAATAAATCAAGACCACAGTTGAAATTTTCAAACTTTCTCTCACTATAGAACAAGGGAGCAGAAAATCAATGACATTGTGAAAGACTTGAACAACTTTAGCAACTTGACCTAAAAGTCCTATATAGATCACTCTATCCAATATTAACAAGATATCAGCATTTTCATGTGCATGGGGAACATTCACTGATAGACCTATTTGTGACTATAAGGCAAGTCTCATTAAATTTAAAAGGGTTTAAGTTATACAAAATATGTTCTCTGAGCACAATGAAACCAAAGTGGAAAACTATATAACAGAGATCTAAAATATCCCCAAATATTTGGAGATTAAATAATGCATTCTTACACAACACATGGATGAATCAAAAAAGAAATCACAGCCATTATTAAAAATATGTTAAATAATAAAGATCAATGGAATAGAATAGAGAACCCAGAAATCGACTCAAGCCATTATGCTCAATTAATATTTGACAAAGGAGGCATGAATACAATGGAGTCAAAACAGTCTCTTCAATAAATGGTGTTGGGAAAATTGGACAGATACATGCAAAAAAATGAAACTAGACCACCAACTTACACCATACACAAAAATAAACTCAAAATGGATAAAGGACTTAAAGATAAGATAGGAAACCATAAAAATACTAGAGGAATCCACCGACAGCGAAATCTCAGACATATGCCGAAGCAATTTCTTCACCCATATAGCTCCTAGGGCAATGGAAACTAAAGAAAAATAAACCAATGTGACCACATCAAAATAAAAAGCTTTTTCCCAGCAAAAGAAACCATCAACAAAACAACAAGAAAGCCCACTGCATGGGAGAACATATTTGCCAATGTTATCACCGATAAGGGTTTAATCTCCAACATTTAGAGGGAACTCATACAACTTAACAAAAGGAAGATAAACAACCCAATCAAAAAATGGGCAACAGACCTAAAGAGGTACTTTTCGAAAGAAGACAGAAGGAAAACCAAGAGGCATATGAAAACATGCTCAAAGTCACTAATCATCTGAGAGATGCAAATCAAAACAACAATGAGGTACCATCTCACACCTGTCAGAATGGCTATTATCAACAAATCAATAAAGGACAAGTGCTGGCAAGGATGCAGAGAAAAAGGAACCCTCATGCACTGCTGGTGGGAATGCAGACTGGTGCAGCCACTGTGGAGAACAGTATGGAGTTTCCTCAAAAAACTAAAAATGGAACTTCCATTTGACCCAGTAATCCCAAGTCTAGGAATATATCCCAAGAAACTAGAAACACCAATCAGAAAGGATATATGCACCCCTATGTTCATAGCAGCACAATTTACCATAGCTAAGATTTGGAAACAGACTAAGTGCCCATCAGCAGATGAGTGGATTAAAAAACTGTGGTAAATCTACACAATGTAATAGTATGCTGTGGTGAAAAAGGAGTTCTTACCATTTGCAACAGCATGGATGGAACTGGAGAGCATTATGCTAAGTGAAATAAGCCAGTAAGAGAAAGATAAATATCACATGATCTCACTCATTTATGGAGTATAATGAACAACATAAACTTATGAACAAAAATAGATCCAGAGACAGAGAAACATTGATCAGACCATCAAACCTCAGAGGGAAGGTAGGGGAGGGTGGGAGTAAGGAGGAGAGATCAACCAAAGGTCTTGTATGCATGCATATAGGCCTAACCAATGGACACAGACAACAGGGGGTTGAGGGCATGAGTGGGGGGATGGGTGGGTAATGGGGGAATAAGGACACATATGTAACACCTTAATCAATAAAGAAATTAAAAATATATTAAATAAAAATGAAAACAAAACATATTAACATGTATAGCATGAAAATGAAATTCAAGCAGTAAGTAGAAGGTGATTTCTAGCATAAAATACTTAGTACAGATAAAAAGGTGAAAAATCAATGGTGTCAGCTTCTAGGTATTTATCATAGGGTAATGGAAGCATAAGTTCATACAAGATTACACTCAAATTCTCCCTGCTTTATTTTTCATAATAGTATCAAACCAAAAACAATCCATGTGTCTTATCAACTCATAAGTGAATAAACAAATTGTGGTAAATACATGTAATGAAATACTAGCAATAAGCATGGATGGGCTAATTATACATGCAAAAAGTGAATTTTAAGAGCATCATGCTAAGTGAAAGAATCCAAACACAAAGCACTATGCACTATATTATTCCATTTATATGAAATTCTGGAACAGTCAAAATGATACTGACTGAAATTAAATCAATGGTTGCCATAAGCCAGCTTTGAGGAAAAGGTATTGACTGAATAAGACTACGAGGATACTTTTGGAGTGATAGGTTCTATATAAGGATCTGAATGGTGGTTACATGGCTATGAAATTTATCAAAATTCATTGATTTGTATACTTCAAATTGGTAAATTTTATTGTAAGTAATTTATACACCAGTAAAGCTAATTTAAAAGTATAAAAACCAGTTGTGGAAAAATATGGAATCTGTGAACCTGATTTAGATTCCTGGCAGGAGACAAGAACCATTTAAATAAATATGCAAGAGAACCCGCCGTTCTGGCTCAGTGGTTGAGCATTGACCTATGAACCAGGAGATCACTGTTTGATTCCTGGTCAGGGCACATGATCAGGTTGTGGGCTCAATCCCCAGTAGAGGGTGTGCAGGAGGCAGCCAATCAATGATTCTCTCTCATCATTGATATTTCTATCTCTCTCTCCCTCTCCCTTCCTCTCTGAAGTCAATAAAAATATATTACAAATAAAATAAAAGTATGTAATATTAATGGGGGCATTCTCTCTCAATAAATCTTCTATAATCCTGGGGAGGGAACATTATTTTTCAGTGTGAGTGACATTGGTAGCAGTGCTGCTCTGGAGCAAAGGGACAAGTGTGAGACTCACTTAATTTGCTTTACAAGTTATAGTCAGAAAGTCTGTATTGTAGAGAGTATAGGAGGGGGTGTCTCCCATTGGTGCCTTTTTTATTTTCTTTCATGATCTAAATATGCTACCCAATTTTATTAGCTTAATTAAATTTCCCTACAAGCACGTATAATATTTCTTCATGCATAATATAAGGCACTATGTATTATACCCAAAGGATTTATTTAGGCTAAATTAAAATTTGAAAATAAAGATGCACTTAATAATTTAAGGTGTGAATCAGCATTACTTATTAATACTTAATTGGATTTCTTCATTTAAATATTGTAAGGGCATTATCTAGATCTTAAATATAAAAGAGAAACATAAAGAAGAAATTAAACAAGTTAGAAAAATTGGAAAAGTCCTCTAGGAGGAGATGGCAGTGTTCCACTGTGGGGAGATTATAGTCTTTGAAGTTGGTACATATGGTTTCAGGAGAGCTGATTTCAAAATGATATTGCACAAGTTGATGAATGTTGCTGAACCTCAGTTCCACCCATTTCGCAGGTTATTTTGAAGATCAAATAAAATAATATTTGTGAAAATACTTTGTATACCATATATTAATATACTGAAATTTAATAAATTGCCAATATTTGAAGTTTCATTTCTAATATGGTGATTTCACACAGTGTAATGGAATACTTGGATATTATCCTCTTTCTGTTGTTAAAGTTGCTCCACCAGTATAGGAAAAGCTAGGAAACTGATAGCAACAATTACATTCCAGGTAAAAGAAGTGGCACGAATAAGGCCTTAGCAGTGGTTCTCAACCTTTCTAATGACGCGACCCTTTAATACAGTTCCTCATGTGGTGACCCCCAACCATAAAATTATTTTCGTTGCTACTTCATAACTGTAATTTTGCTACTGTTATGAATCATAATGTAAATATCTGTGTTTTCCGATGGTCTTAGGCGACCCTGCTAGTGGTTCTCAACCTGTGGGTCGCGAACCACAGGTTGAGAACCACGACTCACAGGTTGAGAACCGCTGCTGTAGAGCCTAAGGCCATCGGAAAACACAGATATTTACATTACGATTCATTAACAGTAGCAAAATTATAGTTATGAAGTAGCAACAAAAATAATTTTATAGTTGGGGGTCACCACAACATGAGGAACTGTATTAAAGGGTCGCGGCATTAGAAAGGTTGAGAACCACTGCGTGAGGAGAAACATGTGGAGGTGTGAGGAGGGAGAGGAAAATAAAAGGGCTGGAATGACAGGGAGGATAGGGGAAATGCAACTGGGGAAGATAGATAGCAGTCTCAATTGAGAAAACCCTGAATGCAGCTCTGGATGATTTTAGCCTAATTCAAAGGCGGTGGGATGTGTGGGGAGAGGTACACCATGGTCAAGGGCTGCCTGAGAAGGTTTACTCTGGCTCTGTAGGATAGTGGTGAGAAAGGAAAATGGAGACCCTGGGAAGAAGGCTGCTTTCATTCAGAACAACACACTAGGATTACCCCCAGATGTTTCCCCAGGACACCTGTTATGCACAAAAGTCTGGGAAGGCCCAGCACTTTGAAAATCAGAAGGAAAAAAGTCATACAATGAAACTGTCTGTATTTATATAAAGACCTAATCTCCACAGTGGAGAAGATTTTCACCCCACATCCTCCTACCACAGCTGCCCGGCATGTTGCAGCCCTATTTCAGCCTAAATAACAAAAGACATTTCACAGTACACCATTGTCATGAGGTAGTTTTGAAACCATTTGTCAACTAACCCCAGTTCTTTTTGTTCAGTCTGCTTTAATGAGTTTGTGGAGGACTTTGTAACCTTTGGAAATCAATTTATGGTCTTGTCAGAAAACTGTCCCTTTTTAAAAAATGATGCCATAGTCCAATTGGACACACCATAGGCAGGATAGAAAAATCATCTGAAGAAATCACATACTTAGGGCTTGAAATCAAGTCAGCTTAACTTTGTTTCTCAGATCTGATTACACCTGAACTTAAAAGCTTTCCTTTTGAATGTAGATTTTTTTTCTCAGCTATTCCACGTTCCTGCCCAGGAAACATCCATATATCCCTCCATCAATATTCAATGTGAACCATAGTGATATGCTGAATATTTGGAGGATATGGTCAAAAAGTACCTCCCTCATGCAGGCAGTATTGAGATTACATTGTGGAAAACAGCAAAGGAAATAAAATTCAACCTTTTGTTTCAGATGTTCACAATGTAAGTATCATAGTGGTTCTATAGGTGAACATTGTCACTGTAACTAACTTTATAAATAAACAGTTTCAGAAAAAATTAAAAAAACATACAGGCCCAAGTAACACAACTAATAAATTACAGGAACAGAATTTGTAATAGTCTTATTCCAGAACCCACATGCTCAACTGCCACTTTATGCTGCCTTGCATTGAACACAGTTTTAACTTCTGCCGTAAATCTCACTGCTCCATGCATTGAATTGCAATTATCTGTCTCTAGCTTTCTCTTTCCAACTTGCTGAAGAGATAATGACATGTAAAAAGCTTACTTAGGCCCAGATGGCTTGATTCCCAGTCAGGGCACATGCCCAGGTTGTAGGCTCGGTCCCCAATAGGGGGCATGCAGGAGGCAGCTGATCAATGTTGATATTTCTCTCAATGTTTCTATCTCTCTTTCCCACTCTCTCTAAAATCAATAAAAAACATATTCTTAAAAAGGCTTACTTAGAAAAGTGCCTGATATTTAAATGAATTTAATAAGTGATAGCTAATATTGATATAATTATTAAAATAGAGAAGGGAAGACAAATTTCTGACAGATGTTGTCTAGAAGACCTGAACAAAAGCTTTAAAATGTGAGAAGGATTTTAGAAGATTAAAATTTGGGAGGAACTATATCCAAGGAAGGATACAAAGGCATGGAGGAAGAAGAGTGGAGGTGGGCTCTCGAGAACTGTAGCTGAATGAAGTTGCCTGTTGGAAGGATACACAGGAACAAATGGAAATACAGTGAGTCCAAATTAAAGAAAATTTGTGCATTCTTCTGTCTGCAATGGAAAACCAATTATTAGTCTTATCAGGAGGGAAAGGAACCAAATATTTGCACTTTACAAAATTACTTTTTTGAAGCAGAGTGGAAGGTGAGTTAAAGAGAGGAACTGATAGGAAAATTAGTAGAAAGGTACAGCTAGTTTCCCATGGTTACTGATTAAAACTACTATTTATATGGGCTTACTATGTGCCAACCACTATTTAATCAACCACTGAACTCATTTAATGCATCAACTAATTTAATATTTAAAATAAACTGATGAGGTGAGTATTTTTTATTTTTTAAAATATATTTTATTGATTTTTTACAAAAAGGAAGGGAGAGGGATAGCGAATCAGAAACATTGATAGGAGAAAAACATCGATCAGCTGCCTCCTGCACACTCCCCACTGGGGATGTGCCCGTAACCAAGGTACATGCCCTTGACCGGAATCGAACGTGGGACCCCTCAGTCCGCAGGCCAATGCTCTACCCACTGAGCCAAACCAGTGAGGGCGAGGTGAGTATTTATTGATGAAAGACACCCGCTCACACACACAAACACACTTTATTCTCAAATGTGTCTTAGTTTGGACAGTACATTATATGGTCACCTCACTCATGTAGCATTTGTTTCTGAGGGTAGGAGGCTGCAATAATGTGAAACAGTGCTAGAATGCAGCACCTACAGCATTCAGTGGGAGTGCTGAGAAGACAGGAGGCTTGAATATAAATTTTCTCTATCCTGGGATGAGTATTTTTTTAATCAATTATTCCTGACAATAAGAACCAAATATTGTTATAGCTAGAAGGGACAATAGAAATAATCTAATCCAATAGATTTTTTAAATATATTTTTTATTGATTTCAGAGAGGAATGGAGAGAGAAAAACATCAGTGATGAGAGAGAATCATTGATCAGCTGCCTCCTACACTTGGTGGGATCGAGCCCGCAACCTGCACATGTGCCCTTGACCAGAATCAAACCCAGGACCCTTCAGTCTGCAGGCCAATGCTCTATCCATTGAGCCAAACTGGCCAGGACCTAATCCAATAGATTTTAATGTTCACATGTAGGTGGGACTCATAGAGACCACAGATAATATCTAAAGAGGCTACAAATCCCCCCAAACTTGTAGGCGAACTTTGGATTCTGTTAGTATATGTTCTTTTCCCCCTGAAAAATACATCCTCATTGTTTTGTCATGTTATCAGAGTTAGGAGTCATTTATCCAGGACACACTATGAAAAGCTAAGTCCCATAGAAAAAACTTTTATACAGATAGTCAATGATAAAGCCAGAACAAAAATCCATTTTGTTCTGTTTCGTATATCTAATAAAAACAATTAAAAGATGTTATTGCGTCTACTTTAATGTTTGATATAGTTTGCTTATCCAAAGGTGAATATGAAATTTACGGAATCAGCACTTGCATTTAATTTATTTATAGTGTCCCCAGTGCAAAGTGTTGGATTTCTGAGAACAAAATTCATATTTCAACCACATGGTGGAGCCATGTTACAGTTTATTTGAAAAAAATGGATTAAGGAGAAAACTGAATAACCAATACACTATTTTTCCTTTGATATAGTGATTTAAATCCAAGGTATAAAATACAACATTTAGATAATTTATCTGGAAAATCTATTCACTTAGAAACCTACATAAAAAGTAAAATGGTCATAAGTCTTGAATTACTGATAGAGGATGGAAAGGTTGCAAATGAACAGTTTTTGCTTATACTGGGGTTTAGTGTAGAAGGGTCTTAATCCAGGTGACATTTACTAGACGGCTGGAAAGCACCACACTGGTAGGCACTCTTTTGGTCACTAAGCATCCCTGGGACTGACAAAAGCATTCACAAAACAGCTGAGTCAAGATAGAAAATCTACCTGATGTCTGTTGTGGGCTGCAAAGTTCTCAGGAGAAACAGTAAGAAATGGAGTTTCTCCAGATTTCCACATTTTATCCCAGGTTAAGGTAAATCAAGGAATTAGGGATAAGAGAGAGAGAAAATAGAGCTTTATAAGTGGGGTTGGGTGGCAGAGCTGAAAGGAAGGCCAAGTTAAAAAGTCTCCTTAAGCCAGTTATAAGGAGCAGGTGATTCTCATTTAGTTTAGTTTTACTATTCAGTAATGGAAGGGGGACAGAGGGAAACTCCAGCACCTCTATTCAACATCTTTTCAGACTTGACTTTCAGGGGTTTTTTCCTAATGCTTTCAGGTTCTCTCTGCACATTCACCCTACCTCCAATGAACACACACACACACACACACACACACACACACACACGTTGCCATCTTAAAACCTCTGAGTGTGGCCATCAGCCTCATCCTCTGCATGGTGCCTGATGTTGCAGGTTGATATGTGACCAACCAGTAAGATACCACTTCTCACACACATCATTATGTATGTGACTTTTATGTGCTTTTTTTTTTTCTTATTTAAGTGACCTGATGAAGATCCCATGGTTCTGAATCTTCCTAAGACAGATATATCTTAAATTTCAAACTGCCTGGAATAAATATCGAGGCTATATTCCTCCAATAATTATCCATGACAAGCTAGTAATATCTATCTACACTAATAAAAGAGAAACATGCAAATTAACCATCACTTGGCTACGCCCACCATCCAATCAGAGTATGCAAATTAACCCATTGAAAGATGGAAGTTAATTTGAATATGCAGACGGAGTGAAGACTAAAGACAGCATAGAAGGAAGAGGGAGGGAAAGAGGAAAGCGAGGTGGCAGTGGTGGTGGGAAGGAAAGCGCAGGGGAGACAGCGGCTGTGGAAGGGAAAGCGTGGGGGCGGGGGTGGCGGTGGTGGGAAGAAAAGTGCGGGGCAGTGGCAGGAGAGAAAGCAGGGGGCAGCAGCAATGGCTGGCGGGAGGGAAAGCGCTGGGTGGGGGGGCGGGAGGGGTGGTGGTGGTGGGAGGGAAGCCGGCTGGAAGCCCTGTTCTTGCAGAAATCTTCCTGCAACGGGCCTCTAGTATATATATATATATAAACCTAAGCAACCATTCAACTTTTGACCATTTGACTGCCAGCTATGACACTCACTGAAAGCAGGGGGCAGATGCTCCAACTGGTAGGTTAGCTTGCTGCTGGGGTCTAGCCAATCGGATTGGGCAAGACAGCCCTGGACAAATCTGTGTACCAGCCGTTTTGAGCCTGATTCCTACAGGCTAGGGCCCAGGGGTGGGCAAACTTTTTGACTCGAGGGCCACAATGAGTTCTTAAACTGGACCGGAGGGCCGGAACAAAAGCATGGATGGAGTGTTTGTGTGAACTAATATAAATTCAAAGTAAAGGAGCGGAGGGGAGACCAAGAGAACCGGATAGAACAGCCGGATCCAGCCCGCGGGCCGTAGTTTGCCCACGGCTGGCTAGGCAGAGAGACCCCACTGGCACATGATTGAGGCAGGGAAGGACTGCAGAGTGACCGCTGGAGGGTTTCAGGGCATGTCCAGCCCATCTCTCCCAGTCTAGATTGGGGCTGATTGGGCCGGCCAACCGGGGAGGGGCCTCTAGGATTTTTATAAAGATAATGTCAGGACAGGGAATAGAGCTTCATTTTGGAGATTTTCTTTGGCTCTGCAGTAGCCTATCTGTCTTAATGCCCTTGCCATACTTCATTTCCTTCTCTTCTTATTCTTTCATTTACCAAATTCTCAAGGTCTTAATGCCACAACCTTTTTATTCAAAGCTCTAAGATACACATGCCAAAATCTTTCTGCATCATTCTAGTAAATAATGCCTCAATATTTCAAATCTTTCCTTTACTCAATAATATAAAAAGGGCATTTTCTGACAGATTCACAGTATTATGTTAGAACATCCTTCCTATCAATGAAATCCTTTTACTTTTCTCTGGGGTTTATCAATTTAACAAAGTCCATCTAGAAGGGTGGACATACTGAAACCAGAGAAAGAGGAAGTCATGATATAAAAGAGTTCTAGGGTCAACTGTTCCAGATAATAGTGAACTACTGCACATCTCTAAATTTAAATTTAGTGACTTCACATTGGCAGTTTGGAATTATCCATGTAGGGAGTATTCACATGATGGGAATTAGAAAATATAAACAAGGGCTCAATTAATCATCACAGAGCTGTGTGTTAAATAATTAACAAATCACTGGTTGCAGAGGTACATTTTAGATTTCAAGTGTAGAGGAGACACTGTTTTAAGACATGAGAGCTGCCTGACCTTCAAGCTACACTTGGGCGAGAACGGGGAGACTCTGCTTCCCATAACCCACCTTGGAGACTGATCGCAATCCATGTTCATACTACCATAAACTAGTAACTAATACCCATGACTATGCTGTCTTGTTCTATATAATTCTCTGGTATCCCCCAAGTGGTGTGGGGATACATCTCATTTTGCAGCTGCCCAAGACATGCCTCCTAGGTAAGTTTCTGTTAATAAATTCTATTAATTACCAGACTAGAGTGGCCACACTCTTTCTTTGGTATTTCCTAGCCCTCGACTTACTGAGCAAGATTTTCAGTCCCAGGAACTTCCCCTGGGTCTGCAGGTACTAACATCAAGGCACTATATCCCCTAGCAGAACAGCAAGAACTCCTTCTTTATAGTATGAACTTTGAATGATAAGATGACAGTAAAAGGCCTTCAACGTTTCAGAAAAGGGGTAAATATTCAGAGGGTAGAATAAAGGATTCAGGTTTTGATATGTTGTAGGACTTTGACTCCATACCTCAACCTAAACTTTCTATTCCATCTTCTTTTGGAATGAAAATTTCTTAATACCTGCTCCTCATTACAATTTCCAGATCTGAAGGATATTAATCCCTAGATTGGGTTCAACGGTAAATTATTTTCTCTTACTGAACCTGTGAAGTAACAGGAAGAATAAATATAGCTGGCCCAGCTGGGGAGCAATTTATAAGATTATTAATCCAGAGAACATCCTATTCCTTTAATGTTTATCATTACTGAAGTGTAAGATTGCGATCATGAAATTTTTTTTAGGTCAAGCACAGGCCTGGCACAGGATAGATGCTCAGTAAATATTGTATGTAGATGGCATATTAAATTAAATTGAGCTGAGCTACTTGGAAGAGAATTAAAGGCTATGTCCAATACTTCACACTAAAAGTGATTTAAGATTTATAGAAAAGATTCCTTTATTAATTTTTGGTTGAGAATATGTTTGTATATTTTCAGAAAACACCTCCAAGACCATGTGGATTCCTGCAACAGAGAGGAATTGACAGGACTGCTCCAGCCATGAAGACAGAAGAGAAACAGTCCAGAGATGGAAGACGCTGACGACACCTTGCCATACTAGCAGTCAGCAGCTGTGCGTCACTGCAGGTTGCCCAGGACCAAACCAGAGAGGGTCGGACCTGCATTACCACCATTTGTCCACCATCCAGAACTGAACTATCATTGCTGACATGTACACATAAGGAACTGTTTGACATTGAAATTGGGACTCAAAAGAACTATTGGCCCAGAAAGAAACTACAGACTGATTCATTTGCCTCTCAGCATAACCATTATTGCTTGTCTCATTTTCGGTTCTTATAAGTGTATTTCTACTATCACATGATCTCACTCATCTAGGGGAAATAATGAACAACATAAACTGATGAACAAAAACAGACCCGGAGGCAGGGAAGCATCCATCAGACTGTCAAACCTCAGAGGGAAGGTGAGGGGAGGGTGGGGGTAAGAGGGAGAGTTCAATCAAAGGACTTGTATGCATGCATATAAGCCTAACCAGTGGTCACAGACAACAGGGGGATAGGGGCATGCGTGGGGAGGGGTTTGGGAAGGGAATGGGGGGATGAGGACAAATATGTGATACCTTAATCAATAAAGAAATTAATAAAAAAAATAAAAGTGATTTAAGAACCATAGCGATAATATACTTTGAATAGAGGCTTATGAACAAAGTAATTTGATGATCTCTGATGTTCTTATAAACAAACAATCTAGAAATTATACCCTATCTAATAAAAGAGTAATATGCAAATTAACTATCACTCTGCCACACCCACAAGTCACGCCCATCAGCCAATCAGGAGCAGTATGCAAATCAATCCAACCAAGATGGCTGCAGCCACGGAGAGAGCAGGAGGCTCGGGTTTCCCCGGCAATGGAGGAAGCCAAGCTTTCCGCACACCCAGGCCTCCACTCAAGACTACAAAGTTTCAATTATAGAAGATAAATAAATCCCAACAAAAATGGTTGTGGCCACAGAGCTGAAGAGAGCAGGGAGCTGGAGAGAGCAGGAGGCTTGAGTTGCCCCCGGCGATGAAGGAAGCCAAACTTCCACAGCCCTGGCCTGCCTTGGCCTCCTCCGCTCAAGGCTACAAAGTTTCAATTATAGAAGATAAATAAATTCCATCAAAAATGGCTGTGGCCTCAGAGCAAGCAGGAGGCTTGGCTCTACTCAAGGCTACAAAGTTTCAATTATAGAAGATAAATAAATCCCAGATACCAGGGCCTCTGCTTGGGTCGCCAGGGGGTGTGGCCGGCCTGCAAAACACCACAGGCCCCTCAGCCAGGCCGCCCCACACCCCAAGGGAACCCCCACCCTGATCCTGGACACCCTTCAGGGCAAACTAGCTGGCCCCTTCCTGTGCACCAGGCTTCTATCCTATCTAATAAAAGAGTAATATGCAGATTGACCATCACTCCAACACACAAGATGGCTGCCCCCATGTGGTCAAAGATGGCTGCCCCCAGGTGGACACAAGATGGCCACCACAAGATGGCCAGCAGGGGAGGGCAGTTGGGAAGGACCAGGCCTACAAGGGAGGGCAGTTGGGGGCGATCAAGCCTGCAGAGGCGGGCAGTTGGGGGGGACCCAGGCCTGCAGGGGAGAGCAGTTGCGGGGACCAGGCCTGCAGGGGAGGGCAGTTAGGGGTGACCAGGCCTGCAGGGAAGGGCAGTTATGGGCAAACAGGCTGGCAGAGGAGCAGTTAGGCATCAATCAGGCTGGCAGGGGAGTGGTTAGGGGATGATCAGGCTGGCAGGCAGAAGCGGTTAGGGGAAATCAGGAAGGCAGGCAGGTGAGCAGTTGGGAGTCAGCAGTCCTGGATTGTGAGAGGGATATTCGACTGCCTATTTAGGCCTGATCCTACCGGTATTGGGCCTAAACCGGCAGTCGGACATCCCTTGAAGGGTCCCATATTGGAGAGGGTGCAGGCTGGCCTGAGGGACACCGCCCCCAGTCATGAATTTCATGCACCGGGCCTCTAGTCTATATATATAAAACAATAATATGCAAATAGACCAAACGGCAGAACAACCAAACAACTGGTTGCTATAACGTGCACTGACCACCAGGGGGTGCACATGGAACATGGCGGGTGTTAGCTGTGGCAGGATGGTGGAGCAGGTGAGTGGGGGTGCCAGACCAAGGAGGGGTGCTGGTCGCTATCATCAAGGTGAGCCTCTGGTGGTTACTGAAAGTTCTTTGCTTCCGTGTCGCAATTCCACCCGGTGCTTACACCTGCTGCCAGTGCTGGTGCTGCCACTCCCACCCGCTGCTGATGCCCAGTGCCAGCCCCATCTTCTTGGCGCCATCAGTGGGTGTGAGCAGCGGCTGCAGGCCCTGATCACCCCTGAGGGCTTCTCCACCTCTCCCTGCTCCTGAGGGACGATTGGGGCAGCAGCCACCACTCGCACCCGCTGTTGGTGCTGGCCGCAATGGCTTCTCATTGTCAGCGGGTGCGAGCGGGGCCAGAGCCATTAGCACGTGGGGGCAGTGGTGGCAGCAGAAGCAGGGCTGATGGCAGAGAGGGGACTGGGGGTTGGGAGGGGCCGGGTGAGGGCCCAGAGGATGGGCTGAGACCTGTCCCTGTGCCCAATGCAGCCTCACGGCTCACAGTTTGTTTCAAGGTGCATGAATTCATGCACTGGACCCCTAGTATATATACCTATATAAAGTTAGTCTTAAAGGTATATATCTCTTCATACCTAAAGTACAATTTTATTGATTTTCTGGAAAACAATAAAATTAGAAAGGTCCAACTAAAAATTAAGAACACAACTCTTCCCACATGTAAAGTTCTCTTTCTTTATGTGTATTTATTTTATCTTTTGACCAAGAATGCTACAGATATGCTTGATTAATGCTGTTTGACTTCTGTCTTTTTGTTGTTGACACACAATATTATATTAGTTTCAGGTATACAATAGTTATTCAACATTTATATACCTTATGAGGTAATCACCATGATAAGTCTAACAACCATCTGTCATTCTACAAATTTCTTCTAATATTATTGACTATATATTCTCTATGCTGTACATTACATGCTATGACATTTATTTTATGACTGGAAGTACAGGAAACATTAAAATTTAAATTGCTTTACTCATGCAAATGAATAAAACCAAATATTTATTGAAGTATTGCATTCCATTACTTTCTCAATGAGTACTTGAATCCAATATCTTATACATAATACAAGTATGCTCATGATTCTAATTATTTCAGTTTATATTGTATATGGTAAAGTTTCTAAGGTTCTGGGAAATGATTTCATTGGTGAAGATTCCAATTTTAAACACTTCTAATTTTGTTATCTCCACTGATTTCTATTCAGTGCTGTTTTTAGGTAGGCAATACAGAAGAACTCTTTTTTTAAAAAATGTTTTTATTGATTTTAGAGAAGAAGGGGATGAGAGAGAGAAACATCAAGCTTTTGCCTTCTGTGGGAACCCCAACCAGGATGGAACCTGCAACCTGGGTATGTATCCTGACCAGGAATTGAACTGGAGACCTTTCACTACATGGGATGAAGGCTCAACCAACTGAGCTACACTGGCCAAGGCTACATAAGAACTTTTAAATTGATATTTAATTTCATTTAACATTTAATGATTGCTAACAGGTACAGTACACTTATAATGATTCTTAATCAAGTCATGACCCAATCTTAAAGTCTTCATATTTTCATTTCCCATTTGCCCAATTTTAGTGTTATTTTCTCTCATCACCAGCTTAGAATCCAATCATTTCTGTGGAAATGTCCAGGATTCCATTCTCCTTTCTTCCTCTATCATCCCTGCAAATATAACTCAACCATCCATCACTTTTATGACTATACCAGAAAGAGTCACACACTGGGTGGAATAGTATATTAGACTTCTATGACTATTGCAACAAAATACCACACATTCGTTGGCTTACAACAACAGAAATTTATTCCCTCATAGTTCTGGAAGCCAGAAGTCTGAAATTATTATCACTGAACTAACATTAAGATGGTATCAAGGCCTTGCTCCCTCCAAAAGCTGCATGGGGAATATATTTCTGGACTCTTCCAGTTTCTGGTGACTTCTGAGATTAGTTACAATGTGGCTGCACCAAGGTCACTTATGATAATTCAGGATAATTTCCTCATTTCAAGACCTTTAATTTAATCCCATCTTTCAAAAACTTTACCATGTAAATTCACATTCACCGATTCCAGGAATCATAATCTGATACATTTTTTGGGGGAAGGGGATATTTATCATATAGTAATCTATAGTTCTGTGATCTCAAAATTTAAGTAGGTTCTCAACACTGCATAGCAATTTTACTATATCTACTGACTCTTCATGATGGATGCATATCTACTTTCCCTCAAATCTTTCATATTCTCTTCCATACTTTTCTCTTAGCTAAAGACTATGAGTCTACACATGCTGTGTTCATTTCCTATATCTCTAACCTCATTCCATGCCAATGTTCAATTGCTGTAGTTCATTCAACATATATAGCTCTATCTTAATTCAGATTATTTTATACATAGCATCCCTCTCTCTGATATGCTGCACTACTTTTCTCCTCTTACCCCTTCTCCAAAACAAAACCAAGATTATTCTTGCTTAATATTCTGGTGTCACAAAATATCATTTTACATTAGCCTTTTCAGAGAACATGATCTTGTTTCCTGTTTTCAATATCTCCACTTCTCCTATCTATACATTTTGTTTATCCAATGTAACTGAAGGACAAGATTGTTGATTGACCATTGTATACCTAGTTTTTAATCTAATGGAACTTCAAAGGCACATAATTATTAATTCAAAAAATAAACAAACTGCTAGGACACAAATGATAAAATTTTACAATTTTATGTTGAATTAGCTTTATGGTTGAAAGTGTGAACTTTGGAGTCAGAGAGACTTGTATTTAAACCATGGCTTTCTCATGTTTTAAATAGAAGATTTAGAGTAAATTAAATAATACCTTTGTATTCTACCTTTCATTAATAAAAAACTGAGAATGTCAAATTACAACACTATCTCTGATCAGTTCTATGACATGTACCTTGTCACACATCAGTTTTTTCAACTTTAAAATGGTGGCTTGAATTTTTAAACCTCTAACATTTAAGTCATTACAATTTTCCATAATTCCCTTTTGATGTAATATTCTAAAAAAGGAAAATTTAATAGGATGGACAAAATTTTTCTTAAAATCTCTGAGTAAAATGACATAACTACACCGAATACCTATGAGCATTTAAATTTTTCAATGTTTGTCTGCAAGTAAATACAGTACATAAAAATGTTATTCACAACATCTACCTTTCTAGATTTTACTGTGCTTGATTGAAGAGTTGACAAGTACACTGTATGCCAATCATATTTCATCCTAAACATTTGACAGATTGGAAAGCTGTGACAAAGAATTAATTCCAATTCATCTTGGGTTATTCTTTGCAACTTTCATAGAACTAGATGGATGTGCTCTATGTGAAACAGATGATAGCTTTGGACAACCCATCTCTGAGATGGATAGCTAGGAAACAGAACGCGTTATCTTAGAGAATTTTTATTTTATACAATGCCAGAAAATATGGAGGAAAGGAATTAACCTTTTTTGGTACAATAAGACGATGTTGTATCTAGAAACTACAAATTACTAATTAGAAAAAATATTTTTTAAAAATCACTTCAGGTCATCTTTTAGGTAAGAACTTAATGAAACCACGTGAATAATAGACTCTTGATATCAAAGCAATGAAGGATATTTAGGCTATCCATGCACTGATTGATGCAAAGAACAGAATAATGAACTTGTAATCAGGTTTACCTGAATTCTAGTTTTGGCACTGCTACAAGTTTGCTTCCTAACTGTACATTATATGAATGTGTAGGATGCCAAAGGGTTTTCTCTTGCACTAAGATGTATTGGCTCAAATATTTCCTGTCAACTCTCTACAATATGTGTATCAGTTAAAATAATCAAATGCAAGTAACAGAAGGCCTCAACTCAAAAATGCTTACACAATGTATTTGTAATTTCATGTAATATGAAGTCCAGTGATCAGGGATTTGATGGTTGTTTGATTTAATTAATCAAGCATGTCATCAAGGCTCCAGGTTCTTTCCACCTGTAAAGTCACATCCCCTTTTAGTTACATGATCCTTGCAGCAGTTTCAAAAATACTATTCTCACACATGGTCAAGGACAAAACGAGATTTCCTTATGTCCTTAAAGGGGTAAAAGAATTGAAAACATTTTTATTGAAGTTTCATATGTATACATACAGAAAGAGGGGAGGTGTGTCTGTGTGTGCAACATAACTGTAGAAAAATGGTGTATCTGATACCATAGAACATTTTTGTGAAGGTAATGAGTATAATAAGATTGATTGGTTATTCCTAATTGTGCTGGAAAAGGTGGGGAAAGAAGAGATCAAGCTCAGAATTTAAATTCTCAGCTCAAGCACTCCATAAATAACCTGAAACTTCTTATGTCTGCCCTGAAAGAACCCTTATTTCCTATAGTTGCAGAAATGAAATTGTTGAAAATCAAATGCAGAACCTCATCCTGAGAGTGGCTAAATTATAATGCAAATTGAATTCCCAATCTCACAGACTCTGCTGCTAAAATAAGGACACTGACTGGGATAGAATGGTATCCTCAAAATGGGAATGGGGACATATGGGGAGCTCCTGATGAAGCTGGGGAAGGTAAACTCTAAATCAGGGGTGGGCAAACTTTTTGACTCGAGGGCCACAATGGGTTCTTAAACTGGACCGGAGGGCCAGAACAAAAGCATGGATGGAGTGATTGTGTGAACTAATATAAATTCAAAGTAAACATCATTACATAAAAGGGTACGGTCTTTTTTTTTTTATTTCATTAGTTTTATTCATTTCAAACATTTTAACAAGAAGAATGTAAACACTAATTATTATAATTTGAAACTTCAAAAAATGGAGGAATCATAGCACAATAACATACCTTATATTGAAGATGGCAAAGGCAAAATAAAATTGCCTAACAAAGGAAAGGTACAAAAGCCTTTCAAATTAAACTTAAATATAATAAAATAATTTAACACTAAAACAAATAGAAAAGAACAAAATGTGTAAACAGTAAATTAAACATTTTCTTTAGTGCAACTTCCAAATTATGCCCTGGACGTAGATGTAGATGGCAATGTAGACTGGGTTGAAAGGTTTTTGGTCTTTAAAACATCAACTTCAGTGGGAACAGTGTTGTTGGTCTCCTTTTTAGCTAATGCTCTGATACTGTGCTCTCCAGGGGCGTGTCTCCCTACATCACCACGATAACGTGTCTACGCATTCCCAGTGTGATGTCATCGGGGGCATTACAAGGAGCCTCTGGAAGGTTGAGAGGTTGTTCCCTCTACTGAATGGGCGGATATAAATCCGCCTACTCAGAAGAAGGAGCTGCGGCATTGTTTCCCGACGTTGCCATGTTAACACTGCTGCTGGTGAAGGAGCGGATGGGAGAGCAAGAGAACCCTTGGCTCTTTCCGCTCCGCGGGCCGGATAGAACAGCCGAACGGGCCGGATCCGGCCCGCGGGCCGTAGTTTGCCCACGGCTGCTCTAAATTGTGATGAGTCTCCTTTGCCAGTAGAAGCTGCCATTACATCTGCAAATTAAGATTAACACTCTACTTTGCCTAAAAGCAATATAATGACCTTCCCTGAAATAATGAAAAAACACTGCTGATTCTCTTCAAGACCCCCAACCCCTCCCTTCTTTGCTTCTAGACCTATAATCAGACTCAAGTCCCAGTAGACCAAGTTGAGTTACAGAGTGTGACCCATGAAGAGGTGTGCTGTACTCCAAAAGAACAACTTGTTTTTCCAAATTATTCAGCCAGAAATCCAGGAATGTGTATGGGAATGGATATTGAGAGTGTGGGGTAAGGGTAGAAGCAACATAAAGTTAGATCAAGGTGAATTTATTGGTATGGGTCTACTAAACAGAAATTGTGAATTTAATGTTGCTGCTTAGAGGGTCAGAAAGGCCAGTTAGTTGAATGCTTGAAATGCAGACCAAAAGGTAGCCTACACTAAATTAAGTTGAAATGCCAGAACTGCCTTGGTATATGATAAAAGGATCCAAAGGCTTTGAGAAATTGGACTATTAGACTCTACTTATCATGTATGACCTCTTCATTTACTCCAAGAGGTTCAGAGTTCACACCTTACAACATGACTGTGCCAAATAAGTTAGTGAGGACAGCCCCAGCATCCTTGAAGAGCTTTGTGGTCATTCTTCTCTCTAAGTCAGAATTGCTGCCATTGAATTAGGAAACCTAAATGCAATGGGAATAATTGGATTTCAGGGTGTCAGGGGCCAAGTGGCAGCACTAATCATCAAAGGCAAGGTGGATGTGTTACCATGTAGACAGCAGAATCAAAGCAGCAATCAGAGTAGTCTGACTGCTATCTTTCTGCATTCCAGCCCTTTCACTTCCCCCACACCCCTGCTCCACTTTTAACTACCCTCCAGCCATGCTAGCCAACTACTGTTCCTCAAAAACAGGAAACATGTTTCTACTTGACGTGCAGTTGCCTGGAATACTCTTGTCCAAATATCTGAATGTCTCCTTCCCTCACTCCCACTGGGTCTTGGTTCAAAGGTCACTTCAACAGAGACTTTTCCTGACAACTCTAAAATGGCATCATCCTAGCATTTTCTTATTCCTTTCTATTAAATAGTCTCCATATTTGTACTAACAAATTATCCACTTATATGTTGATTGGCTTATTGTCTAAGTTCATACATTCTGTTAGGGAGTAATTTTGTTGTGTTCATTGCTGTATTTCCGGTCTAGCTCATTATGTCAGTTTGAAGTAAATATTTGTAAAAGAAAAGAAGGGAGGGATGGAGATTAAACCAGAAGCATCATTTCTAATAAAGGATACAAGTAAGTGAGTGTAGTTTCCTGATGCCTCTCTTGTTCCCTCTTGGGAGCACCCAAAGCTAAGCTGCTGCATGCAGTTGCTAAGAGTGAGATATCACCATGATTGGAGCCAGCATCTATGTGTTAAAATTATCAATAAAACAGAAGTAAGATGATCTGATTTTGAGTACTTACTCAATAGGTTGTGACCAGATCATAGGACCTAAAAAAAATGTATGTTCCAGCCCTCAGAGTTCTCATCAACAATTATTACATGTTCTCCCTATTCTAGAAATTGTTGTGACTCAGTAGAATACTGCATGTTCCTCCCTTGTGTTTATCATATAAAATATACCTAAAATAATCCATATAGCATGATAAGATTTATCCTCATGCAACCTCAATTCAGAGTAAACTTAAGATAGGTGATTATTATAAAAATAATTATAATACAAAAGTATTTATATAGTTGTATTTCCTGGGTTCAGGAACCTTATGTCTAACATAGTAATTTCCCCCAAATAAGTGTCCAATAAAGGTTGCTGAAAGGGTAAAGGGATTTTTGTAGTTTGTTTGCTTGTATAAATATCCAAGAGGCATCAGGATTCACAATGACTTTTATTTAATATATATATATATATATATATATATATATATATATAGAGAGAGAGAGAGAGAGAGAGAGAGAGAGAGAGAGAGATACATATATAGAGATATATAGAGATAGCAATAGAGATATAGAGATAGAGATGTCTATCTATATCTATTTATCTATATACTTTTCACATTATTTTATATACATATATAATGGTAAACAACAAATTAGATGTTTGGTTGTTTTCTTTCTAAAGTTTCTCAGGAAACCATGAGGGTATTTGAAAAAGATCCATTGCTTTGGAAGTCTGATGTTGCATTACTGTAGTTTAAATGCCATTCTGAACATATTCACCTTTTTTGGGGGGGCAGGGGGAGGAGGGCTGCATTCAGAAGTGCCTTTTCTTAAAGGCTAGTGGAGTTGGTTAGGACTTTCCTCTATTTGTCCTAGAAGATACCATTTAATATTTCTATTAGCTTTAGCCTCCATGTAGCTTCAGCCTTTCAGTTGTATCTTTGAAGTTCTGTGTGTTTGTCTTTTATTTTTAAAACTGTTTACCATTTTGTTTTAAAATAGAATTCTTTGGCCTTATAAATGCCAAGAATAAAAACCATGGATTTACCCTGGAGGCTAAACTTTCCCCTGAACCCCTCCCACATTTTTTTAAAACATCACCACTTGCATTCACCCTTATTTGAATAGAAATTTCTTACCCCCTACACAGCTACTGGCAAAGACTGCCTCTGTCTACCTTTGCTTTTGAGACTTGAATTCATTTCAAATTAGTTCCTTGGAAAAAAATATCAAATTAGAGTTCTAGCTCTAGTCAAGATGAAGGGATTCAAGATACTGATTTAAATATTGCCAATCAGATTGTATTTTGGGGTTTCTGTTTTAGAAAATCTTATGTACACTGGGTGAGTAAGCTCAGGCAGTAGAATAAGAAAATTGAGAGGGGTGTTATACTCTTCCAAAGTTGGAGTGATGAATCTGGCTTTCCTTATCTCTCGGAACTGGTGTTACAGGCAGAGGCATAAATTTGCTGTAGGCAAACCACTATGAAATTGCCTTTCTCCCACTTTCTTAAGTATTAATTAGCAAATGAACCAATCCCAAACCGCTTAAATGTTGGCTATTTACAGACTCATTCCTATTTTGTTAAGAAAGGGTAGATTAAATTACTTTAAAAAAAGTGCAGTGGTGCCAAAGTATTTAGCTGTTTAATTTAATTTTAATAAGTAAAAGAAAAGAAAAACTAATTGTCTCTATATTCCCCCTCCCTACACAAGCACTTCATGCTTTATACTTTCTCTTGACTCTGTATGGGATTATCAAAAGAGAAAGAATTTCCATAGAAAAGCTATTGCTATAATGTGCTGATTGTTACATTAATTTTCCCCCTAGCTCTATTGCTTGGCAGAAATTTTGGACTTTACTCAGAACCTGCTTAGTGAGCTTGTCCCTGGATGGGATTAGTTTAATCTCCTCTTACAAGCCTCTAAACACTGGAAAAGATTGGAGTGCAGAAGTAGCGGTAAAATGGGGAGGGCAGGGAAAGAAAGGTTGCTGATGACCAGTGCCAAGGTTCATTTCATCTTAGAACTAAATTTGAATAGTGGGGAGAAGGGAGGGAGAAGTGGGGACAGGATGGCAGTGGTGATCAATGAGAGTTAAACTGGGGTTATGGTGGTAGTGATCTCTTCATGATTTTATTGTGCTTGGAGTTCCTCCAAGCCCTAGGAGCAGTGTACAATGAGAAGAAAAGAAAGGGGTGAGGGGAGTGGAATGATGATTAGAATCCACAAATAAAGAACACTGAGAAAAAGGAAAAAAAAAATGAGGAATTTCTGGACTTGAAGGGAGTAGTGGGAGATTTGAGATTTGAGTCACTTAATTTGGTGGACCTTACCCATCATAAGGATGGCCTAGAGAAGACCACAGGAAGATTTTTAATAGAAAGTGTTCTTAACTTCTTCCCCCTTGGTCAAGATGAAATAAATTGGGCTAGATTAACTTTATGACACAAAGTTTATGAATTTTTTTTATAAACTCACTATGCAAGTGAGATATAAAGAGTTATTATCATTGTCATTGCTGAACCTGGACATACATGAGACAGATTTGTTTGATAAGATGTGACAAATTCACTGTATGTTTAATTTTAAATTTTAGTGTATCTTACTTCCTGTTCTAAATTGTAGGTAATGAAATTTCACTGGTGAAGGAAATACACTTCCTTTTATAGACAATGAGGCTTGGTAATTTTTTAGAATACTCTATTCTGCAATATTCAGTTTTGAACCTGAAGACTGCAAGTTTTATTCTTGGTCTAAAAGAAGCAATCAGATGCTCTCCCAACATTAGCTAAAATTTAAGAGGGTAAAAAATTGAAATGTTGTGTAAGGAACTTTTTTGATTAATTATAAATTATATATTTACACTTCATGTGTTCAATAGATGAAGATTTAGTTCTAAATTTGTAACTGAGAGGTATTTTCTGCAATTTTCCTGAATACTTCTGGTATCTTCATTAATACTAACTCAGCCCATTAGAAAA
The DNA here is from genome assembly GCF_963455305.1 of Plecotus auritus. Taxonomy (NCBI): domain Eukaryota; kingdom Metazoa; phylum Chordata; class Mammalia; order Chiroptera; family Vespertilionidae; genus Plecotus; species Plecotus auritus. Next base: position 178,601,960 of record NC_137771.1, read on the forward strand.
ATTTAATTTGTATGTTTAAGAGACCCAATTAATCCTATCTAATAAAAAAGTAATATGCAAATTGACCATCACTCCAACACACAAGATGGCTGCCCCCATGTGGACACAAGATGGCCATGACAAGATGGCCAGCAGGGGAGAGCAGTTGGGAGGGACCAGGACTGCAAGGGAGGGCAGTTGGGGGCGATCAAGCCTGCAGGGGAGGGCAGTTAGGGGTGACCAGGCTGGCAGAGGAGGGAAGTTGGGGACAACCAGGCCTGCAGGGAAGGGCAGTTAGGGGCAAACAGGCTGGCAGGGGAGCAGTTAGGCATCAACCAGGCTGGCAGGGGAGTGGTTAGGGGGTGATCAGGCTGGCAGGCAGAAGTGGTTAGGAGCAATCAGGAAGGCAGGCAGGCAAGCAGTTGGGAGCCAGCAGTCCTGGATTGTGAGAGGGATGTCCGATTTCCCGTTTAGGCCCGATCCCAGTAGGATCAGGCCTAAATGGGCAGTCAGATATCCCTTGAGGGGTCCCAGATTGAAGACGGTGCAGGCTGGGCTGAGGGACACACACCCCCCCCTCCCCCCGTGCACAAATTTCATGCACCAGGCCTCTAGTGTTTATATAAGTGCTGGTGTGACAAACCTCCCAAAATGAAGACAATGCTGGAAAGCAAGATCTCAAATGCTCCAGAGAATACAGTTTTGTAGTTTCTTTTATATATTTGGAATTAAAGAAGATTACATGAAAGTGGGAGAAAGCAAGGCACAGGATATTTAATAAGATTATATGTTCCCTTGAGGGTGGTTATGCCTCCAAGGGGTTTAAAAAAGATAATTAATCTGGCATTTCAAAGGTGTTCTAACCTAGATGCACAAGAACAACGGACAGGACTTGCTTAAGGAAAAGGTAAACCTTTTTTATAGGCCTAGGTCATGACTACCCACTATGACCTGCCCAGTTAGGAATTTATGATCCGATCACCCTGTGAGGTTACTTTTGATCACTGGACTTGTTAGCTTTATTATAGAGCCCATTTTTCATTCAAAAAAAAGATAAACATTTAGAATATTGAGTAGGCTTTTTTACACACTATTCTTAAAGCTAAACATTTTTGCTTTTTGAGGATTTACCCTTTGATCAGAGATAACACAACAAGCTATTTGCCAAATTTTATTTTATTCATGTATATTTTCAGAGATTTGTAAATGTTATTAGTTTTTTCTAAGAAATCATACTTGACCTTCTTAAATGTAGAACTAGTTCTTTATTTATTATTTTGGGGATTATTGGTTTTCTGTTTTGTTTTTTGGCTATTTATCTTGACTTGCGTAGCTCATTAATATTTAATCTTCCTTTTTTCCAGATCTAGTTATTTAATACTTTACATTTCTCCTTCATTGCTGCTTTGTTTTATTATATAGACTTTTAATTATCACTAAGTTCTAAGCATTATTTAATCTTAATGATGCATTAATTGATCCATTAGTTACTTAAGAGTTTTTTAAAGTTCTAAATGTACATTTTAATTGAAGAATTTGTTTTCAATGTTTTATATTTCCAACTTAATTTTATAGAATGTGACCTCCATATTGTTTTTACAATAAAGCAAATTTGCTTTCTAATTTATTAGGTCATTGGCTTTTATGAATGTTCTATATTTGCCTTAAATTAATGTGCATTTACCAATTGTTTAGTATAAGGGAATGTACAAGAATAATAGATTAAGTTTATTAATTGTTTTTAATATTCATAATGCTTTCTTTAATATGCATAATTTATAGATTTGTGTGACATGTGGGATAAAATATTCACTATCATTTTGCCCTTACTCAACCAAACTGGACCCTTTGCATTTCTTAAACACTCCAATTATATTCAAAAGTCAAGGTATTTAGTTTTTAATGTCCTTGAAATGCTTTTATCCCCAGATGCTGTATTGCTTACTCCCTCATGCTTCATGTTCTTTGACCTGTCTAATAAGAACGAAAGTTTCTGAAACTGGCTCCCCCAAACCTTGATTTCTAGCCAATATAGTGAAACAGAAACAATATATTCTGGGATAATTAAAGAGATTAGTTCTACAAAGACTTAAAGGGCACAAATGTTGTAGTCCTCATTATTTCCTATTTAATTTACCTGTTTGGCTTCTACGAAAACCAGATGGATTGTGGCAAATCATGTTAAACTACCATATACTCAAACAACTGACAGTTTCAAATGTGACTTTTCTGTAGATGTAGTGTGTTTACTGAAATGGATCTACAAAATATCCAGCATTTGGTCTGTGACTATAGGCCTGGGAAATCATTATTCTCAACCTCCTCAATAAAGAAGCTCAAAAACAATTCGTGTTTATGTGGATATAAAGGCATATCCATTCACTGTCTTGCTTAATGTCTATTCTAATTGCTATTCTTGGTTCTACCAAAGTCTGCACATATGTTGGCCATGTGTGTTTTCTTTATATAATATTATGCTATACAACATTATTAATGATATCTTAATCTAACTTTATATAAATAATATGGAAGCCTTAGTAGGAAACATATGGGTAGAAGATAATCTCTATAAAGATTCAAAGGTCTAACATATCAGAAAGTATTTATGTCTCCGAAGTCCTGGATCAATAGAACTTCTCCACTGGGACAAATTCATTTGGATTCTGGAGGAAGCATATATTGTTCTTGGAAATATTATTTTGAACAACTGTTAAGTGACTTGGAAGGCTTGCTATTTGAGGTAGGGTTAAGAGCGATGTTCACTAGGTTGTTGTGAAAGCTGCTCTTTCTATCGGGCCATATGACCCAGTAAATCCCACCAGACTAAATAATGATGATTGTAGGGGTTCCAGAAAGTGCCAAGAGGAAATTCCAGTACAGACCTTGGGTTTCTGGAGCAAGACATGCCTTTTGGAGCAGAGAACTCTTTGTTTTGTATAGTTCTCTGCTGTTTAGTATTTTGTCCATTACTTAAATTTTTATCCTTGTTATTCACTTATAGAATTTTTTTGGGTTTTAATGCAAGTTAGACATATGTATTGCAAATATTTTCTCAATCTTTCAATTGATTTTTCTTACCATTAGTAATGTCTTTAGATAAATCACAATTTTCAATTTTAACAAAACCTAATTTGTTAATATTTTATTCTTAGTGTTTAGGAAAACTGCTTAAGAAAAATTTTATTACTCCAAGGACATGAGCTTCTCTTCTATGTTATCTTCTAGAAGCTTTTTTCTTATTGTTATTTTACTGTTTTGCTTTTAGATCTATAATTCTGGAGTTGAATTTTGGGCATGGTGTGAGGTAGTGATAAATAGTCATGTATTTTAAAAATATGAATATTCAATTGAATTAGTGCCATTTATAGAAAAGCCATATATTTCTTTTCCCCCTCTGTTGTGTAATGCCATCACATGTGTATGTGTTTCTTGTTTTTAGTATCTTAAATACTGTTTATATCAATTTTATTATGTTTTGTTTTATATCGAGATATTTTTGGATATTTTGATGATTTTCATTTCCATACATATTTTACAATCACTTTTTAATTTCTAAAAGTAACACCAGAAGAAAAGAAAATTTTCTGGCATTTTGTTTGCAAATATATTAAGTCTATAGATAAATTTGGATAGAAATTATATCCTTGTGATATGGAATTCTTTAACCCATGGATATAACATTTATATTATTTGGATCTTCCTGATTTCTTTCAACAATAAATCTTAGTGAAGGATCTTAAAATATGTTCTTACTATCTTAAACATAATATTTTCTTTTGTCTATTACTACAGCCTACTTTTGTATTTCACTTCCCCTTTCTAATAGTTCCATTCAAATCATAACTAAAAATGTTGAACATGGCAGAAGCAAGCATAGATTGCTAGGTATACCACAAGGAACAATTCCTCCACGTTGATGTGAAAATTCAATAGCCATTTCCTGGATATGTTCACTCAGTTAATTATGGATTCATCAGTATGAATTTTCATGTAGCCATTACATTTTTGGCTTGTCTCAAGTATAGAATGAAATATGTATTAAATTTTGGATATATTATGCCTATGTCATTCCTTTGCCAGAGGCTGTGGTCAAGGCTTTTAAAGCATTTGCATGCTAAACATTCAGAAATAAGGAGAAGCAGTGCCAGGCTTTCTGGAAGGATTCTCTCAGTAGCCTTGAGCTCGGCCAGCCTCACTCCTTTATCTTCACTTTCCTCCCTTTAGCTTTAATCCCCACCCTTGCATTTACATCTGGGAATGCATTTATTTTAGTCCTAAAGACCACTTGAAAACAGAAAGTAGAATGATGGCTACCAGGAGCCGGGGGTGGGATGGGGGAAATGGGGAGATGTTGATGAAAGTGTACAAACTTCCAGTTACAAGGCAAATAAGTTATGGGGATCTCATGTCTAACATGACGATTGTAGTTAATTATAGTGTGTTATATACTTGAAAGATGCTGAGAGTAAACATTAAATATTCTTCCCTTGCCACAAAAAAGGAAATGGAAATTATGTGACATGTTAGCTAATGCTATGGTGGTAATCATTTTGCAATATATAAGTACATCAAATCAACACATTGTACACCTTAAACTTACACAATGTTCTATGTTAGTTATATTTTAATAAAGGTGGTGAGAAGAAGAAGATGTTCAGGTGATCCTCCAAGTTTATAAAATAATTCTTAGACACACAGCCCAGTGAATTCATGCAAGCTCTGGTTCCCTGGTCCAGAGCCAGACCATAAGCCAAAAATAAATCAAACTTTCCAGGTGTCTATATCAAGTACACCAACAATCTGTGATTACAATGTATTCCTTGGGGGCAATTTAGGATTTTGACTAGTTCTCAAGGAAATCCTAACACTGCCCTGGCTTCCATGATAAAGGGCAGAGAACAAGTTCTCTCCTTCATCAGGGCAATCATTTGCTTGTCCAATTCCATTAAACCACTGAATTTTTATTGATATATGTTTTCACTACGAGATATATAAAACTTTTAAAAACTTAATCATACAAATGTCTACTTCCTCCCATTCTATTGTTTTTGATGCATTCTATTTATTCTTCAATATACTCCTTGAGTTATACCTTCATAAAGATTTTTTAAAATCATGCCACCCCATATCAGCTTCTTCCCTTGAATATCAGTGTAACTGAAAATCTTCAATGTTTACACATTCATTATAAAGTTAGAAAGGAACCTTGGAAACCTTTAGTTTGACAATACTTCTTTACAAGAGGCAGAGTCTGAGACACAGAGAAGCAAGACAAGTGGGAATGATATATAATTTCACATTGCATATGTTGTTAAAATATGTGTATTTAACACATACATATATGTTTGTGTTACATTTATATACATATACTATATATGTATGTAATAATTATCTTAATGTTCACCTTCTTGAATGTTTCCTTCATCATCTCCCTAAAATACAGTGTTATTTACCTAACACATACAGTGAATTAATTTGGAGAAGACCTTTACAAAATAATTCTGTAAAGACCCTCAAACTATCAACAGATAACATCTGCCAGTCATTCTTGGATAAAAGAACATTATTTAATTTAAATGTACTCCTTCAAATTCTTTTAATTTCCTCTGTTCTCTTTCTTTTGAGCCAGGCTAGAAAATAAGAAATGCCAATAGAGCAATCTAAGGTTTAATAGTATTGATCCTGTTCAGAGTTGTGCAGAATAGTGTAAGGATCCAAAAAGAACAAAAGACACATTCTAGCTCCAAGCACAACAAAATATCTAGGTGGTTTGTCAATGTGCACTTAAATCCCCCTCTGAATGGAAACTTTAAAAATTCTTCCCACTGTGCCTTTAAAAAGCCTCTTGTGTGTTAGTTCGGCTTCTGCTGCCAGGCCTTGCTGGGACATTCCTCATCTCCCACCACTGAGATTCTCTAAATATCTGTCAGCCAGTTGCAGCACTTACTGAATAGGTCAGCATTACATCATGTTCTCAGAAAAGGTGGCAAAACAAGCTGGTTGCCTGTTCCCTCTGCTTATTATTTATTTTAAGCAAATGTGAGTCCTTAGGTTTGAGACACAGGGCTGGTCCTAACCAGAGCACAGAATAATAGCCTGAAGGAGGTGAAGGGGAGGGGTTGGCAGCCAGTTCTCACTTGGGAAAGCTTGAGAAGGTGGGGTGTGGGGTGAACAGGGGGAGAAACGTGAGTTAAAAGAAAAGTCCAAGTGTGCCTCTGGAATCCTTTAACGAAGACAGAATACTGACTAGTTGAGCAAATTAAGTCCTTTCAGATAAATGATTGGTTTGCATTCAAGCAGAAAATACCATTATTTCTGGCTTCGTGTAGTGTGAATTAGAGAAAAGACATGGCAATTTTCTCTGATTCCTGAATATGTGAGAGATGAGAAAGGTGCAGGGAAGTGAGAGAGAAGTACTGATTTTTCTTGCCCTAAAAGAGAGTAAATTTGTCGAGGAAGATGTTCTTAAAATGTCAAATTAATGAAAACAAATACATATTGACTTGCTCTGTGAAGCATCCGTCCTACATTGCATGGAAGGTGTGAAGAGAGCCGAGGTCTTCAGAGATGGATCAGCCCTCTCAGGTGCTCAGCTGTGGTCCTGGCTGCACCTGAGCAGCTGGGGAAGGCTGCTGGTCCTGGAGATCAGTCTCAGGGTTCTGATATTTTATTCAAACCAGGACCTCCTTCAGTAATCTGAACTAGAACAATCTGAATATAAATCCCCTTCAATAATCTGAATCCTTTTATTTTATTCTTGACACTAATATGATGTGCCCATTTCCCCCCACTTTCTCCATGTCCACCCAGGGCCCCCCGCCTTTCCCTCTGGCCATCACCACACTGTTGTCTGAGTCTATGGGTTCTCTGAATATTTGAAGTAACAGCAAAATGTTAAAAGGGAATATTTCTGTGTTTGTGAAGAAATACAGATCTCATTAAACTGGAACAGGGCGATGACAGAGAAATGCTAACGGATTCATTTTGAACCCTGAAGGGAAAAAAAATCACAGAAAAAGGCAAATTTACATATTAATATATGTAAACGGAATATGCTAAAATTCAGTGTTAGTTTGAAAATACAACACTTACATGTGTTATGGTTATTAGGTTCTAAATTAAAAGGAAAAACGAGTCTCTGATTTTGAGTAGACTTTGGTTTATGCTATTAAAACTTTATAAGAGCAATATTTAAATTTATATCCTTATAGCTTGTGAGATAAAGCATCCTATAAAATTTAAAAAGCAACTTGACCAAAGATGTACATATTGAAGTTGAAGATTCATTAGTATGAGTAAAAGATTTAAAGAGATGTACAGAATGGTGACTGTAGTTAATAATACTGTATTGCATATTTGAAAGTTCTTAAGAGTAAATCTTAAAAGTTTTAATATAAGAAAAAATACTTGTACTATGAATGATGATGGGTGGTAGACTCATTATGGTGATCATTTTGCAATGCACACAACTATTGAATGATTATGTGTTATACTTGAAACGAATATAATATTATATTTCTATTATACTGCAATAAAAAAGAGGTTTTGATATTAAAGATGAGTTAAAAAAGAGAGAAGAGAAATATATATACAAAACATACATATACATTTAATAGAGGTAAGATGTAGAATGCACACACATATATATAGAAACATGTCAATATACTTTGGGTCTGAATTTGAATCTTGGTTTTGTTGTATATATTTGTGTGAGCTTGGACTATCTAATTAGGGTCTCGAAGTTATAATCTTCTATGTAAAATGAGTATAATATTTCCTCTTTCACAGAGTTGTTCAAATGATTAAATTAAACTGCATCACATACATAAAGGGTTTAGCATTGCATCGTGTGTGTGGTGAATGCTCAAATGGTTTTTAGTACGTTGTGTTTTCTTATTGTCCCTATGCAGCATGATTCACTATCCTTTTGGTTGTCTGTCTCTCTTAATTAAGAACTATCATATTAAGAATAAAAGAAGTCAATGGAAAAGATAAAAGGTCTTCATCAGTACAGACATTCAGGGAAAAAGACTAAAGAGATTGTTCAACACATTCTGAATGTCTTATTAATATAGGTGCATGGGAATAAATATGTGAAGATAGGGTTGGGAATGTGTATACATAATAAATCTGTTTTAATGGCTGCAGAGACTGGATTGGTTAAATGTTCACAAGCACACACGCCTTTTCATTCCCCCACCCCTTTATTTACCCAAGTACTATTTTGGACCAGGTTAATGCTTTAATTGTCAGAGCATACTCTACCCATCATATACACAAGAAGACCTGCGTATTGCCATGGCAATGAAAAAGTGTGGCCTGAATTCCGCTTACAGTATGAATGCTTCAAGATAAACAAACTTGCACCATGGACCCACACAGCCTATTTTAATCAGCATTAATGGATCTAACAACCAGAGGCTCCTTTATCTATTCTGTTCTCAACAATTTGCTAATGATAATTAAAAATGCCTTGTGTTTGCCAACAATTCTAGAGCCACCTTCCTTGACATAAACAGATAAGAGTAGGAAGAAAGAACAGTATTCATATCAGACATTTTTGACTGGGTAGTTCAAAAAAGTTTACAAGAAAACCAGTGCAGGGAAATAAAATGGTTTTGACTCTGAGCAGTGGGGCCAAATTACATTAACTTGAAAGCCCAACCTGTTGCTGGGATAGAAAAGATAATTACAAAGAAAGAATAAGAGTTGGCATGGAATTTTCTTAAAAATCAGCATATCCAACCACTACATGAAATCATTGATGTCGAAGTATTTTATATTATTTAAAGCTCTGTATCACGGATTCCTAAGCTATAATTCACAATGAACCGACTCCAGGAGACCTTTATGTCCCTGAAATTTTAGGCAATATTGTGAGTTCAAGGCCCATCCATGATTTTTTTTCTGGATAGTTTTTCTCAACAGTTTTTAACATGGTTACCCATACAATTATTACTATGGTCATCATTTTTTTACTATCTTTACATCTCCCTATGTAATTAAATTATACAGTTAGATAAAAATATAAATTTACAGTACATTTTCAGAGCAATCAAGCATAATAACTTTACTCTTTGGAATTTATCCCAAGTAAACAATCCAATAGAAAAATAATTAGTTTTTATCAGTCTCAAAAAATAGCTTTAAAAATAAAAATATTTGTCTTTTCACATTACAAGAAGTGTAGTGACAAGTGTTGCATGGTTAATTAATTCAATAATTTACTAACGTACTCCTTTCCTCATCTTTTTGCTCTGCCTTCTCTGTATATTCACTTACCTCTCAAGGCTGGTGACTCCAGGTATCAGGATGACTGCAGCAGTTTTAGGACTCTCATGTCAATAACAATGCCCAGAAGTAGGAAAGAGACAATTCTCTTCATGTGTCTTTAAAATCAGAAAACTTTCCCAGAATTCCTTCAGATGCCCTTTCATCTCATTAGCCAAAATTGAATCACACTCCTTTGCCTAAATGGCAAGGAGATGATCAGATTCATTACCTACAGGTGGGGACAGACTCAGCCTACCTGAGGAACAAGGTTGCTCAGAGGAGGGTGCAAAAAAATAAATTAGAGATGGTAGGCAGAAAGAAGATGAGGCAATGGCCATTTCATAAAGTCACAGTACTGGCCATAATGTGCTGCCAATAAAATTTATTTTATTGAAAACTTTATTCATTTGTTTTTATTGATTTTAGAGAGAGGAAAGGAGAGAGAGAGAGAGAGAGAGACATCAATCTGTTGCCTCCCTCATGCACCCAGACCTATAGAACCTGTCAACTTTTGGTGTACAGGATGATGCTCCAACTAACAGAGCCACACCAGAAAACTTTATTTTTGAAGTTAAGTATTTATACACATAGATAAGAATTGATAGTAATATAGCCTACATCTGTAACCCCTTCACTCAGCTTTATTAATTAGCAACATTTGTTCAGCTCTTCATTAAAGAAAGAAATCTACAAATATATCTGAGCACCTCTGTACCTATCATTGATTAAATTTTCTTTTTTTCCCCCAGCTGTGACTAGTGACCTGAATTTCTTATTTCCTTTCTCATGTTTAATTTTGTATTTGTGCTACATATTTATATACTGTTAAGAAACTCTAAAACTTTATATGTGATTTTCAAGAGTTAAAGAAAATAACAAATATCAAGTTTTTGAGAAGAAAAGAATAATATTATTATATTCTTAAAATTTTCTGGCTGCAAGAAGGTTTTAACACCTCGTGGTCCTAAATTTCGCTTCACCAAGCTCAGTTTGGCAGATGGGTCAATAAAAATTAGGACCACATTTCATAAGAAATGATTTTTCATACGCAAACAGCTAATGATAAATAATCCCCTACTTGTGACCTAACATTTTTGAAGAAATACTTCAGTGAATATCATGCCCCTGTGGTATATAAAAGTAACAGACAAGAAAGAAGTCTAATTTCACTATATAGAACACTGCCATAAGAATGATGCTTTGAAACCTAACTGAATTCTTTCTTATGTTTTGCATTTTAAATCTGCAACTGAATATGAAAACCTAGTAGCATATATTGCTCATGAGAAAACATTGATCTTGCATACATAACCAGCTATATTCATTCTTCATGAGAATTCCCAGACTGTAAGTGTCCTGCCAGAGGGGCAGGGAATTGGTGCCCTTATTTTCTGTGCTGTCTGCACCATCCCGAAAAAAAATTATAGGCCGCTTTTCCTTCTTTAAGACCTTGGAGTTAACAGTTCTCAATTCAACTGACTATTATAGGTGCATTAGGGAGTTGTGGGCTAAGCATAATTCTCTATGTCTACAATTGATTTAACTTGCTCAGATACCAAATAAAGCACATCTTATTCATTCATTATGTGCAAGGTATTTAGTAGTCAACAAATAATGCAAGATGAATAAAAACCAGTACATATATTAAGGTCACTCTCTTTGAGCATAAATAATGGTAATGACATGTGATAAATCCTCTTTAAGTAAATATTGCAAGATGATCACATATTAGTCAGAAATCAAGATCCACTGTGGGAGGTCTCTTAATGTTTCATGGAGGTGTTTGAAGAATAAGTAAGAGTTCACCAGGTAATGAAGAGAGGAAGAGAATATCAGACAAATAGGAAAAGCAACTCCATCTGCCAACTGGACTCTTGACTGTCAACTCTTACATTGCTCTTCAGTAGATCCACATATTTGACTGATAATGGACTGCAAATCTCCTCCCATTTTGAGCAAGTTTTTAGTTCAGCTCCTAAGCATCTGAGGCTCACCTTCATTAATGCTTTTCATTTATTTCTTCATTCTGGCCAAATTTTGCCTTCCTAATTCCTTCAGAGGTAATTCTCTTCTCAAAACCACTCTTACTGATCTTTCACAATAGACCTTGGTAGTCCATTGGGATCAGAGCATGAATCCATAGCAACTAGAAACTCTTTAAGTACAGGTTAGTTTAATTTTTAACCCTTCATCAAGGATGAGGAAAAATTCTTGTATCCCAAAGTATGGAAAAATAACAAAATGATTAAGTATCTATAGTAAACCATCTGAACGTACATGCCACATCCTGCCCAAATCTCTATCTATATATACCCATTTCTTTCCCTCTTTCTCTCTCCCCATCCCCATTTAAACATTATTTCCTCACTAATAGAGCCTTTCTACTTTTCCTAATTATTGTTCCATGAAATTTTAATACCATAGATACACTGTATATCTGTTCATGTACTGAATCTCAGAGGGAAGGCAGGGGTGGGTGGGGAGAAATTAACCAAATATATGCACAACCCATGTTCTATAATCAGAATTATTATGTAGTTTGAATTTTGAAAAAAAAAATCTTTGGGAGAATGAACAGAAGTTTTGGGCCAAGATCTTGGCTGTTTTATATCTCTAACATTTGCTCTATGACCTTCTCTAAACAATGTTTCATTTCACTACTAGTCTTTGATGAAAGGTATGTGTGTGTATAGATGAGTCCATTTTCCTCATATTTGTACAAAAATTTCAACTATAGATTTCTAGTCACCTTAAATGGATTATATAAGAATTTGTTAATGATTTGTATAATCCTAATTCAACCAATGAAAAGCAGATTTTCTGGGTAAAAGCTCTAGAATTGGAGAGAAAAGACCTTCTCCTCAACCCTACATAAGTGAGGGGATTCTGAGAAGTGTCCTTATACTATTTGGTCTTTTAGGAACCTCTGATTTGATTTTTCTGGAATGTTAAAAAACAAAACAAACAAACCAGAAAAACCTTTTACTGAACACATGCTAAGTAATCAGGTGACATCAGATCATGTTACTTTGTTAAGTAAATATTGAAAGAATTGCTTCATAAAAAAGGGCAGATTTTATTCACTTAAACACTAAGCAATTTAATGTGTAAAATTTGGCAGTTTTTAATGCAGTTTCTGCATTCAAATTTTAAAAATGTTTTAATATGGAAAGAATTCAAGAAAGAGTCTCATTCAGTATAAACTCCTTTTCATATATTTTTTAAATATTTTGCTTCTGTTTATCTGTCAATTATTTTACAACTTTTTTTTTCTCCTCCACATTATTTTTAGTGGATAAATCACATGCTTTGGAGTCCCATATCTAGCAAAAATAGTTGCATGTTTGAGACAAGTAATTTTATTCCTTTAAATTTTAGTTTCCTTATTTAAAACAGTACAAGTAATGTTATATATTTGTAAGATCTGAGGGAAGGTTAAATTATATAATGGGCCTGGCATTAAAACATGTGAATCTATTTACTTTCCCCTCCCACCTCTGCCACGTTTCACTCTAAGCAGATTTCACCTGCTTATCTATTTGTGAATGGACATTACCTGTGAATCATATCTTCCATTCTAATCACCAAATCCTTGGGGGTTGTAGGTGATTGATCAATAGGAAAAAGAGGAAAACAGTTTTATTCAAATATTTCCAGAATATATGCAATAGGTCAAGGCCCATATTGGGCTCTGTGAGGATTTTAGGGATTAAAAAAACCAATAGTTTACTGAAAAGTGGATGAAACAGACATAAAAGCAACAGTTATAAGGCATGATTTAATAATCTGTTACAAGGGTTCAAAAAAAAAATGCTGTGAGAGCTTATAGGAAGGTGTGTAAAAATTTATCTGCAGGAAATTGTTCCTATCATCAAGAGAAGAAAAATCCAAAAACAGTGTCCTATTTAGGTTCAGCCTATGTTACAAAGGCTACCTTCCTCTGAGTCCTGACCCACAGTTTGCACTTAAAATATTTCCAGTCCACATTTCATGTATGGGTGCTATAGACCAACTACTCCTTTCACTTTCATCCTACACTGTATGGACATCCAGGCACTATAAAATAAACTTTTGCCAAATGTCCGGTGGGGCAAATTAGCTCTGGCTGCTAACAAGAAGCAACTGACACAGACATTCCACAAAAATGGCTTGCATTTGGGTTTGGGGAATACGATTGGCCAAAAGGGAAATTTGTGGGTACTATATTTAGAAGTGAATAGAAAACTTGTGGGCTACAAAATCCCATTTGGCTCTTAAGCCAGACACAACTTGAGAAGACTTTTTTTTCCTCCTTTTTATTTCTTTTTCTATTTTATTCCCATGGCAGTCTTAGAAGAAGGTGCAAGAATTCCTTTCAAGCAAGAATGTTTATTGCCTGCATGATGCAGGCTTCCATTTAGTTAGAAAAACATGTTTTTCAATTAACTTTATCATGATAAACAATAATTTAATTTAAAGGGATGACTGTTTTGCAAGTTGCCAAAAAAAACCACATATTATTATGTAGAAGAAAGCTTTACTTTAAAAAACAACAACAACAACAACAACAGATGATTAGTTGCCAAAGTTCCTAGAAGCAGAATCTAATTTTCGAGCTCTTGTGCTCATGCCACAATATGTTTAGTCCTGTACCTGAATACTCTCACTTGAAGTGTCCAGGTGAAGATGGCATTCATCCAACCTAATCCATTTGATTTTCATTAGTTTGCCTTTTGCTACAAAGACTCACTTTGCTGATAGCAATTCGCTTTAAAACTGACACCAGGTCTTGGCTTAATTAAGAATGAATGCGCCTTTGTTTCCCATCAAATTTTCACATGTAACTCTCTCTTTCTCTCATTTTCTCCCTCTCCCTTCTTATCATATTTGATATCTAGGTACATGGGGATTATAACAATACTTTTTCCTTTTTTGACTTGCCAAACCAGTAGTCACAATGCAAATCTCTTGAATCCCACTCAGTTACCACCATATACAGATTTCTAGGCATAGTCATATATGTGAAATACATAAATAAGAAAAATACAAGGATAAAATTTTAATCTGAATATAAATTATTGCATAAAAATTCATAATACATGGGTCCATAAAGTCAAATGGAACGTGCATGGAAAGTATATTGATTTTATAATGAGACTACTGTAATAACAATAACAGTAATAGCAATTAACTAGACCAGTGGTCGGCAAACTCATTAGTCAACAGAGCCGCAGTTTGCCAACCACTGAACTAGACTATACCTCCCTGCTCCCAACATTCCTCTGTTCCCAGTCACCCTCAGAGATTCAGAGAAAAGGCCTTATCTAACAAATGAAGCTCTTACAAGTGGCGTTTTAAATCTTTAGCTTGGTGTTTTCACAGTTAAAAGAGAAATTAAGAGGTAGTATTTGGCCCAGAAAAAGGCTTATTTCTTAAATCTGTCATGAGTGTGCAATTTGAGAATTCGAGCGGTGAGAGAAATGAAAATGCTAATAATCTTCTAAACAATTATTTGAAATACCAACCCTATTGTGATGCAGATGGCTCACATATTTGGGAAGATTTTAGAAAATTGTTTCCATAAAACATGTTTAAGTGCTATTCTTATACATGTTTTTGAGAAATAAGGTCCTTATGTGTAAGTGTATATATGCTTGTAAAGATCAAATGGGTTACCTGCTGGACATGAAAAAAACAATTGTGTACAGTCCACACTTCCAAAAAAAAAAAAAAAGCAGTCTTGGCATGTTCATATCTGCTCTGGAATGCTCTCCAAGTCTTGGGGTATCCAAGCAACCTCACAACCCTGCACTATTTTGTGGGTCTAGGATTGCCAAAGGCCACCACAGGCTGTCCTGGTGACAACCATGGAGTGTGTTGTTTAATGGGCAAATAAAATTTTCAAGGAAAAAAAAAAGGTTCTAGAGAGAAACCAGTTCTTATGGGTGCACAGTGGGCTTCCTTAAAAGTATGAGAGAGATTATAGTGTGGAAGTTAGAAGCTGTGTGTAGGGGTTCTTTCCAAATGGTATTTGAAGACAGAAGATCAAGATAGGAACTGGAGACATCTGTGAGATTCCCTCAGTGAAAGATTTAACCCTTTTGATACTTTTCATTTTGATTATGAGAAAGTCAAATATAATACAGTTATCATTAACCTTTTTTAATGTTACTTAGTTATCTCAAACATTCAGCAAACCTTGAGATACCTGGACAAGCAGCATCAAGGGATGTTTTTGTGGAGGAAAGTTGCATGTGTGGAGGGATCAGCAGTCTATGGAAATTATTATGATCATGAGTTTCAGATAGTTAATAGAAGTGAAATGATTGGTTGAACCCACAATGCTGAGAAGCAGTTGTCAGCTGCATGACTCAGGAAGGTTGTCAGAACTATCAAATTCCAACTGAATCTTTACCAGAAGAATGAATGTGACACTTGAAGGGGAGAGAAAACTGACATGGTTAAATTAACAATAGTAAACCTTTATTTAGTATTTAGTCTGTATTGGATACTCTACAAATATTGTCATCCCATAATCACAAAATATCCTATTTTTAAAATGAAGAACCTATAATTTGGAGAACTGAAATAATGTCCCCTGGTTTACACAGCTAAATAGTGACAGATCCAAGATTCCAATCCTATCTTTCTTGAATCTATAGTATGACTGGTTTTCCTGTTTAATATTCTTTTAAAAATATTTGCATTATGAATATTTAAAAATTATACAGAACCCTTAACAAACCAATTATATTGTACTAATTTTAACATTTGTTATATTTAATATTTTAGGTTTTAATTTTTAAAGAAAGAAACCACTTCAGATAGTTCTGAAATCTATTTATAAACTTCAATGATTTAATCCATTTCTCTTTTACCAGAAGGAATCACTGTTTGGAAGTTGAACTCTATTAGTCCCATTGGTTTTTTTATATTTTATAATACATACATGAGTTGAATCATATATACATATATTTATATATAATGTTTATATACACACATGTTTAATATACATATGTGTGATGTATATGTGTACATATATAAGTCAATTCATATATGTGTGTATATATAGTTTTGACTGTTTTAACTATTTTTTCTATAGGGTATTATTCTCCATCTAGGTTTATGGTAAAATAAAAACCTGAACATCTTTTTGAAAATCCTGTCCATATTGATAAATGTAGCTCTGATTAATTAATTCTTACACCTGTGTAGTAATAGCATGCCTGGGTACATTATTATTTGTTTGTCTATGAGAGGCCTGGTGCATGAAATTCGTCCACTGGGTGGGGTTAATCAGCCCGGCCTGTGCCCTCTCACAGTCCAGGAGTGCTGTAATCAATTGCCCTAAAGAAGTAGGCCCTACCTACCTGGCTGGGGCTCCACAGAGGGAGGCCCCGCCCACCTGACACAGCACTGCCGCTGCCAGATAGTTTGGACCTCCCTCTTTGGGAAGATCGTGGAGCCCCCTGATTGATCGATTGCCCCGCCGGCCGGTGGCCTGGGCCTCCTTCTGTGGGGCAATCATGTGGCAATTGCCGGGCCCCCATCCAATCACATCGCACCCGCCTTGGCTGTCCTGGTGCCAGTGGGTGTCATAGCATGCTTGTCTAGTTGGTCGTCCAGATGGTCATTCCACTGTTTGGCTGTTCAGCTTATTTGCATATTACACTTTTATTATTATAGACTAGAGGCCCGATGCACGAAGATTCGTGCAAGAATAGGCCTTCCTTACCCTGGCTGCTAGCACTGCCTTCTCTCTAGCCCGGAGCTGCCTTTCTGCCTTCCTACGCTGCCCAGAGGCCCAGAGTGGCTGCGGTGGTGCAGAACGCCTGCATCATCGCCATGGGGTGGGTTAATTTGCATACTTATTCCTGATTGGCTGATGGGCGTCACAAAGGTACAGTCAATTTGCATCTTACTCTTTTATTAGCATAGACTAGTGGCCCAGTGCACAAAATTTGTGCATGGGTGGGGGGTTCCCTCAGCGCAGCCTGCACCCTCTCCAATTGGGGACCCCTTGGGGGAAGTCAGACTGCTGGTTTAGGCCTGATCCCAGTGGGACATCTGTCTTGCAATCTGGCACTGCTGGCTCCTAACCGCTCACCTGCCCACTTGCCTGATCACCCCTAACTGCCCTCCCCTGCTGGCCTAATCTCATCCCCAACTGCTCTCTCCTGCCAGCCTGATCTTGCCCCCAACAGCCCTCCCCTGATGGCCTGATCTTGTCCCCAATGGCCCTCCCCTGCCAGCCCGATCTCACCCCCAACTGCTCTCCCCTACCAGCCAGATCTTGCCCCTAACTGCTTCTGCCTGCCTGATCACCCCTAACTGCCCTCCCCTTCCGGCCTGATCTCGCTCCCAACTGCCCTCTTCTGCAGACTTGATCTCACCCCCAACTACCCTCCCCACTAGCCTGATCTCACCCCCAAAAGCCCTCTCCTGCTCGCCTGGTTGCCCTCAACTGCCCTCCCCTGCTGGCCTGATTGCCCCTAACTCCTCTGCCTCGGCCCCCACCACCATGGCTTTGTCCAGAAGGAAGTCGGACAACCGGAAGATGGCCTAATTAGCATATTACCCTTTTATTAATATTGATAGATTATATAGGATAGGATTGCTTAAATGGGGGGGGGAGCCTTTTTCAGCAGGAGGAGATGCTCTTGGCAGACAAAAATACATAATCCCTGTATCTGGACTGATAGCCAGCCATATACACTATACTGCCAAACTGGTCATTAAAAAATTGAACCTCTTTCTTACACCTTATACCAAACAGCTGTTGCCTTTAAAACCCCTCCTCAGCCCCCACCTTAGGTTCTGCCTTCGCAGTTCACCCAGTTTAGGTTCTGATTGGTCAGTTTCTATGCCAGTCAGCATAAAAAACTCCACCTCCTAGGCAGCCATTGGCTCCTCGCAGTTCACCCAGATTTGGTTCTGATTGTTTGGTTTCTATGCCAGTCAGCGTCAAAAGCTCTGCCTCCTAGACAGCCATTGGCTCCTCGCAGTTCACCCAGATTTGGTCCTGATTGGTCGGTTTCTATGCTATTTAGCAGTGCTTCGCCTATCTTTGGGCTTGATCAGAGAGGCGGGGCTGTTCAGCAGCTTCTGCGGAGGCCCAGAAAGAGAGACGTGGCTGCTGGTGAAGCCTGGAGAGAAAGAGAGAGGCAAGGGCTGATCAACAGCTGCCACGGAGGCTGCAGATCAGACCCTGCCTCTCTCTCTGGGCCTGATCTGCAGCCCCCTCGGCAGTCAGTGCTGGGTCGCTGCACCCACAGAGGCGGCAGTCACTGCTGGATCACCACAGCAACCCAGCACTGACTGCAGGACTGACTTCCAGTGTTTGGTTGAGCCTTTGGTTGTTATGGACTCTGGGATTTTATATATTAGGATTCTCTCATTGATGAGTATTTATGTGATTTCATTTTTGCTATTATAAACAATGCCGTAACATACTATATTTGTTATTTTTGTGAGTTTGTACTAGAGCAGGGGTCCTCAAACTACAGCCCGCGGGCCACATGCAGCTCGCTGAGAACATTTATCCAGCCCGACAGGTGCCGCTGCCTGTCCTGCTTAGCAGCCGACTCGTCCCGGGCCTGCAGTGCGCATAGGAATTTGTTCATAATTGTTTTTTAAACTATAGTTCAGCCCTCTAATGGTCTGAGGGACAGTGAACTGGCCCCCTATTTAAAAAGTTTGAGGACCACTGTACTAGAGTTTTAGGTATATATCTAAAAGAGAGATTGCTAGGTCATAAGGTATATAGGTTTAAAACTTTCATAATTGTAACCATTCAGAGTAGTAAGAGCTCCTGATACTCTACACTTTTCTTACCAATTCCTATTTTCAGAAATTTAAACTTCTGTCAAACAGATGGATACAAAATGATATTCCTTTGTGTTGTAAATTTTCTTTTTCCTGATTACTATTAAGGTGGTGTTTTCTCAAGTCTATGGACTTTGAAGCATCATCATCAGAGGTGGTTTAAAATATGTGTACAAAGTTTTTGACATCCTTTGAAAAATGGTGCCTATTACCTTACTCTTAAAATGTGGAAAGACTTTATGAATCACTTTAACAAACAAAAAGAGAAAGTTATGCTACTTCATTGGCCAGGTAAAAAGTCACCATGACTTCCTGCTTGCAAGCTGCCATGTGATGAGGACATTCATGCAGCCCATGAAGAAGTCTGTGTGGGGAAAAACAGGCCTCTAGACAATAGGCAGCAAATACTGACACTCCCTGCCAACAACTAGCAAAGAAATGAGGCCTTCTTCCAAGGATGAGCCCATCAGGAAATGGATCTTCCAGATTCAGTCAAGCTTCTGATTGTAGCCCTGGTTGACATCATGCCTAAAACCTCATGAGAAACCCTGAACCAGAACCATCCCACTAAGCCACTCTCAAATTCCAGATCAAGTGAGTTATATAATAAATGCTTGTTGTTTTAATCATTTAAGTTTTGGGAGAATTTAATATTCATCAATACATCTTTTGAAGCATCCTCATCAGAAATGTGTTAGTTTTTATTCTTTCTCAACTTTATATTAGACTAGTGATCTGGTGCATGAAATTCGTGCACATTAAAAGCCCTCACCCACCCACATGTGCCTCGAAATCATGTGAGACCCAGACCTGGCTGGCCCCACCCCGTCAAGCCCCGCAGGGCAGGGGGCACAGCCTCAGGTCCTCCAGCCCAGTGCCAGGCGAGGGGCATGGCCTCAGGTCCCCCGGCCTGGAGCCGGGGTGGGTAGTGCGGCTTCAGGTCCCCCGTCAAGCCCTGCCAGGTGGGGGTGCAGCCTCAGGTTTGCCATCAAGCCCTACTGGGTGGGAGGCGCAGCCTCAGGTACCCCAGCCCGGCCTCAGGTCCCCCGGCCACAGCATGAAGGTGTGAGGGTGCATGGGCGTGAGGGCATGATGACCGTTTGTATATTAGCTCTTTATTATTTTCTTTGTTTCTTTTTCTAATTGATTTGCTGGAGTTTTTCATCTATTCTAAATATTTATGCAAATAACTTCTCCAAGTCTAAATTTCTTTCCAAGATTTTTATGGAATTCTTGGTCATATGAAAATTATTGATTTTAATGCATTTGAATATATCAATAATTTCCCTTTTAAGTCTAATACAAGAATACTTTTCTGAAACAACTAGTGATAAGTAAATTTTTATTTTATTTTAAATGCTTAAATTTTTGTTTTTAACATGTAGCTACTTAATCTAATTGGAATTTTGTATGTGTGTGACTGTATGGGTGTGTGTGTGTGCTTGCACATGCATGTGTGTATACATGTGGTGTGAGGGATGCATCTAAACTTATAACATTAAACTTATAAGGCACCACATTTTATAAGTGTAAAAATAAATTTAAATGATTGGCAAAAATTTCAGATTTTAACTCAGATTTCTCTGTTTCTAAAACAATTTTTTTCCTAACCCAGGAGAAAATTAGAGGATTTTGTTTGTTCCCTTGCATCCAGCAATACCTCTATTGATGAGGAATATACAACCATAGATACATTTTTCTATTAGACACAACTGATAAAGAAATGAGAGAAAAAGTCACAAACAAATAAAAATAGGGAAAAAAGGAAAAAAAAGAATCAAGAGAAAATATATCTCATATGTGTACAGTGCTTTGTACTGAGCTTTGGCACGACTGCTCCATGTGGTGTTACTCTCGCCAACGCCGTGTGGACTAATACCCCATCTCACAAGTGAGAGGACAGTGATGTGGACCAGTGATTTGACTAGATTTTTTAACCCTATATCTCTTAACCCTAGAAGTTGTCCTCCTTCCACCACATTTCACCATGTAGTTTCCTTCTCTGATATAAAACGACAGTCTTTTCTGTCTTCCCTAAGTTGGGAAATTGCAAAGATTGATCAGGATACTCGTTAATTTTAAAGACTATCTAAAAAAATTGTTATATATTTTTATGCATGTATGAGTTAAGCAAAGTACAAACTTGAAATATATTTGTAATATATAATAACTTAGGGTTGAATTGCTGGGGAAGTTTAAGTAAGAAGTAGGGGCAAAAGACATTATTTTTGAAGCTACTTTATGAAGATTATCCTTGGTAAAATGATAAGGTTACAAATGTTTTTGTGTTTGTTTTTAAGTGGAGAACCTCTACTTTTAAATGTTTCTCCCTTTGAAACTTTTCATTCTTTTTCTGTATATCAAATACCAGCTATTTTATCCTGTTCTCATGTCTTCTACCAGGGCCTTATGGCTTCCAGTATTTAGAACACAGAGATTCTCAGAATAAAGAAACACCCTCTAAATAACAAGAGGGGTTCAATTTTATTTTATTTTTTAAAATATATTTTTATTAATTTATAAAAGGGAGGGAGGGAAAGGAATAGAGAGATAGAAACATCAATGATGAGAGAGAATCATTGATCTGCTGCCTCCTGCATGTCTCACACTGGGATCAAGCCCAAATCTGGGCCTATGTCCAGACAGGAAATCAAACCGTGATCTCCAGGTCCATAAGTCGACACTCAATCACTGAGCCACACCAACCGGACAAGAGGTGTCTTACTTTAGAGTGGCTATTTAATTTATTTTTTCTTTATTTTATTCTACCACTATTTATTCCTCCATACTCTCTTCCACCTCAGTCTTCTAGTTGGTGGAAGTGTTTAAACACAGGTAAAGAAGCCGAAGGGAGTCAGGGGAGAATCACTGCTTTTTTTCCCCTTTAAAATATTTAAAAATAGATGAAGCTATAGAAAGGGGCCTTGGAAAAGTAGATTGTCCCCACCTGGTGCAGATCTAGTATACCTACCAGACTGACTGTATGTCATGTAGCCTTCCTAGACTCCATTTCCTATGGACTTGGGGGCCCTCAGACCTATTCCTGCCAACAAAAGATGGATTTCTCCTCATTCCATCATTCTGAGGTTCTAAACAGAACACAATTATTTTCTGTTCTTGCAAAGGGTCACTATAACCCCTATTTGAGTTTCTGCATTCCTGGACAGGGCTCCCTAGATTGGTTGGTGCTATTTTATATCTCTGGAATTATTCTCTCTCCTTGGAGTCAAGCCTCTACCGGATGAAGAAGTCGAAGGGGATCATAAACTTGACTTTGGGTTTTTGAAGGTGTGCCTGCTGTTTAATTAAAACTGCTTTAAGGACTTTTAACCCAAAAAAACATTTTTTTTATTCACAATATATTACAAAAAGCTGCTGACTGTTTATATTTCAGTAAAGAACTTCTCTTATAAGAAAATAACTTAAGCCCTAGCCAGTTTTGTTCAGTGGATAGAGCGTCGTCCAGTGGACTGAAGGATCCCGAGTTCTATTCCAGCCAAGGGCATGTACTTGGTTGCAGGCTCCTTCCCTGACTCTGGTTGGGGTGCATGCGGGTGGCAACAAATCACTGTGTCTCTCTCATATTGATGTTTCTCTCTCTGTGTCTATCCCCCTCCCTTCCACTCTGTCTAAAAACCAATAGAAAAATATCCTCAGGTGAGGATTAACCAAAAAAAATTTTTTTTGAAGAAAATAACTTAAGCATCAAAGCATTGGGACAACAAATAATTTTTTTCCTGTTATTTGAACTGAGAATAACTGTTTCACCTAAAATTATTGTCTAATAATATGCCCACTGAAATTTTAACTCAAAAATTAAATTTCTTGTCCTCAAACTCTAAAAGAGAAATCTGTAAGTAGATTGCTATTTTGTGTTTGGGGATAAAATTAAAATTTGTGTTTTACATAAATATTATAAGAACTTTTGATTCTGACATAGAAGTGGAAACCAAGACAAAGTTATTGATAATACTTAGGCTAGTTTACATGATTTGTAAGAGGGATGGGCACTATTTAAATCCACATGTAGTAGTTTGAAGATCCAGGCTTGAATAATTACACTATGCTACTTTAGCTATGGTGGTAATGTCAAGAAGAATGCTCTTAGGCAGAAAACTAACCTCTCTTTCCCAGTATAATTTATTGAATTTATTACAAATGCTTAGAAAACTAGATGTACTAGTACAAGATGAGGAGTGTTACAGACAGTGGGAAACAGGTTCTCTCCATCCCTAATCCCCAGCTGTGCACTTATTCAGTCAGAGAGTCTGTGGCACACAGCTGAAGCCAAGTCTTTGATTCAGTGTGTTTTGTTTTCCAATCAACTTCATGTGAACATTTAGCTACCATTAACACCTAATCTTTTAAAACAAAGGTGTAAATTGTATGTTTGTGAATAAACTTAAGAAATTTCTTAGGGTCAGAAATTATAGGCAAAGCTGGATAAAAAAGTTATATAGACATGAAAATTCTACGTGTGTATGGATATATGTCAAACTGGACATAATCTTTTGGTAGCCTATTGTGAACACTACTCAAGATTCACCTGCTTTTGAAAGTATGAAGAAAGAATATACAATGTTATTATGGTAAAAAGTACAACACATGCTACAAAAAGTACGTATGATGTAGTGAATAAATGTGTGGGTTAACAATGCAGAAAGGCTGGCTCTGTCACTCCCTAGCTGTATAACCTAGAATAGTTACTTAACCTTCATGTGTTACTGTTTCCATAGATCAAAATGAAAACAATGATAATACCTTCCTCAGAGGAATGTGTTAAGAATAAAATAAATACATATAAAACTATTAGGACTGTGCCCAGCCTATAAAATCCTATCTAATAAAAGAGTAATATGCAAATTGACCATCATTCCAACACACAAAATGACTGCCCCCATGTGTTCAAAGATGGCTGCCCCATGTGGACACAAGATGGCCACCACAAGATGGCCAGCAGGGGAGGGCAGTTGGGAGGGACCAGGTATGCAAGGGAGGGCAGCTGTGGGCGATCAGGCCAGCAGGGGAGGGCAGTTGGAAGGGACCAGGCCTGCAAGGGAGGGCAGTTGGGGGCAATCAAGCCTGCAGGGGAAGGCAGTTAGGGGTGATCAGGCCGGCAGAGGAGGGAAGTTGGGGGTGACTGGGCCTGCAGGGAAGGACAGTTGGGGGGGACCCAGGCCTGCAGGGGAGAGCAGTTAGAGATGACCAGGCCTGTAGGAGAGGGCAATTAGGGGTGACCAGGCCTGCAGGGGAGGGCAGTTAGGGGCAATCAGGCTGGCAGGGGAGCAGTTAGGCATCAATCAGGCTGGCAGGGGAGTGGTTAGGGGGTGATCAGGCTGGCAGGCAGAAGCAGTTAGGGGCAATCAGGAAGGCAGGCAGGTAAGCAGTTGGGAGCCAGCAGTCCTGGATTGTGAGAGGGATGTCTGACTGTCCATTTAGGCCCGATCCTATGGGCAGCTGGACCTAAATGGGCAGTCAGACATCCCTTGAGGGGTCCCAGATTGGAGAGGGTGCAGGCTGGGCTGAGGGACACACACCCCCGTGCACGAATTTCGTGCACGGGGCCTCTAGTCATTTAATAACTGGTAACTCTTGGATACTATGCCTGTACATTTATGTCTGTATAAATGGAGTTTAGGAGAGAAGCTGAGAATTAGGGGGAGACCAGGAGGAGAGGATGAAATCAAGATAGCAGAAAAGAGAATGATATTGTAAAGAGATATACAGAGAAACCAAGGGATAAAGAGAAAAAAAATATGAAACAAGAAGTGGTAGATAGAATGATAAATGGGAGTAGTTTCTTCTAAACTGTCATTGAAAGATCTACTTTCTTATTCCCTAGGTCGTTAAGCCATGGGGCCAGGAAGGAAATGTGTGCTTTCTTTCTGGGTATCTTGATTTGCTAATAGTTTCTTAGCCATTCCTCAGATTCCCCCGCCCCCCCCCCCCCAAAAAAAAAAATCTATATTCTGAATTGAATAACCACAAGGGGGAAATTATACTTTGGGATTTAGCTTTCAAAGATGGAATACAAGATACATACCCATGCATATGTGTGCATGTACACACACACACACATCAATTTATGCTAATGAGTGTTTAAATACAATCCCTATGTCTAAACTATTAACAAAGACCATTGTGGCATCACTGAGTAATCCTATATAATAAAAGCCTAATGTGCTAAGTATCAAGTTGTTCAGTCATCTGTTCAACCAATCAAAGCATAATATGCTAATGATATGCTAAGGCCACTCAACCAGTCGCTATGACGTGCACTGACCACCAGGGGGCAGACACTCCAACCAGTAGGTTAACTTACTGCTGGAGTCTGGCCGGTTGGGACTGAGTGAGATAGGCTTGACATTTCCTGGAGCCCTCCCGCAGTCCGTCTCTGGCCAGCCTCCCACGTCCCTCCCCAGCTCCGATCATGCACTGGTGGGGTGCCTCGGCTGGCCTGTGCTCTCTCACAATCCGGGACCCCTCAGGGGATGTTGAAGAGCTGGTTTCAGCCCGATCCCGCAGGCCAGGCCAAGGGACCCCACTGGTGTATGAATTTGTGCACCAGGCCTCTAGTGTATAGTAAAATAAAAGAACATTTGACATCTGTGTAAAAAAAAAAAAGCTGGCTCTTAAAATAAGAATGATAATTTTGCTTTCTTCAAATTCACAGACTCAAACTCTCACTTAAGCCAACCACATAGAATATCAGCATAACAGCCACATAATAGATAATTCTGCTGTGAATTGCCAATATAGCACTTGCAAAAGTTTGCATAAGATGCTTGATATTTTAGGCAGATGAACAAATGGCTATGATAATATTCCAGTAGACTTTAAGTTTCATTCCTGTACTCTAAAATAATTAGAATTGTAATTTAACTTCCTAGGTCCCTTGATCTCAATCCCCAGAAAACATGCCTCCAGTGATTAATCACTCAACATTACTCCTTCAGCTTATACAGATAATCTGCACAAGAATTATTCTTTTAACCCATATGTTACATAGAACAAAGAAGCCATACTCACTCTGTCACATATGCAAGAAATCCTTAGATATATTCTCCTTTGTGTTTGGTTGTAGGACAAACTTATATCTGAAGATAAATGTCTTACCTTTTCTCTGATATTTAACAAGAAGAATATTTATGCTTCCATTTTTTCCTTTGGTTCTCAGTAACCAAAAAAGTCTTATTAAAGACTTTTCACATACAGTTCATTTCAGGTGCTTAGTTACTTTGCACAAAATGTTCTCACTTTTTTTTTGTGTATCATCACTTCTTTTTCACAACTTTTTATCTTATTTTTAAATTATTTTTAATTGGGTATGTCTTTGGATATTGGTCATAAACTCTAAGGAAAGTCAAAGATTTCAACATTTTCATTTAATTTGTGGCACTTCAAAATCAGGCTAGAAAAGTAAAATCTCTCATTTGAAATGGATAGTAATTAAAAATTCATACTATACCATTTGCTTAATTAAATGTGTCCAAGATAAATTTTAATCCATGTACTTATTTCTTCAGGATTAAACCTCTTTAGATGATACTAGTTATGTTAAGGGATATCTTGTTGAGCATTTCATAGATTTCAGGTTATCAGCCAGTGTTTTTCTTTTGATCAATAGCCATTATGTGCTACAAGTTAAAAAAAAAAATAATCAAAGAAAAAAGTGAAGATTGTCAAGGTGGTACTAAGTCATCTAAGCAGCAGGACTGACTTTTTTTAGTGGTAACAATGACCACAAGAGAGTATTAAGGAAGAGGTTGACTATGAATGCTTATGGGAGCTATTCAGATGAAGAACTATGTGATTCTAGCAGATGACATTCCAGGGAAATAAAATAAACTGTTATAACTTCAGTACCATTTAGTTCAGTTAAAAAAACATTGATATGAATGCATTTGAAGATCCTCAGCACCACCCTGACCGGTTTGGCTCAGTGGATAGAGCATCAGCCTCCGGACTGAAGGGTCCCAGGTTTGATTCCGGTCAAGGGCATGTACCTTCGTTGCGGACACATCCCCAGTAGAGGGTGTGCAGGAGGCAGCTGATCGATGTTTCTCTTTCATCGATGTTTCTAACTCTCTATCCCTCTCCCTTCCTCTCTGTAAAAAATCAATAAAAATATATTAAAAAAAAAAAAAGATCCTCAGCACCTTAAAGTAGGTGCTCTTTCCTTTTCACAGATGAAAAAATTGACACCTAAAGAGGTTAAAAACTTGGCCGAGAAAATAAAGAAAATAGACCAAATCAGTCAAGTTTAACAAAGATAATTGTGTTTCACAGTTACAAAATATTGAACATTGAACCATTACTCAATACATACCATTTGTTGTGAGGTCTCCTCACCAGTCTCTTTCTCTGGACTTTTGTGGATCAACCACTTCTAAATTTTATTCAAAATGAAGAGTTACATATGACTATTTCCATAATGTAGTTTTAAATTTATGTTTATTATTGAAAGTACTAGAGGTCCGATTCACGAAATTCATGCAAGAGTAGGCCTTCCTTCCCCCGGCTGCCAGCACCGGCTTCCCTCTAGGACCCAGGACCTGGGCTTCCCTCTGGCTTCCGGCAGGCACCTGGAACCCGGGTTTCCCTTGGAGCCCCGGCTTAGTCTGGAAGGTCACCCAGAAGGATGTCTAGTCTAATTAGCATATTATGCTTTTATTATTATTCTAGAGGCCTGGTGCACGAAATTCGTGCACAGGGTGGGGGGAGGGTGTCCCTCAGCCAAGCCTGGACCCTCTCCAATCTGGGACCCCATGAGGGATGTCCGACTGCCTGTTTAGGCCCGATCCTGGGATCGGGCCTAAACGGGAAATCGGACATCCCTCTCACAATCCAGGACTGCTAGCTCCCAACTGCTCGCCTGCCTGCCTTTCTGATTACCCCTAACCACTTCTGCCTGCCAGCCTGATCTCCCCCTAACCACTCCCCTGCCAGCCTGTTTGCCCCTAATTGCCCTCACCTGCACACTTGATCGCCCCCAACTGCCCTCCCTTGCAGACCTGGTTCCTCCCAACTGCCCTCCCCTGCTGGCCATCTTGTGGCAGCCATCTTGTGTCCACATGGGGGCAGTCATCTTTGACTACATGGGGGCAGCCATCTTGTGTGTTGGAGTGATGGTCAATTTGCATATTACTCTTTTATTAGATAGGATAGAGGCCTGGTGCAAGGGTGAGGGCCAACTGCTTTGCCCTGAAGGGTGTCCCAGATCAGGGTGGGGGTTCCCTTGGGGTGTGCAGCGGCCTGGGCAAGGGGCCTGTGGTGGTTTGCAGGCTGGCCACGCCCCCTGGTGACCCAAGTGGAGGCCCTGGTATCTGGGATTTATTTATCTTCTACAATTGAAACTTTGTAGCCTGGAGCAGAGTCAAGCCTTCTGCTTGCTCCGTGGCGGCAGCCATTTCTGTTGGGATTTATTTATCTTCTATAATTGAAACTTTGTAGTGGAGGCCAAAGCAGGCCAGTGCTTAAGAAGCTTGGCTTCCTCCATTGCCAGGGGCAACCCTGGCCTCCTGCTCTCTCCAGCTATGTGGTGGCTGCCGCCATTTTTGTTGGGATTTATTTACCTTCTATAATTGAAACTTTGTAGCCTGGAGTGGGCCAGCCAGGGTGTGCGGAAAGCTTGGCTTCCTCCATTGCCAGGTAAACCCAAGCCTCCCTCATGCTCTCTGTGACCGCAGCCATCTTGGTTGGGTTAATTTGCATACTCTCTCCTGATTGGCTGGTGGGCATGGCTTGTGGGTGTAGCGGAGTGATGGTCAATTTGCATATTACTCTTTTATTAGATAGGACTAGAGGCCCAGTGCATGAAATTCATGTACGGGGGGGGGCGTGTCCCTCAGCCCATCCTGCACCCTCTCCAATCTGGGACCCTTCAAGGGCAGTCAGACATCCATCTCAAAATCCAGGACTGCTGGCTCTCAACCGCTCGCCTGCCTGCCTGGCTGATTGCCCCTAACCGCTTCTGCCTGCCCTCTTGATCACCCCTAATCATTCCCCTGCCAGCCTGATCAATGCCTAATTGCTTCCCTGCTGGCCTGATTGCCCCTAACTGCCCTCCCCTGCCAGCCTGGTCACCCCTAACTGCCTACCCCTGAAGGCCTGGTCCCCCCCAACTGCTGTCTCCTGCTGGCCTGGTCTCCCCCAACTTCCCTCTTTTGCAGGCCTGGGTGCCCCAAACTGTCCTCCCCTGCAGGCCTGATCACCCCTAACTGCCCTCCTCTGCTGGCCCGTTCAGCCCTAACTGCCCTCCCCTGAAGACCTGGTCCCCCGCAACTGCCCTCCCTTGCAGGCCTGATTCCCTCCCAACTGCTCTCCCCTACAGGCCTGGTTGCCCCTAACTGATCTCCTTTGCTGGCCCGGTCACCCCTAACTGCCCTCCCCTGTGGCCTGATTGCTCCCAACTGCCCTCCCTTGCAGGCATGGTCCCCCCTACTGTCCTGCCCTGTAGGCCTGGTCCCCCACAACTGCCCTCCCCTGCTGGCCTGATTGCCCACAACTGCCCTCCCCTGCTGGCCATCTTGTGGTGGCCATCTTGTTTCCACATGGGGTGGCCATCTTTGACCATATGGGGCCGGCCATCTTGTGTGTTGGAGTGAGGTCAATTTGCATATTACTCTTTTATTAGATAGGACTAGTGGCCCAGTGCACAAAATTTGTGTACATCAAAAGGGAATTAGAGGAAATATTTTAATATTGCTATTCATATCCCCTGGCCCAGTGCTGGGTGAGGAGGCAGCCTCACATCCCAGGCTGGTACAAGTCCCCGCCCACCAATGCTGCAAATCCCCGTGCCTCCCCCGCCTCCCCACCTGCCTCGCATGCAGCCTCCTGCTGTTCAGTCCTTACAGTGTCATGGTGTGATGACCATTTGCATATTAGCCTTTTATTACTATGATAATATCTGGCCCAAATATTTTATTATTTTTTTAAATTTAATAAATCTTTATTGTTCAGATTATTACAATTGTTCCTCTTTTTTCCCCCATAGCTCCCCTCCACCCGGTTCCCACCCCACCCTCTGCCCTTACCCCCTCCCCCCCACCACTGTCCTCATCCATAGGTGTATGATTTTTGTCCAGTCACTTCCCACACCCCACACCCCTTTCCCCCCGAGAATTGTCAGTCCAGTCCCTTTCTACGCCCCTGATTCTATTATATTCACAGTTTATTCTGTTCATCAGATTTTTTTATTCACTTGATTTTCAGGTTCACTTGTTGATAGATAGGTATTTGTTGTTCATAATTTTTATCGTTACCTTTTTCTTATTCTTCCTCTTTTAAAGAATACCTTTCAGCATTTCATATAATACTGGTTTGGTGGTGATGAACTCCTTTAGCTTTTTCTTATCTGTGAAGTTCTTTATCTGACCTTCAATTCTGAATGATAGCTTTGCTGGGTAGAGTAATCTTGGTTGTAGGTTCTTGCTATTCATCACTTTGAATACTTCTTGCCACTCCCATCTGGCCTGCATAGTTTCTGTTGAGAAATCCACTGACAGTCATAGGGGTGCTCCCTTGTAGGTAACTAACTGTTTTTCTCTTGCTGCTTTTAATATTCTCTCTTTGTCTTTTGCTCTTGGCATTTTAATTATGATGTGTCTTGGTGTGGTCCTCTTTGGTCCTTTTGTTTGGGGTTCTCTGCGCTTCCTGGACTTGTAAGTCTATTCTTTTAGCAGGTGGGGTAAGTTTTCAGTCATTATTTCCTCAAATAGGTTTTCAGTATCTTGCTCTCTCTCTTCTTCTGGCACCCCCATAATTCTGATGTTGGTACGCTTGAAGTTGTCCCAGAGCCTCCTTATACTATCTTCATATTTTTGGATTCTTTTTGCTTTTTTGGTTGAGTGTTTTTTGCTTCTTTGTATTTCAAATCTTTGACTTGATTCTTGCAATCCTCTAGTCTGATGTTAGATCTCTGTATAATATTTTTTATTTCAGTCAGTGTATGCTTAATTTCTAGTTGGTCCTTTTTCATATCCTTGAGGGTCTTGCTAAATTTATCAGCGTTTTCTAGAAAATTCTTGAAAAACCTTATAACTGTGGTTTTGAACTCTATATCCAGTCATTTGCTTTCCTCCATTTCTTTCATTTGTGATCTGTTTCTTTGTCTCCACATTTTGGCTGCTTCCCTGAGTTGATAGAGTGGCTTTGTGTGCTCAGTGTCCCATAGGGCCAAGGGCTCAGCCTCCCCAGTTACCTGAGGTGGACACTCTTGGTGTACCCTTTTGTGGACTGTGTGCACAGTCTTGTTGTAGTTAAGCCTTGATTGTTGTTGGTATCACTGGGAGGAATTGACCTCCAGGCCAACTGGCTGTGAGGATCAGCTGTGTCTATGCTGGGAGAACTTCTGTGCTGGAGACACCCTTACGAGACAAGACTTGCAAAAACCTCTGCTCAGATTGGATTGGGGGAGTCTTAGGGTGGAGCAGACAGCATTGGTTTCCCATCAGCTCTGCTCTAATAGGCCCCTGTGTCTCAGTGTCCCGTGGTAATCTCTGCAAGCACCTCTGTGAGAAAGCTGCCCTCGAGTTCCGCCCGCTGCCAGACAGTCTAGTTACTTCCCGAATGAGTCTGGGTCCTCAGAGTCTTGCCTGGAACTGGAGTTCAGTGCAGTTGGGAGCTTTTGTCTCCCTCCCGCTTGAGAAAGCCAGCCAAGTACTCAGTTGCCTGCCCTCTCCGCATGCACTCATGAGCCTTGGTACCTCTGCCTTCTGCAGTTCCTCTGAGTCTCAGTGTGCTTTTCTCTTTCCTGACAATCCAGTTTCGCCGTGTATGAGTCTGGGTCCCCAGAATCTCATCCGGAACTGGAGTTCAGCACAGTCGGGAGCTTTTGTCTCCCTCCCACTTGAGAAAGCCAGCTGCAAACTCAGTTGCCAGTCCTGTCCGCTCATGCGCCTCAGTACCTCTGCCTCCTGCAGCTTCTCTGAGTCTCAGTGTGCTTTTCTCTTTCCTTCTAGTTGTAGAATTTCCACTCAGCCAGACTTCCTGTGGTTCTGGATGATGTCCATTTTGTCTTTTAGTTGTAGTTTTGAAATTGTTGTGTGAGGCAGCAGTTTAGGTGTTTACCTATGCCACCATCTTGATTTCTCCCCAACCCTTTTATTATTATGTGTGATAAATTCCTGGAAATGTAATCACCCAGCCCAGGAGCCTGAATATTTGTTACATCCCGTCAAACTGTCTCCAGAAATGCTGTCCGCTATACTCCAGGACAGTGCTATCAGGTATCTGTCTCATCACACCCTCTCAAGTACTGAATATTGTGATTTTTTAAATGTTCCAGGTATCTTTCCTTTGCAATTACTTGATTACCTTTGAAGTTAACTTTTCTCATGTATATTAATTTCTTTATTTCTTCTTTAGTTCAAGGTCTTTGCTCGGACATATTCTCCTTAGAGTAATCCTATTTTGTTTGAGTTCACGGGAAGCAATGGCAGCTTCCATGGAGGAAGGTGGGGGGCTAGAGGGGGGAGAGTAGTGTTGGACCAGATGTGGTTGGTAATGGCTCCTGTTGAAGGTTCGATCAGAGGTGAGGGGGTTAAGGGAGGTGTTAGGTTCTGAGACTGAAATGTTAGGGTGAGGGCATGCAGTCAAAGGTCACCATTTGGGAGGTTGGTCCCCTGGGGTTTGGTGAGGAGACCCAGGTTTGGTGAGGGATGCAGGAGGGGAGTGGTCTAGCTGGGACAGTCCCTGGGTGTGGGTGGCTCCCTGGATTCAGGCCTCCAGCACTCGCCGCCAGCGCCATGGGCCACCACACTGTCCAGTCCCTGCAACAGCCAGATAGACCTGCAGCTTCAGTTCTGGCTGTGCTGCAGGGGCTGTGGGAGGTTGCATGGCCCCCAAGCCTGTACCTCCTCACCTCTGAGCTGGGCGTGTGCCCCTCTTCAGGGAAACTGCCTGAGCGGCCCCTCTAGGTGACATCACCTGGTGATGCCATCAGCCAGGCGCGCCACACAGCCTGATGCTGTGTGGGCTGGGGGAGACTTTATGGGAGGAGGTCCTCTGTCCCCTAACCCCACCACCACAGGCCTGGAGCCCTCATCCCTGCTCACGTGGTCATCTGTAACAGGCACCCAGAGGCCAGAGTGGGGGCAGGGGGTTCCCATGATGTCAGAAAATGCTCGTCCCAAGGGTCCTATGGTCTCAGTGTTGCCACATGACTGCATGGCCTCGGTGTTATGCCACTTTATGATGCCAATTTTGCACCTTAAACTCTTAAATTAACTGCAAGAACAGCTTCCCTCTTCACCCTACAAGGACTCACAGTTCTGTTGCATATGCTTCTTTTAAAGGGCAGTTTCTAGTTCTTGGCCATGTGGGGTGTTGCTGACTTTTCATTCTAGGTTTGCACGTGGGGCATCCTGAATTCTGACAGGTGTGAAGTAATACCTCATTGCTGTTTTAATTTGCATCTCTCTGATGATTAGTGACTGAGCATTTTTTATGTCTCTTGGCCATCTTTATGGACTTTGGAGAACTGTCTATTTAGGTATTTTGCCCATTTTTAATTGGATTGTTTGTTTTCCTTTTGTTAAGTTTATGAGTTCTTATATATATTTTATATTAACCCTTTATCAAATGTATAATTGGCAAATATGTTCTCCCATACAGTGGGCTCCCTTTTCATTTTGTTGATGGCTTCTTTTACTGTGCAGAAACTTTTTATTTTGATTTAGTCCCATCTGTTTATTTTCTACTTAGTTTCCTTTGCCCTAGGACAGTAGTCTGCAAACTCATTAGTCAACAGAGTGGCAAACCATGGTTTGTGAGCCACAGTTTGCCGACCACTGCCCTAGGAGATGTATCAGCAAACATATTGTTACAAGAGATGTCTGAGCCCTAGCCAGTTTTGCTCAGTGAATAGAGTGTCGGCCTGCAGACTGAAGGGTCCCAGTTTTGATTTTGGTCAAGGACACATGCCCGGGTTGCGGGCTCAATCCCCAATGGGTGGCATGCAGGAGGCAGCTGATCCATGATTCTCTCTCATCCTTAATGTTTCTATCTCTCTCCCTCTCTGAAATGAATAAAAATATATATTTTAAAAAAAGAGATGTCTGAGATTTTGCTACCTATTGTTTCTTCTAGGATTTGTATAGTTTCATGACTTACATTTAAGTCTTTTATACATTTTGAGGTTTTTTTTTCTGTATGGTATAGGTTGGTAGTCTAGCTTCATTTTTATTTTATTTTTTGCATGTATCTGTTCAATTTTCCCAACACCATTTATTGAAGAGACTGTCTTTACTCCACTGAATGTTCTTGCCTCCTTTGTGAAATATTGAGTACAATGGCTTGAGTTGAATTCTGGGGTCTCTGTTCTGTTCCATTGTTCTATAGTATATGCTTATTCTTGGGCCAGTACCAGGCTGTTTTCATTATAGTGGCTTTGTAGTAATTTCTTTACATTTAAGGTCATTCTTAATAGGTACTTACTTATTTCCATTTTAATTATTTATGCCTATGTTTTTCTCTCTATATTTCTTCTCATTACAGCAGGGCTTTTCACATTTCTTGAAATGCTGAATTCTTGGTGATAAACTCCTTTAGCCTTTTGTTGTCTGGGAAGCTCTTTATTTCTCCATCTATTTTGAACGCTACCTTGCTGGATATAGGAGTCTTTGTTTCAGATCCTTGCTTTTCATTACCTTGAATACTTCATGCCATTCCCTTCTGGCCTGTAGAGTTTCTAATGAAAAATCAGCTGACAACCTTATGGGAGCTCCTTTGTAGGTAACAAATTGCTTTCTCTTTCTGCCTTTAGTATTCTCTCTTATCTTTAATTTTTGGAATTTTAAATATGATGGGTCAGGGCATGGGCCTCTTTGGGTTCTTCTTGCTTGGGACTCTGTGCTTCCTGAACTTGTGTGACTTTTACCTTCACCATGTTAGGGAAATTTTCTGCCATTATTTCTTCAAACACATTCTCTACAACACATTCCTTTGTTCACTTTCTTCACCTTCTGAGGCTCCTATATTGTTATGTTTCATGTTGTCCCACAATTCCCTTAAGCTGTGCTGGTTTTTTATTGTTTTTCTTTTTCATTCTCCCCCCCTTTTTTAAAAAAATAAATCTTTATTGTTCAGATTATTACAGGTGTTCCTCTTTTTTTTTCCTCCATAGCTCCCCTCCACCTGATTCCCCACCCCACCACATGCCCTGATTTTTTTACCCTGCCTTCTACTTTACTGATCTGATCCTCGGCTTCCCCTAATGTGCTGTTTATTCCTTCCAATGTGTTCTATATTACTGCTATGTCATTCTTTATTTCTGACTGGTCTTTTTTCATAGTTTCTTTATCTTTTCTCATGCTGATAAGCATATTTGTAATCATTACTCTTTATTATGAACTCTATGTTTGGTAAATTTTTTTTTATCTCCATTTCATTTAGCTCTTCTTCTGGAGAATTCTCTTATTCTCTCCTTTGGGGCTTTTTTTTTTGTCTCCCCATTTTAGCTGCCTCTCTGTGTTTGTTTCTATGTATTATGTAGATCTTCTTTGGCTCCCAGTGTTTTTGGAGGTCATCAGACAATATTTATGACTGGCTATGAGTACCCTGTTTGGAGCTATCAGCAATCCACAGCTTGTGGCTCCCTCTGCTGAGGCTGGGTGCCTTTTTAAAGGACCAATATGTACAGCAAGGTCTGATTTTCCTAGCCTGAAGAAGATTAGGTAAAGACTCAAAGCATCCAGAGATCTGCCTCTGTCTGCAGGCAAATTGTTTTTCTCAGTCTCTTAATGAGAGGTTTTCTAACAGGGTGGGGCAATTGCTTCCACCTGAGACAAAAGCTGCCTGGATGGTAAATGTCTGCCTGAGAAAGATGTCCTCTGCATTATGGGGGAATGACTCAGCACAGGAAACCAGGTGGCTGCCTTCAAAGTTCTAACCCCTACATCCCCTACCATGGATTATTTGCACACAGCTCTCATCCATTCTGCTCTCTCTCTGCTGGAGCCCAAGGTCAGAGGCTGCATATAAAACTTTGTGTGTTTGGCCCTTTAAGAGGGTGCCTGCATTTCCAGCTGTCTCTTCCTGGCAGACAGCAACTCTGCTGCTTTTCATAACCAGATGTTATGTTGCCACCTTTCTCAGTCTGGTGCTCTAAACCCCCCAGAGTTCTCAGTTGGAACCCCTTACAGCTGAGGTATCCCTCTGGAACTTCAGCTGCTGCTTGTGGGAGCCAAGCAAGCCCTCTTGAACCTCCATACTTCCTACCAGTCTCTATGTGGTCTCCACTTTATATCATTGGTTATCAGGGTTCTTTCCAGCTAGTCTTCAGTTGATTATTCAGGATGATTTTTCTATACTTTAGTTGTAATTCCAGTTTGGTTTTGGGAGAATGTCAGTGTAGCTTCCACTTAATCTGGCACTAATTTTGAGATTCGGGCCTTAGTTCTTCATAATGTTGATTTGTTAATATTTTTCTTCTTTTCTTTTTCCTAAGCTTTCCAAAGTAAGGCATAAAGGAACTACATTTGTTTTTCAATCTTGCAAAATACTAGTACTCAATAGGCTAATAGAAAAGCAAATCTTGACATGAAACCCAGATTTGTTTTACCAAAAACCTTTGTCTTTCTACTACACCAATTCTAATATAGCCAGATTATGTACAAATATTCTCACTTGAATTTGATGCTTTACCAAAAAATCCCTTCCCTTTCCCTGGACACTATTCTTTGCAAGTTGATTTAAAAAGAGTTGAGTAAGAGTGATATTAACATAGGGCACCAGGTCTCCCTCCAATTTAGATGTTTTTATTTCATGTTTTAGGAGCCTTATTTGCCCATTTACTACTTTTTGTACACAGTGTTCCAGGCTTAATAAAGTTCATTAGGCATTGAATAAACTAATTAATTAATCTATGTACTTTCCCGCCCTACCAGTCTATAAGTTATCATCATATGGAGAAGGATTAAAAACAAAACAAAACCCCAGAGTGAGAAAAAAAAAAAAAAGAAAAAAGGAAAAAAAAAAAAGCAGACATTACAAGAATGTCTCTAATAGGGAAGGGACACCACAAAAAATGTTTCCTGTGAATTTACAACTTTAAGAGGATTACCTCTGGAGGGGTATTGGTGCCTTTTTTTTTTTCAGAGTAAGCAGTTGTGGGGCAGTTTGGGCTCACCTTTAGCTCCTGGTTTCATTAAGAGCTCAGCCTCCCAAGAAGAGAACTGGCTGAGCTGGTTGGCACCTGAATGATTAGAGCTATATTATACTGTGGAAAGGGAAGATTCATGAACAACCTTGACCCAGTAGCTTTGGACACTGAGAATCCTCCAAAAACTTGTGGTTGTTGCTTTATTTTAAAATCAAATTATTAGGATAAAATTGGCATACAATAGAATAGAACCATTTCAAGAGTACAGCTTTATGAATTTTGGCAAATATATACATCTATGGTATAAACACCATTACAATCAAGATGTGTAATATTGCCAACATCCTACACAGTTACTTCATACTGCTTTGCAGTCAATCCAACCCTACTCCAAACCCCAAAACAACCACTGATCTGTTTGTTGTTGTTGTTTTTTAAATCCTCACCTGAGGACATGCTTAGAGAGAGGGAGAGAGAGAGAGAGAAAGAGAGAGAGAAACATCAATGTGAGCCAGAAACATTGATCAGTTGCCTTCAGTACGTGCCCTAACTAGTAATCTAACTGGCAACCAACTAAGCCACTTCAGCCAGGCCCCTGATCTGCTTTTGATCATAATGGAGTAGTTTTGCCTTTTCTAGAATTACATATGAATGGAATAATACAATATATATACTTTGTGTTTGGCTATTTTTCTCAGCATGTTTTGAGACTCATCCATGTGGTTCAACATTTTAGTAATTCATTTATTTTTACTGCTGAATACTATTTCCTGATGTATATTTTATAATCTATTTAGCCATTCACTTGGCTTTGGACATTTGGTTGATTCCATCTTGGGCTATTAAGAATATAGTTGCTACTCACTTTTGTGTATAGTCTTTGAGGGGATATATCTTTTTTTTCATTTTAGAAATGAAATCTGGACATGGAATTGCTAGGTCACATGGTATGTGTATTTCCACCATTATAACTAATTGCCAAACTGTTTTCCAAAGTGGTTGCATAATTTTACATTTCCACTAGAGATGTGTGAGATTACACTTGCATATAATTAGATAATTATGTTTTTTTCACCTTTATTCTGTCAACATGGTAAATGACATTAATTTAGTTTTGAATGTTAAACCAATATTGCATTTGTTTTTTATTAAACCTCACTAGGAGCCTTACTTATTCTAGGATGTTAGTTTATACATTTTTGTTTCTAGTAATGCCTTTGTCTTGTTTTGGTATCATAAGATGACTTGGGAAGTTTCTAGTCCTCTTGCACTTTCTGAAAGAATTTGTGAAATATTTTAATATTTCTACCTTAAAAGGTTAATAGGATTCACCAATGATGTTATTTGGGCCTAAAATGTTTGTATTATAAACTTAATTTTTTAAAATTGAATTGAACTATATAGTTTTTTTAACCCTCTGAAATTTAAATTTGACTTCAAGGAATTTGTCTATTTCATTTAAGTTGTTATTTTAGTCAATTGGTGCTATAACAAAGTACCATAAGCTGGATTGCTTATAAACAATATAAATTTATTTCTCACAGACCTAGAGTCTGGAAGTATGAGATCAGAGTGATAACATTGGTGAGTTCTGGTGAGAACTTTTTCAGGGTTGTAGGCTATAGTCTTCTTGTTATATCCTCACATGGTAAAAAAGAGGGTGAGAGAGCTCTCTGGTATCCCTCTTATAAGGTTAATAATTCCATTTTGAGAGCTCTACCCTCATGAGTGGCAGCGGTGGGAGCGGGACTGCCGGCATATGGGACCAGGGGCCACAAAAGGAGGGGCCAGGCAGGGTTACAGAGGATGAGCTGAGATCTGACCCTGTGCCCACTGCAGCCTTGCGGCCCACTGTTCCTTTCAGGGTGCACAAATTCGTGCATTGTGCCCCTATTATATATATAAAAGCCTAAGCAACCATTATGACCAAACGACTGAAATGACCGGTCAACCAGTCACTATGATGCGCACTGACCACCAGGTGGCAGATACTCAATGTAGGAGCTGCCCCCTAGTGGTCAGTGCACTCTCACAGCCAATCTCCCATGGTCAGCTAACCTCCTGTGGTTCCTCACCCCTGGCCAGCTGGCCCCAATCACCGGCCAGGCCAAGGAACCCCACTCATGCACAAATTTGTGCATTGGGCCTCTAGTACATATATAATCCTATATAATATGCAAATTGACCATCACTCCAACACACAAGATGGCCACCCCCATGTGGCCAAAGATGGCTGCCCCCATGTGGACACAAGATGGCCACCACAAGATGACCAGCAGGGGAGGGCAGTTGTGGGCAATCAGGCCAGTAGGGGAGGGCAGTTGGGAGGGACCAGGCCTGCAGGGGAGGGCAGTTAGGGGTGACCGGGCCAAAAGAGGAGGGCAGTTGGGGGCGACCAGGACTACAGGGAAGGGCAGTTGTGGACAATCAGGCCAGCAGGGTAGGGCAGTTGGGAGGGACAAGGCCAGCAGGGGAAGGCAGTTAGGGGCAACCAGGCCTGCAGGCGAGGACAATTGGGAGGGACAAGGCCAGCAGGGGAGGGCAGTTAGGGGAAATCGGGCCAGCAGGGGAGGGCAGTTAGGGGCAACCAGGCCTGCAGGGGAGGGCAGTTGGGAGGGACAAGGCCAGCAGGGGAGGGCAGTTAGGGGAAATCGGGCCAGCAGGGGAGGGCAGTTAGGGGTGACCAGGCCAGCAGGGGAGGGCAGTTAGGGGCAACCAGGCTGGCAAGGGAGGGCAGTTAGGTGGACCAGGCCTGCAGGGATGACAGTTAGGGCAACCAGATCAGAAGGGCAGGGCAGTTAGGGGTGACCAGGCAAGCAGACGAGTGGTTGGGAGCCAGC
This sequence comes from Plecotus auritus, assembly GCF_963455305.1. Taxonomy (NCBI): domain Eukaryota; kingdom Metazoa; phylum Chordata; class Mammalia; order Chiroptera; family Vespertilionidae; genus Plecotus; species Plecotus auritus. The sequence goes on from NC_137771.1 coordinate 178,641,962, forward strand.
AGTCCTGTATTGTGAGAGGGATGTCTGAATGCCCTCAAGTGGTCCCAGATTGGAGAGGGTGCAGACTGGGCTGAGGGACACCCCCTTCTCCATGCACAAATTTTGTGTATTGGGCCTCTAATATGATAAATAAAATAATAGTGATGTTTTGAGATAATAGTCTTTCCCTATGGAAATCAATATCAAATTAACATTAAGTACTACTATAAAACCTTAATAATCAGCAAATACAGATGAAAAATGAAACTGAGAAAAAAATACAGTTTTATATATTATATTTCCATGTAAAAAGTATTCAGACTGATAGGTTATTTTAGTAATAGAACAGACTATTTATCCAGTTTTCAAAAATCCCTTCAGAGGATTCTAAATCTAAAGGATACAAGAAATTTAATGAAAAAATAGTAACTATTATAAATAATTTATTTATATCACTTCCAAATTATCCCCATCAAAATATGACTAAGTATTAATTAAATGTATTGGCTTATAGCATATTATGTTATCAAAGGTTGAATAAGTTATACCTTTAGCTGAGAAAAAACATGAGATAAAAACTTTTACACTGATTATTAATTCTAAAGTCATTTATTTTATTTCTATTATTCTAATTGTAAAATTAATAAAAGTTTATTTTGGGGGAACAAGGATCAAGATTAGTTGAAGATTGAACAATTCTAAACAGCTGGACTTGTTAACATTATGATCATATTATTGATCTCTTGCTAATGGAAAATATTTAATATTTGAAATTTAAGATAATGATTTCTTGATAATCTCTGATTTTGAGTTCCAAAAAGCCAATATTTAACACTGATATTTAAGGATTACACAATGGTATTTTATAATCATGCTCTGGTACAGTTTACAATCCACTTTCACAAAGTCAGATAGCTCAGAGGGAATTAAGACACACAAGGGAACTATGTCACAATGCACCCAAATCAGAAAACTTAAAGAAACCATGATCTTTCACACTCACTAGTTTGTTTGTTACAACATTTATTTACTAAACTTAAAACTAAGCGTAGGTGTTTGAATACACTTGCACAAATAGATAAAAATAATTTGCATTTCTTTTAACTCTAGAAATGTTTTGAGACCCTCTTTAACAATGGATGCACTCAGTAATTATTATAAATAATATATGAAATAGGTGTTTAATCACTTGACTTTCTGATTGAGGCAAATGGCAGTGGCTAACAAGGAAGGCAGGAGTAGCACCTAAGGCAGTAATCCATTTCCTTCACACAAATAGCTGCCGAAAGGCAGATGGAGGTGCCAGTTGTGTGGGGTGCAAGTGATTACTGCCCAGTCTGCACACCACAAGGTGTGTTTTTTTTTCTCCACCAGAAAACTGTCCATTAATTTTTCTAAGAGCCAAAAGCAAAAGAAGAGGAATTTATGAAGTCGCTAGCCCATATGGCTGGTAGTGAGTTAATCTGTGTCTGAGCAGCAGGCAGCATGAGCCAGTCTGTCTGTTGGGGCTGTTAGTAACCCAGGGGCAGATCAGAGAACAGCAGGGAAGGGGATCAACTCAGGCTGCAAATGCAGTCAGGAATGTGACAGGAAATTATTTCTGAAAACTCACTTTGCAGCATAAGGGCAGCCATCAGATGCTACACCATAATCTATCTGCACTTTGTTCACTTTGGTAATTATGCAGAGCTGTGCATGTAGGAGTAAATTTGATATATAGTCGTATAGTTATCATGAGATTTTCCTTTATACAGCTTCTTGCTTTAAAATAATTGTTTCAAGTGTTCCTTAAAAAACCTATGTAGACATTGAGATTTAAAACTCTGGGGAAAAAAAGAAATTGCTCTAGATTAGCTATGTTAGAAAAGGATATGGATCTATTCAAAAGGTAGGACTGCAAAGGAGAGAGCTCTGATATATAACCAGAAGAAAATTGGAGTTAGATAATAGTACCAGGATGAAGTAGTGAAAAAAATAAAGAGAAATAATTTAAGAATTTCCTAAAAACACTAAGAGAAGGCTGAGGTATAGGAAAAATTAGGTATTAAAAAAGTAACGAGCCATGAAAATGATAGGATGACTGAATAAAGGCTACTAATTCTTTCCTTCCTCCCTCCTTTCCTCCCTCCCTCCCTCCCTCCCTTCCTTTCTTCCTTCCTTCCTTCCTTCCTTCCTTCCTTCCTTCCTTCCTTCCTTCCTTCCTTCCTTCCTTCCTTCCTTCCTCTAAATCTGTACCTATCTATCCTTATCTGTCTTCCCATCCATCCATCCGTTTGTCAGTCTTTCTAATCTATTATTTATCTATGTATGGTAATGTGAAGACTAATGTTAAGATTTGGCATATTGTAGTACAGGATTAAAACTGAAACATTTACAAAGATAAACTAGACCAAGGAATCTGCTTACGTATAGTCTTTTTGTTTCTTAACCATGAAAACAAGGAACTAATTTACTCAAACTTACTTATATTAAAAAGCCAGAACATTGTTGTCATTCTTTAAATATTGAAGAGAAAGGTCAAAGAGATAAAAAGTTCAAAGAAAGAACGGTGAATTAAAATGACCACCAACCCCAAAAGATGGTATCTTTTCATAATTTTAGTTACCCATGGTCAACTATAGTTCAAAAATATTCAATGAAAAATTCCAGAAATAAACAATTTTAAATTGCATGTTGTTCTGAGTAGCTTGGTAAAATCTCACACTGCCCTGCTCTGTCTCACTTTGGCCATGAATTATCCCTTTGTCCATTGTATGGTGCTGTATATGCTCCTTGCCTGCTGCCCGCTTAGTAGCCATCATGTTCATAAGATCAACAGTATCTTGGTGCTTGTATTTAAGTTACGTCACAATGCTAATATATCATTCACTGCACTTCATCTCATCACACAGACATTTATCATCTCACATAATCACAGAAGAAGGATGAGTACAGTATAGTAAGATATTTTGAGATAGAGACCTGCCGGGGTTCTTGTTCCAGCATTACAAAGGGTTCAGCAACCTGGAGAAAGGCTGTGAGTAGGTCAAATAAGAGTCCAAAGACTAAAGATGATTTTGAAAGGCTTGGGGGTCAGAGGAGCTTCCGCTAAAGGAGCTAAAGGTTTTCCTTGTCTCAGGACCCTTGCTTTTTATTAACACAATTTGTCCTAAGGCAAGGTGGAGATAATACAGTTCAAAGGGTAGGGTACAGAAGCATTGTCAGATTGGGGAATAGCCTACAGCTGTTCAGGTGTTTGGCCAACAGGAGGCAATAACATGTAGATTGAGATGCCCTGAGCTGTCTGGCAGCAAACAATCATCCTATTCAGGTTTGGGGGAAGTGCCTTTTAGCCATTCCAACAGGTGATTACATATGTGACTCAGCCTCTGTTGAATTCCCAAGTTTCATCAAGTTTCATTATGACATGCTGGAATTGGCTTCTAGCAAAGACCACATTCACATAACTTTCATTGTTATAATTATTCTATTTAATTAGTTATTGTTAATCTCTTACTATGTCTAATTTGTAAAGTAAATTTTATCATAAGTGTGGGTTATAAGAGAAAAACATAGCACATATAGGGCTCAGTACTACCCACAGATTCAGGCATCCATTGGGTGTCTAGGAACAGATCCCCCCAAAATAATGGAGGACTATTCGAATATTGCAACATATACAGAGATAAGCAAGATAGTACTAACCATTGTATAATTCATAGATGAATAAAGAAATGTATCTTACTATGACTTTCACAGCTAATACTAGATGCGATTACTAGGAAGGAATATTTTCAGAAAATTAAAACTACTATTTGTTTTTGAAATTAGGCATTTTTATTCCAGTAAGTTGTGCTTGAGCTCAAAAATCTTCAAGAACATATTCAATGAGCATAAAGTTTCCATTATATAAGATGATTAAATCCTATAGATTTGCTGCACAACACTGTACCCTGAGTGTTTCAATGACCTTTACACAAACATTGAAATAAAGTGAAAAATAATTTTAGTATTTGGCTTTCTCTGTATGACTCATTTCACTTAGTATAATGCTCTCATGTTCCATTTCTTCATCTACTTTTTATCATTCAGAAATGTTTTGATATACCTCATTTGCTAATGGCCCCTCAATTTCTCATTTATTATGGCCTTATCCTATCTAATAAAAAGGGAATATGCTAATTGACCATCACTTCATCACAAAGTTGGCTGCACCCACAGCTAAAGCCAAGTTCCCATAAGGAGCCTTAACAAGCAATCAGCAGGGACCTGAGGCTACGCCCTCCCCCGCCCCTGTAGGGCTTGACAGGGACCTCAGGCTGCACCCACCACCCTGGCATCAGGCTAGGGGACCCCAGGCCATGCCCCCCACCCCGGGGCCAGGCCAGGAACCTGAGGCCATGCCCTCCGCCTGGTGGGGCTTGATGGGGGACCTCAAGGTGCGCTTCCTGTCCTGGTGCTGGGCTAGGGGACCTCAGGCTGCTCCCCCTGCCCCAGCACCAGGATGAGGGACCTCAGGCCGCACCCCCACCAGGTGGGGCTTGACAGGGGACTTCAGGCTGTGCCCCCCACCCCGGCACCAGGCCGGGGGACCTCAGACCGCACCACCCGCCCAGTGGGGCTTGACGGGGGACCTCAAGATGCACCCCCAGTGCTGGGTCAGGGGAACTCAGGCCACGCCCCCCACCCAGCGGGGCTTGATGGGGGACCTCAGGCTGCAGCCCCCTGCCGTTGGGGCTTGACGGGGGACTTGAGGCTGTGCCCCCCTCCAGGTGCTGGGCTGGGGGACCTGAGGCCACTCCCCCCCCACCCAGCGGGGCTTGACAGGGGATCTCAGGCTGTGTCCCCCACCTGGCGGGGCTTGACAGGGGACCTCAAGGCATGTCCCCTGCCCTGGTCTGGGCTGGGGGACCTCAGGCCATGCCCCCCGTCCTGGCACCAGGCCAGCGGACCTGAGGCTATGTCCCCTGTCCAGCAGGACTTGACAAGGGTGGGACTGGCCAAGTCTGGATCTAGCCCAATGAGGGCGGGGGCCAGCTGGGTCTGGGTCTTACATGATTTTGAGGCACATGTGGGTGGGCAGGAACTTGACTCTGGGTCCCATGGTGTGCCCCAGACTCTGACAGGAGGAAGGTTTTCATATACATTTTACTAATTTTCTTTCATATCTGACACTGCTGTTATAGAGAAAGGGCAAATAGCAATATTAAATTATTTCCTCTAATCATCTCCTTTTAATGTGCATGAATTTTGTATACCGGGCCCCTAGTGTGTGTATATATATATATATATATATATATATATATATACACACATATACATACATATATATATATATATATGTGTGTGTGTGTGTGTGTGTGTGTGTGTGTATACATATATATGTAGTATTTTGTATTTATATAAAACACTATTTTTTTAGTGCTGTCCCAGAAAGAAGAGTAAGTAAATTTATGTTGCTAACTTACATTTCTTCCCATGAATTTTCCAAACAACCATAACAATAAAGGATCATATTACCCAGGAGAAAGATGCTGAGGTACTGGACACAAAAACCATAGTTTTGATTTTAAAATGTTGCGAAATTAAATACAGAAAGCTATAAAAGTACAATAAAATTAAGATGGACTTTGAAAATATGGTAAATGAAAACAATTTTCTATTTTCTCAAGACTCAAAACTTGAAATAGATTCTAGAGTCTAGGACCCATGGTTATCTTATTTGGACACAATAGAAAAAAATCACAAATGATTAAGAAAAATAAAATTATAAAATAATCTAATTCAGTAAAAACTGATCTTTGTTATACACTTCCATTGGTGATTTGAAGTGAAGCTAGAATTTCTGAGTTCCCAACTACATGACTAAGATCATTTAAGAGGGTAAATTGTAGACGGTTATACAAAGATATTAAAGAAGTAAAGCATTGGCTGCTGACATCCCACTCATATTCCCTATCTTTACCACTCAGTGTATACCTTCCCCACTTCCCATTACCAGAACTTGCACACCTTTATCTGAGGTTTTCCTCTGATTGCTAAAGCCCCCTTTTCACTGTTTCGGTAGTTCAGAAGTGCCAGAGTGATGGGAATTGGTGCATAAATACTGCAGCTCCTATTATAGACTATGCGTTTGTGTCCTTCCAAATTCATATGTTAAAGTCCTAATTTCCAATGTGACTGTATTTGGAGTTAGGTCCTATGAGGAGATGATGGAGGTTAAATGGGGTTATAAAGGTGGGGTTGGTGCCTGTATATAAAAAGGAAGAAACATTAGAAATCCATCTCAGCTTGTGCTCAGAGAAAAGGCCATATGAGACCACAGAAGCCATCTGCGAGCCAGGAAGAGAGCTCTCACCAGACACTGAACACTGTCTGAACCTTGAGCTTGCACTTTGCAGCCTCCATAACTACGAGAAACAAATTCTTGTTTTTTAAGCTACCCAGTCTTGGTATTTTGTTGTGCCAAGACAAGCCAGTCTCTTGGGTGGGATAACTCTATGTGTCTTCCACACTGATTGTTTCCCCACTGGGATTAAGCTTTGCTTGCCTACACTGGGCTTGAAGATACATTCTTTGTTGGTTGCTGTCTCTTCCCAACCCCTACCTTTGTTTCCTTTCCCTTCCTTTCACTCTAATCTTGATCTGAGGTCATGCTTTTGGAGGAACACAAAGGAGGACAAAAAGCATACCTTGGCCCAGGTCTTTGGGATTTCTTAATATTTGTTGTGCAGGGGTGAGGAATTGGGAGTTGGGCATGGACAGAGGTCTCAGGAAGGAAGACTTTAGTTTTAACTTTCTTTATCTCTATGCCTTATTTCCAAAGAATTCATAAGTAAATAGCATTTTTTTTTCACACACTTACCTAATTACTCCTCAAAGTGAAATTCCTAAGGAGTAAATTTTTTTTTTCAAATTCCTAAGGTGTAAATAAGTGTTTCATCTATATATATGGACTTGGAAAGAGGAGTTCAACAGGAAGGTCAACATAAATAGTTATTTGACAGGAAGAATAAAAAATAACCATCTATAAACAGAAAATATATTGTCTAATTGAAGGATTTGCCTGCTACATTTAATATTAACAGAGAAAGGCAGTTTTAGAGGTAAAGAAAAATACAATTTTATTCATGTGAGAAATTCTGGGAATGTTGGGACATTTATAAAGATAGCTCTGTGACTGGAAGAATGTCAATGAATTGCTTGGATAAATTCTGTCAAAAAAAGAAGTCACTGAGTGAAAGCACTAATATCCTCTCAATGTATCAACCAATTTCTCACTACGTTTATAGGAAGTGATCCAGGTATACAAAATAACCCACACATCAAGATTCCCTTTCTATCCAAAATCTAGTCCTTATTTCTTGTCCTCTTAAAATCTCTATATCTCTTTGTCTTCTTAGCCTTTCTGAAGAAAATCATATTTTTTCCTTAATTGCTCACTTTTTTCTTTTCCCCTACCTTTCTTTTACATTGCATACTTCATAAGTACTTGCATTATTCATATTTGAAGGTTAAATGAAAACTTTAATCTGTGAGATTCCAAGTTGTTTTTTTCCTTTATTTTCCATTAAAATTACCCGTCTTTCATAATTACATTGGTTACAGGGTTTTATTTGATAAAATGCCAGTATTTAAAAAGTAACCAATAGAAGGCAGACTGCTTTGCTAGTTATTGACAGCAAGAGCTGGTTGTTGGTGTTCAAGATTGAGTAATAATCTATTGTTATACACTTTATTAGTTCCACTAAAGCCCTTAATATAAGCTCATATTAATTGTATCTTTAAGCTTCATTCCTTAGCTTTGCAATGCTGAAATTTCCTAATTGGAATCTGGACTGTAATTATAATTTACTTAGCTGAAATTTACAAAGTATGTTGCCTCTTGTAACTCTGAAAGTTGAATTCCAAATCAAAACTGTTTAAAAAGAGGCATGAGGGGGCCTGAACCATACTTGGAGAATTTTGTCATTTTATGCACAGCATTACCTCTGAAAGTATGGACATTTATATTCTGTGATACTGTCTGGTGGATAAATATTTATTTTCTTTTCCTCCTCCCTCTTTCTCCTTCTCCTCTTCCTCCTCCTCCTTCTTCAAGAAAAGTCTTATGAATTCAGTAACTAAAAGTATGGAAGATCCTAAAATATGTTTAAAATATAAAATCGACCAGAGGAGAGCTCCTTTTGTTTTTGTTACACTTCTTCACACAATCTTCTGTGTTAAAGCTTTTCAGATAAAGAAAACCTGGCAAAAACAGACTCAAATCTTTTGACTCAAGCTAAGACTTATGCTTTAACATCAGCTTGTCAAAAAGTTGATGTCAACAGCACAAACTCCTCCTAGAAAATAAATTATCACTGAGAAAATGGCTCCAGATACATCTTGATACTAACAATTTAGTGTTACATATTTGACCCTTGTAAAGTGTGGGGGAGCATGGGACTTGGTTGGAAAGTCTGTAAGGAGGATTCTCTGAAAGGTTGGAGGCACTGGCTGTTGGCTTTGCCCAAATCTTGCAATTCAAAACATAGGCTAGTTAAGAGAGTAATACTTTTGTAGCAAAGAATCATCACAATAATACAAAGTGCAAAAAGTTCTGATGGTAGATTAGAAATACCATCTATATCAAAGAAGGACAGTAAATTTAATTAATCTGATTATTCTAAATTATATTTACTTAATTTTCCAGTGTGTTAAGTGGTAAATAGATGTAGAAGATACCATAGGCACATTCAAAACCATACATTTGAAGACAGATAGCAAATTTGTATAGAATTGGGAATATTGTTTTACTAGTATATATTCTCATTCTTTAGAATTTTGGAGTGGGGAAGAGAAGCAAATGCTTACCACTGAAATAAAATATATTGACAATTCAAGCTTGATATAGTTATCTGTCATTGTGCCCTTGATAATAATAACTATAATTTATATAATAAATTATCTGGTAGGATCGGGCCTAAACGGGCAGTCGGACATTCCTCTCACAATCTAGGACTGCTGGCTCCCAACTGCTTGCCTGCCTGCCTTCCTGATTGCCCCTAACTACTTCTGCCTGCCAGCCTGATCACACCCTAACCACTCCCCTGCCAGCCTGATTGATGCCTAACTGCCCTCCCCTGCAGGCCTGGTCACCCCTAACTGCTCTTCCCTGCAGGCCCGGTCGCCCCCAACTTCCCTCCTCTGCCGGCCTAGTCACCTCTAACTGCCCTCCCCTGCAGGCTTGATCATCCCCAACTGCCCTCCCTTGCAGACCTGGCCCCAACCCCACTGGCCATCTTGTGTCCACATGGGGGCAGCCATCTTGTGTGTTAGAATGATGGTCAATTTGCATATTACTCTTTTATTAGATAGGATAGAGACCTGGTGCACAGGTTGGGGCCAGCTGGTTTGCCCTGAAGGGTGTCCCGGATCAGGGTGGGGGGTTCCCTTGGGGCATGGGGCGGCCTGGGTGAGGGGCCTGTGGTGGTTTGCAGGCTGGCCACGTCCCCTGGCAACCCAAGCAGAGGCCCTGGTATCTGGGATTTATTTATCTTCTATAATTGAAATTTTGTAGCCTTGAGCGGAGGTTAAGGTAGGCCAGGGTGGGTGGAAAGCTTGGCTTCCTCCATCACCGGGGAAACCCAAGCCTCTTGCTCACTCCGTGGCTGTAGCCATTTTTGTTGGGATTTGTTTATCTTCTATAATTGAAACTTTGTAGCCTTGAATGGAGGCTAGGGCAGGCCAGGGTGTGTGGAAAGCTTGGCTTCCTCCATCACTGGGGAAACCCAAGCCTCCTGCTCTCTCCGTGGCTGCTGCCATCTTGGTTGGGTTAATTTGCATACTCGCTCCTGATTTGCTGGTGGGCGTGGCTTGTGGGTTTAGCGGAGGTGCGGCCAATTTGCATATTACTCTTTTATTAGATAAGATTTTTAGTGCTGTATTTAGTATTGTGAGAAATAAACTAGATATAGCACCTCTTCTCAGGATGAGGACTCATTCTTTGAGAAAGTGGTTTATACAGTATTCACGAAATCATTGGAGAGCAGTGCACAATACAGTTGGTGCTTTGATGGTAACCTCTAACTGAACTTCTGAGAAATTTATTGTCTATTATAATCTAAAGGTAAAGTTTTTGGATCCCTTCACCAAAATCAAGCAGTATTATTCTACAAATTATTCTACGTTCCTAGGTTAGGCATTTTCTTTTCCTTTTCAGCTGGACCTTATTTTAAACTATGTGAATGATTTCGTGTAACTGCTATGTCAGAAATGTAAGTAGAATAGTAAAATTCTAAAAAGAAATGCCCTTCTTAAATAAAAAAAATCTTAAAAAATCTGAGTCCAGAAGAGTTCTGCAAGGAAATTTTCCTAGCGACAATTAACAGAAGTTAAAATTGTCTCCAACTTTATCTTCAAGAGAAAAATCAGTCAAGTGAAAAATGAAACCCAAACATGACATAGATGATATAATTAGCAGGCATGGTTATAAAAACAGTTATTACAAGTCTAAATGCATACATAATAATCTAGAGAAAAATAATGAGCATTAAGCAGAAATATGGAAGATATAAAAATAAATTTAACTTCTAAAGATTGAAAGTACAATGTCTGAAAAAATACTAGGTTACATAAATGATAGATATTGCTGAAGAATATATTAGTGAATTGAAGACATAGCAATGAAAAATTCCACAATGTAAAAAATAGAAAAATAATGTTTAAAAAAGAATAAACAGAATTGATGACCTGTGGGATAACTTCAAGTGGTCGAATATACATTAAATTGGAGTTCCTAAAGGGTGCGGCAGAAAAATATTTGAAAATATAATGGTAGATAATTTGCCAAATTTGATGAAAACTATAAACCCACAAATGCAAGATACTCAAAGAAGCCTAATCCTAAGGAACATGAAAAAACTACACTAAGGCACTTCAGAATCAACTAAAAGTCAGTGATAAGCACATTTTAAAAGCACCCAAATGGGAGAAAAGCATATTCAATATGGAAGAAGAAAAATAAGAATGACAGCAAATATAATGTTGGGAACAATTCAAACCAAAAGGAGTGAAGCAACATCTGTAAAGAACTGGGAGAAAAATACTATATATTTAGAATTCTCTACCTAGTAAATATGTTTTTAAAAAACGAAAGTGAAACTAAGACTTATTTTGGACATACAAAAGCTAAAATAATATATAAACATTAGACATGCACTACAACATGTAAGGGGAGTGCTTCAGGCCAAAAGGAAAACTATACCAGATGGGAATCTGGATCTCTAAGAAGAATGGCAATCACCCAAAATAGTAATCACTTGGCTAAATAAATATTTTAATTAAAATCTCTTTAAAAGATAATAGGCAAAAATAATTTAAAAATAAAAGCCTCAACAGGAGAAAAAAAAGTATATTGTTTTATGCTATCACATGAAATTCACAAAAAGTCAGATGAAAATCACATTATCGTGTAAAAAAAATGACAAGACAATGAAAAAAATGTTTATAAGTCACATATCTGACATAAGATTTGTATGCTCAATATATAATTTTCTATACTCAAAATGAGGAAACAACACCCAATTATGGTCAATAAAGTTGAATAGGTCATCATAAAATATAAGACTGGTGAATAGCACAGGAAAATATATTCAACATCATTAGTCATTTAGAAAATATAATTTAGTACCACAATGAGATACCATCACACTTTATTAAAAAGTCTAGCATGCTATTTAATAGCAAAGGTAACTGGAACTCTAATACATTCCCAGTGGAAAGATAAATAGTATAACCTCTTTGTCAAACAGTGTGGCAGTTTCTTGAAACATTAATCATACACCTAACATATGACCTAGCCTTTCCACTTATACCATATTTTCATACAAAATCTAGTGCACAAAACTACCCGAATGTTCATAAACAGATGAATTTATAAGTAAGTTTTCATACAGTTGGTCCTTAAACCACATGGGTTTGAACTATATGTGTCCAATTATATGTATATTTTTTACTGAATGGGGGTTGGCACCCCTAACCTTCAAATGGTTTAAGGATCAACCGTATATAGATTTTAAAAAATGACATGTAATAACATGAAAGAAGCCAGATGAAAAAAGAATACATACTTTCTTAATGCATTAATATAAAAAGTTTAGAAAATTCAAATTAATTGATAGTGACAGATGAGTAGTTGCTTCGGACCCGCCTGGGCAGGAGCAACAGGAGAGATATCAAAGGGGAATGAACAAACATGTGAAGGTAATGTATCATGTGTTCACCATCTTGATTGGGGTGATGGCTTCATAGGTTTATACATATGTCAAAACAAATTGAATTGTGTGCTTTATAAACAGTTCATTGTTTGTCAATTATACTTCAATAAAGCTATTAAAAAAGATGAACAATATAGACATAGGTGGGATTTCCTTTTTCAAATATAAATTGAATGATTCCTTATTTGCTGGGCATAGTCTAGGTTCTAAAAGTACAAACTTCAGAAGTAAAACTATCATTATTTGCACATGACATAATATTGTATATAGAGAACCCTTAAGATTTCACCAAAAAAAATAATAATAATAAAAAATACTACAACTAATAGATTAATTCAGTAAAGTAGCAGCATACAAAATAAACATCTAAAAATCAGTTTTATTTTTATTCACCAATAATAAACTATCAGAAAGGGAAACTAAGAAAATAATCCCATTTACAATTGCATTAAAAATTCCTAGGAATAAATTTAACCAAGGGTGTAAAAGAGTTGCACTCAGAAAATTATCAGACATTGAATAAAGAAATTGAAGAAAATACAAATAAGAGGAAGCATATACATGTTTGTGGATAAGAAGAAGAATTAACATCATTAAAATGCTCTACTACCCAAAGCAATCTATAGATTCAATGCAATTCCCATCAAGATACCACTGGCATATTTCACAGAACTAGAACAAATATTTCATAAAATTATATGGGACCACAAGAGAACCAGTAGAGCCACAGCTATCTTAAAAAAGAAAAACAAAGTTAGGGGAGTTACACTATCTGATATCAAACTATACTGTAGTAATCAAAACAACATGGTACTAGCATAAAAACAGACAGATAGATCAATGAAAGAAAATAGAGAGCCCAGAAATAAATCCATACCTTTATGGTCAATTAATATTTGACAAAGAAGGCAAGAACATGCAATGAGGTAAAGATAATCTATTTGATAAATGGTGTTGGGGAAATTGAACCGATATGTTCATAAAAATGAAATTAGACCACTCTCTTATACCATACACAAAAATAAGCTCAAAATGGATTAAAGACTTAAAAGTTAGGCTAAAATCATAAAAATGTTTGAAGAGAACATAGGTAGTAAAATCTGGGACATTTCTCATAGCAATATTTTTTCTGATATGTCTCCTAGGACAAAGGGAAAAAAATAAACAAATGGGACTACATCAAACAAAAGTTTTTGCACAGCAAATAAAACCATCAACAAAATGAAAAGACAACACCTATTGAATGTGAGAATATATTTGCCCATGATACATCTGATAAGGGATTAATATCCAAAATTTATAAAGAACTTATAAAATTAAACAGTAGCCCTGGCCGGGTGGCTCAGTTGGTTGGAGCACTGTCCCCTTAAACCAAAAGTTTGTGGGTTCGATTTCCAGTCTGGTCACATATCTAGGTTGCTGGTTCCATACCCAGTAGGGGCATGTATGGGAAGCAACCAATCGATGTTTCTCTAACACATTGATATAATTTATTAATCAAAATCAGGGTAAAAATACCATGAGAAAATAAAAACATAAACTACAAAATAGGAAAAATATTGGACTAACTTTTTATATTTTTATTTTAAAATTAAACTAGAGTATTTTTATTAGGTTTTTGGATTGTTCTCTAAAGTCACTTTTTCTTTTTTAAATTCAGTTTATTGGAGTGACATATTCTATATATATATAAAAGGCTAATATGCAAATTGCCCCCATGGGAGTTTGACCGGGAGACCTGGAGTTTGATTGCTTGCTATGATATGTGCTGACCACCAGGGGGCAGCGTGAAATGAAGGAAGACCCCGGCCAGCCCTGATTGCCGGCCAGGCCTAGGAACCCTACCTGTGCATGTATTTCATGCACCGGGCCTCTAGTTGGTTAATAAGATTATATAGCTTAAATATAATTTTATCTTTTCTTATGGCTGCGTAGTATCTCATTACATATATGTACCACATCTTCTTTATCTAATCATCTATTGAAGGACACTTTGTTTCCATGTCTTGGCTACCGTGAATAATGCTGTAGTGAACATGGGAGTGAATGTATCTTTGCAAATAAATGTTTCCAATGCTAAAATATCTCACAAATTAGTAAGACCAATGGCCCAAGGTAGAACACAGTGTTCTAATATCAGGTATAAGCCTACAGCATTATGTAAAAAACTGGCATACCTTCTTCCATTAATATTGGGACAGATTAAAAAATCTATAATAATAAAAGTGTAATATGCTAATCAGACCAGACAGCTGAACAACCTTCTGGACGACATTCCAGACGAAGCTGGGGCTGTGAGGGCCGAGTCCCTTGCTTGAATTTTGTGCATCAGGCCTCTAGTAATAAATAAAAAAGGAGATTATTTTTTCAGGTTTCAGAATGTATTTTTCTTAAATAGTTTTAAAATATCTGATAAATACAAAACACACCACGAATTTAACATATTTTCATAATGGTTGTTGTAGGCCTCAGGAAAATATTTTAGTTTCAGTACAAGTATTGATTAGCATATGCTTTGCTATAGAAGATTTTGTGTGGAAAAGTAGAATATTAATATGTTGAACAGAAAAAAAGAAAAACTCCATAAATTTTATGTAAAGTATGTTTTGAATAATTTTAATTCACTATATTCACAATAAACATCAATATACACACAGGTCATTGCTGCATTTGTAAGTTAATAAACTCAGGTTTCCCTTTGAATAGCAGAGTATAGAGAAACCACCTGATCCCAAATGCTGCTCTCTCTTTATCCCAACAGGTGGGCTTCAAGCTTTTCTATACACGTGGTTATTGCTGGAAAAATCTTTCTCCCTTTCTCTAAGCTCTTCACCCCTCCCTTAGCTCCAGTTCTTTATTATGAGATGACTCATTAAGCTTTCTTCCCTGCAGGGAGCTGACACCCAATTAATGAGCTGACACAGTTCTGTGTCTGCTCACACTAGTGCAATAAGGCTCTGTTTACAAACACAGGCTGTTGTGCCTGTTAAGGGGAGGCAGGTTAAAATGTCCCTGCTGGGCCAGTTTGTTCAAAATCATAAGGCTTCTTTAAACAATGTCTTTGTACTTTCAACGTCAGACATACTGCTTTCAGCAGGATGCAAGTCACCCTAATGGCAACATCCTATTTGGCGGGAAAGGGACCAATGTGTCAAGTTTTTGAATTATAAATGGTATAAATGGCAATATTGTACTATAAAGTTATTGTCAATACTATCTAACGGTAAATTATTGTTCTTTTTTTAAGATAAAATTTTAGTTTTTCAGACTTTGATTTCCAACGAAAGTATGGTTTAATCTAGACTCCATCTGTGATTTCCTCCTTCCACCTAAAATTCAATCTGCCTTCTCCATTTGACACACTCCTATGTAACCCCTGGCTCCAGCTAAAATACCATTTCTTCTGTGAAATCTTTCTTGACTTCCTCAGGAAAGGGTGAGTCTCTACACGGTTCCTTGTAGGAGTTTTTCTTTTTTCTAATTTTTCTATAGTAGCATTTATCATATTGCTCTCTTTCAATTCATCTTCTTCACTAAAGAAATGGCAAAGATATAGCATAGTGCATAACACATAGTAAGTGCTTGCTTAGGATTTCAATTCTCTGAATATGGGCTTTCTACAGTTGTGCTTGGTAGCTAATTGTACTCACTGTTTCTAGATCTTACATCTAAGGAACTCAGTGCTTACTAAGTATATCTCTTTCTGTACTCTTTGGATTCCATATCTCTCTTAGCTAACTAGTTAGTTTATCCACATCAACCATAGCAGCACCTATGTAAAACTAGTAGACAGGTCTAGAGTCAACCATGAACCTTCTCCTTCCAACTAAGTATTTTATAAATAATAGAACATGCTTTAATAAGTTCTAGGCTATGAACAATAATTGGAAATGATCTCCAGCTAGTTATGTCACTATAGTCATCTCAATCTCTGAGGTTAGTGCAACTGGAATTGAGAGAGGAAGAAAAAGAGAGGGAGAAAAGAGAGAGAGGGAGTGAAGAGGAGCAAGAGTCAAAGCAAAGAGGAGCAAGAGAAAAAGCACAGGGCATGTTAAGACTAATTAATATATTATTTTTAAAGTTTTGATTTTTATAATCAGAACAACATGAAAACATTAGGTGGTTTTAAACCAGGATGGACAATAAGATGAATTTTACATTCCAAAAATATTATTTTGGCTGCATTATGGAATTTGGATTTTTTGGAAGATCTAAAAGGATATAGGAAAACTAGTTTGGAATCTATCAACAGATAGGTTATATGGTAGTTTGAGTAAGATTGGTGCTGGTTCTGAGTGTGATGGTTGTGATAGAGGTGAAAAGATGGGATAGATTTGAGATATATTTAGGATGTACAAGAATTTGTACAAGATGTTACATGAGAAACAAGAATTTGTACAAGAATTTATACAAGAATTTGGTGGCAGATGTTACATGATAAACAAAATAAAGAAGAGAGAGGTAGTAGGTTTCTAAAATCAAACTTACTACATAGTGCTGTCATTGACTAAGAACACACTCGAAAAAGTCTATATGTCAGAGTGAGGTGGGATTCAGGCTCAGGGTTGGAGAGGAGCCTTGTTGAACTCTTAAGTTCACTTTTGTATATGCTGGGTTTGAAGTATTTTAAATATACAAGGAGGGAGAAGATTTTTGTTTCTAGAACTAAGAAAAAAGTTTGTACAGAGATATATAGTTGGTAGTTGAAGCCATCGGCATTGATGAGAAACCCAAGGCTAAGGGTAAAAAATAAAAATAAGATCTAGAACTGAGTTTTGAGAAACTTCAACACATAATGATCAGGTGCAGGATAAAAGAGTTGGTAATGAAGAGAAGGAGTGGTTGAGTTAGAGAAAAACAACTCCAGCAGTGTGGAGTCAAAAAATCAAAGGATGAGGAGATTTCATCAAGAAGAAAAGAGTTAATAAATGCTTCTGAGAGGTTAGTTAGATTTAAAATTGTCCATTGAATTTATCAACTTGGAACTTATCCTTTCCATAGCAGGAACTATTTCAGCAGAGTGATAGAAAGCAGAAGCCAGATTGGCATGTGTTGGAGAGTTAGTGAAAGTTGAAGAAATAATAAAATAGAACACTAGAGGCCTGGTGCATGAAATTCACGCATGGGTAGGGTCCCTAGGCTTGGCCAGTGATCAGGGCTGATCAGGGCCTTCCAGCTGCCAGCTGGGGCCGCCCTTCCCCAGCTGCTTTTATTTCATGCCACCTCAGCGCATGTCATAGCAAGTGATTGAACTCCCGGTTTCCCGGTCAAACTCCTGAGGGAACACTTTGCATATTAGCCTTTTATTTACTAGTGTATAGATGAGCAATTTATATTTTTATTGTTGTAAAATATACATAACATCAAATTTACCATTTTAACCATTTAAATGTACATTTCAATGGCATTAATTAACTTCACATTCTTATGCAACCATCACCACCATCCATCTCCAGAACTTCTTTCCTTTTACCAAAATAAAACACAGTACCCATTGAAAAATGACTCCCCCCCAACCCCCTTCTCCCAGCAATTTGTTTTAATGGGAGGAAACAGAGAAGAGATAGAGAAGGATGTGGCTTTGAGTGCCCTCTCCTTCTTGTTTTTGAATGAGAGAAACAAGCATTTTTTAAAGTTCATGAGAAGAAGCAATCTGAGACAATAGTGAAGCTCTCCAAGAAGTGATACAATGAGATCTAGCAGTGGAAGTAACAGTCTTAAAAAGGAAAATGAATAGTTTTGTTATGGAATGAAAAGGAAGATAGGGAAGCTACAGATATAAATAAATGTGTGACATCAAGAAAATTGTAGATTTCTTGTGATTATTTATGTTCTTTTTATAAATTTCAAGGTGGATATCATTAGTCAACAGTGAAGGGGCTCAGGGCTATTGGAGGTTTGAAGAAAGTGGAGATGACTTGATAAAATTGCTATAGACAGTAGCAGAATGATTTAACAGAATAGAAAAAATACTGAGTTGACAATAGATATTCCAGGACTTAAGCCCTCTTACATGTTAGATATATGTTCAAACATAGGTGTAGGCAAGTTCTTTAACATGTATGAAATGAGCCACATGACGCTAAGTACTACGCTAATCTCAAGTGATCACAAGGTGGACAAGATAGAAGCCATTCCCTCAGGGATCCATAATCTCAGATAAAAATAACTTTATATTGAATATGAATATTAGGGCCTGGGTCCTTAAGATATTTCTCTGGAGATATAAATAAGTAATACTGGAAGAGAAACAACGAGGGATGGTGTTTCCACTGGCTAAAAAGCAAAAGCCTAAAGAGGAGTTAGAGGTTAAAATGATATTACTGCAATCAAAGTAAAGACAAAGCAATCCATTTCTTTTAAAAAATTCTGATATCCACTGAGTCAAAGGTTCCCATTTATTCAACCATCTCCCAAAGAATGCTGACTCAGTGCCCAAATTCCCAGTTAGAGTGTTCATCCTGAGTCAACAAAGCCTGAATATAAAGAAGAAACAGTGAAACAACTCAAAACTACAAAATTAAAAACCTGCACTTGATTTCTCATCACTGGCTAGGAAAAAAGGATATTGAGCTCCCAAAACATGAGACAGCATATTCAGTGTTTTGGAAATACATATCAAATATTGGAAATACGTATTTTGGGGGAAATACATATATGGCATTTTTATTTTTATTGTCCACCATTCTTTAAAACCACATAGTGTTTTCAATATTGTTCTGATGATAGAGATCAAAACCTTGAGAAAATGTATTAGGCTCAGTGTGGCCTGTGTTTTGTTTTATCTACCTCTCTAGCCCTTTTAGACTCTTGCTCTGTGTGATCTTTCCTCTTTCCCTTTCTCTCTCTCTCTCTCTCTCTCTCTCTCTCTCTCTCTCTCTCTCTCTCTCTCTCTCTCCCTCCCTCCCTCCTTCCCTCTCTCTGCCTCCTCTCCCCATTCCAAAGAAAATATACCAGCTACATTACTTCAGATGCAGGAACAAGCACTTTGAATGAAATAGGCCATGAGATATACATAGTGATGAAGACTCTGGGCACTAGAATTAGACATCAGACCTAAGTTCTAACCACAGTAACATCAAAATTTGTGAGACCTTGAAGAAATTACTTATCTCTTAATTTCTTCATAAGTAAAATGACAATCATAATGAGTATTGTGCTTAAACTTTAATAAATTATCAATAGATATTGATTAGAAAACTATTCTTATAAGATGGGTGATTGTCGATAGTTATTGAAGAGGAAGAAATAAGACAGAGACAAGTATGTCCAAGGACTGGAGTGAATAGAGAAGTTGAAAAATTCAGATAAAGTTGGTTATGCCAGGATCATATTCAATGGAACTGTGGCACCTAGTGCCCTACTTTGGTTAAAGCCATGGGATAGGGCTATAGTCAACTTAAAACGTATTTGGGCTGGAAGACCTGCTTCCACAGGGCTGCTGGCAAAAGACCTCAGTTCCTCATCACAAGGCCTCTTCACAGGGTTGGTTGCCTGAGTGTCCTCACAACATTGTAACCAGCTTCCTCCACAATGAGTTTTAGAGAAAAAATAAGGCAGAAACCACAATGTTTTTCATGATGGAGTCCTAAAGTGACCACCTGGCCACTTTTGTCAGTCTATTTGTTCTAAGCAAGTCACTAACCCCCCTACACCCACCTCCCTGCTTAAAGAAAGAGGTATTTCACTCCACTTCTTGCAGAGAACAGTGTCAGAGAAGTTATGGACATATTTTAAAATTACTACACTGCCCTTTTGAGTGTGGCAGAGAAGCTCAGAACCCTGCCTGCTCAGTCACCTCCTGTTCTTCACTGCATCTTTAAAATTTCACTATGGAAATCCCAGCCTTCCACAAAAATGTGTTTTGAACTGTTGTTAACTTAGATAATTCTTAATGTAGAAAATGTTGCAGTTGCAAGTAAATATGATGGTTATCATCTACTTTAACATAGATAATAATTTTTGTGAATTCTGATAAAATTTTACTGAGAGATTATTCTTTTAAATACCTTATGAAATATAATGTGAGGTTACAAGTTCTATTTAGTTTTCAATTTATTTTTTAAAATATATTTTTATTGATTTTTTTTTAAAGAGAGGGAGCAGACAGAGAGCCAGAAACATCCATGCGAGAGAAACCCCAATCAGCTGCCTTATGCATGCCCCCTACTGGGGATCGAGCCCGAAACCAAGGTACACGCCCTTGATGGGAATCGAACCTGGGACCCTTCAGTCCAAGGGCCAACGCTCTATCCACTGAGCCAAACTGGTCAGGGCTAGTCTTCAATTTAATTAAAAAATTTAGTAACCATGAATTCTTATAATTCTGAGACAACTGATAAATGTAGGAAGTTTGAATTAAGAATGGGTCCTTGTGCTAAGCATTAAAACAACAAAATATTTCCTAAGCAAGATTAGGTTCTCTTATTTGTAGATAAAATTGCAGTAGTGACAACTTGATTTTTTCACAAGAATATTGTATATTTCTACATTCTTAGTTTTGGTTTCAATTGTGTGAACTTGAGCAAGTCACACCACTCTTATCAGCTTGATTCCCTTCTGTAAACATAAAATAAATAAAATACGTTGTTGGATTAGATGATTTAAATGCCCTCTGATGCAAACAGTTATTGGTCCCCAAATTTCCACTTCCAGTTTAAAGTAAATACTGGTAAAATCTTAAACACACACACACACACACACACACACACACACACACACACATTCACTCACACCTAACACTGTTCATGACTATTCATGTGTATTCTTTGTATTGGAAGAACACAGAAGTGATTCTATTCAGTCACATCTGTAACACTTCTAACTACAAGCTCACTAGTAAATATTTTGAAGTTTCTAGTGAACATCTAGTAAGGGAGTCTACATAATCACTCCAAATATTATTTTAAACTATACTAGATAAATTTCTTAAGAAACCTTTCTTTCTATAAAATAGAATATCTTTCTACTTTATCTTCACCAGACCCAGTCACAACGCATTCTACTATAGTTCCTTCCAAACCTTTTTACATTTGCTTTTTTCTCTAGGTGTATTAACTATAGAGTACTTGCATAGTTCTTGTTAAGTGCTTTCCTGCAGCCTTTTACTCAAAGATTCTCTTATTCCTCTGATGGCAATCACACCAATAAAAGATGACATCTGTGCCTCAGATCACTGAGCCATTTCAGGTAGGCTATGTGCTGTACCTTGATCTAACATCTATTTCTGCTCCCACTATTGTGGCCAATTAAATGGGGGCCTTGTAAGGAGCTAGTTGACTGGTCTTGTCCGGGTTATCACCACAAGAGCTTAAGGGCCACAAATCTCTGTTATTACCAAGCTGTTGCTGCCAGAAGCATGCTGATTCCTGACAAAAAGAATAGATTAGGATCAATCAACTCTCCCCTAGGCTTGTCAGTGGGACTTTTAACCACACCTTCTACCTCAAACTTTCCCCTTCACCTCTTTCCAAACACCTACGCAGCAGCAAGCTGACAAGGTGTCTGCCAAACCATATGTTCATAATTAGTTAACTTCTTGCCTGTCGCTAGAGGCACCACTGATTCAGCAACAGCCCTCAAGGGTGTTGGGTATCCAATCAGACACCACCAACCAGCACCTGCCCCTCCTCTCAGCGGTCAGAGAAGAGGCATACTTAATTCCAGCTGTGGCATTGTTAAGTGAATTAACTTTATCCTCAATTTAAAAAGCCAGCATGAAATCAAAGGAGACCCAGAAAAGAAAAACAGAGAAAATGAAAAAAAAAATGCTTGTAGGTTAACTCAACAAGTCTGATGAATGAAACTCAACTGGTTGGCCCCATTTAGCCAATCACTGCAAAGCAGGTTTCTGGCACCTTTGTTACTTCTGGCATAATTCTTCCTTTTATTTCTCAGTTCTGTGGTTAAGGTCTCTTGTTACACAGAGTGGGGATTGATGATATAATTGTTTATGAGCCAGTGGAACACATTTTTAGGTAGTAGTGAGGTTACCAGGCAGTGAGAAATTAACGTTAGAGATAGCAGTGTATGTACGATGCTGGCTAAGAAATCTCACCTCAAGGTAAGAATGCTACATATAAAATTAAAATTGCATTTTCCTCTTTGGGACTGTACATGTTTGAGTATGTGATTTTCTTTATGAGAAAGAATTGGCAAACAATGTTTTTCAAAAAGTTCTAGGGCAATGAGGATTCTGAAATCTTTTTTGTTCCCACTGACTAAGGAAGAAATATCTAATATTTTGGAAAAAATGCACATTTTTATTAAATTTACTTAAAGGATAATCACTGATGAATTACTCTACTTTTAACAAATTTATTTATCCAGATGCTCCAATAAATTTATTAATATTAACTTTGCTTAAGGGATGAAAAGTTAATATTACAGGAATAGATTTTGAAACTTTGAAAACTATGGGAAATAAATTTTCTAAAGTTGAAAAAATTTAAGGGTACTTTTTCTATAATTTAAATATAATAAACTATTTAAAATTTATATAAATTAATGTAATTATTTAAATTTGAATGAAAAATATTTAAGCAGACATATGTATTTTAATATATACTTTAAAATAAAAATTGCATCATTGTGAATGACAAAGTGCAATTGTGTAAAAAGAAAACAACACGACTTACAAATGATACTCATGAAACCAAAAAGTGGAGATATAAACATGCAAAAAGACTGAAAATTTAAATTAAAAATAATAAAGTTTAAAAATTTGTTAAAATCGTTATAAATTAGAAAACAGGTTATTATCTAAACAATGTTAACCTTAAAATATTGTAATTTTGTTGTTGTAGTTGATGTTATCAGGATATTTTCTAGTAAAGTAATCTGAAAATTTTTGACAATATAAAATATAGGGGCAGAGCAACAACCCAAGATTTAAATATTTACCAAGGGTAGGTCACTATTTTAAGTATCAGCTTGAGATCTAATTTCATTGTCAATCACATAATCTCTGATATTATATTAAATAACCATTGAGATTGGCAAGGGACTCAGGGGTCTTGAGTAACAGATATTGTTATGATAATATGTGGCTTAAAGTGAATTAAGGAACAAATGATGTGGTTTGGAACCAGGGAATGAGAAAACATAAGCCAAAGAGAAAATGCAGAAACCACAGATTGGTACAAGTTACAGCCAATTTTCTTAATAAACCCCTTTACACTAATGTCAGAGAAGACATGTCAAGCTTCCTCCATACCCTTTATGGAACAAACCACTTAACAATCAGAGCCAAATGTTTGCTTTCAAAGACAAGTTGTCATCCTAAAAAATATTTTTTAAAACTTATTGTCATTGAGCAAGTAACACTTAAAAAAAAACACACAATAAAAGGACCTGCTAAAAAAATGCCCATAGAGTAATACAATTTTTTTTTTTTTTTTGGTTAGTCTCTCTAAATTTTCAAGTTGGATGTACTTTAAATAAAGCATAATTAAAATAAAAATATAACATTGATTCCATAGCCAGGGAGGTTATTTACATTTCTATAGTAAGAGGTCTTTCTTTTAGCTTTCAATGTAATGAGATTTAATTTATAATGAGTATTATCATGGAACATGAAGGTAGATAGACTAGGAATGTGAAATCATGTTTTTTGTTTTGTTTTTTTTAAAATATATTTTATTGATATTTTACAGAGAGGAAGGGAGAGGGATAGAGAGCTAGAAACATCGTTGAGAGAGAAACATCTATCAGCTGCCTCCTACACACCCGCTACTGGGGATGTGCCCGCAACCAAGGTACATGCCCTTGACCGGAATCGAACCCGGGACCCTTCAGTCTGCAGGCCGACGCTCTATCCACTGAGCCAAACCGGTTTCGGCTGAAATCATGTTGATTAAATTTTTAAGAACAGATTTTGAGAAATCTTAAAATCTTATATCTCTGTTGCAACAAGAAATAATGAGCCCCTGAAGAACAGAAAATGGTGATCTAATCTGATGAACAGGAAGCTTAACAAAAACTGAGCAGTAGTGAGCAGTATGGATTGGACAACAAGAGGCATATTAAAGATGCTATGCTTCATAATAGTGATAAGCACTTGACCAAGGACCGTGGAAATGGGGCTGGATAGAATGAAAAAAAAAATACAAGATATATATCAAATACTAAATCCTACAACTAATAAAAGGAGAAATAATGACAAAATAAAAACAATAATGACAAATGACAAAACAAAATTGGCAAGCTTAGGTAGCCAAAAATATGACAGTGGCAAAAAGAATGTGAAAATAGGAGATTGGAAGTAAATTTTTTGACAGAGAAAATGCTGAGTTTAGTTTTAGTCAAATTAAATTTGAGGAGTGATATATACAATAGGACTAGTATATGACAGGTCTAAGGTTCTGATGAGCAGATGGGGAACGTTTCAGTTGGGGAGTTATCAATATGATGAGAATTACTAGATGCATATGAATGGGTGTACTCTGCAGGGGAGTGGGTATGAATTAAGAGGAGTAATATGATAAGTCCTAAATGTTAACTCCCAGAGAAAAGGGGGTGGGTGAAGTGAAAGAAATCAGGACTGAGAACATAGGGAGAATGTAAAGAAAAGAGTCAGGTGTTAGAATCTACCAGACTTAATGACATTCTAAAAACCAAGAAAAGGTAAAAAATTCTTGTGGAACACAGAGGTCAAATATAAAGAAAATGGCTACAAATTCAGTTAAACCCATTAACCATCATTGGAATTTTTCACATTCCATTTCTAAAGCATGGGAGCCAGAATGGTAAAACATTATGAGATATATTATAGGCTGTTCTATTAGTGCATATCACTCCTCAAATCAATATGGAGGCAGTGATAAACAAATAAAGGCAACATTTTGTAATGTATTATTTAGTAGTTTAAAAGTATGCTTATAAGGGGGATTGGTCAACAATTTTCCTTTCTTATGCTATTGTATAAATTTTGATATGGACATAAAATGAATTGGTGTTTGTTTTCTCTTCTCTGCTAATAAATGGAGATTATCAGTTCTTTGAAAGTTTGATTAAAAACTCACTTACAAAATCATCTGAGCCTAATGTATATTTTGCAGGGAGATTTTTAAAAAATTTATTTTTATTGATTTCAGAGAGGAATGGAGAGAGAGATGGAAACATCAATGATGAGAGAGAATCATTGATCTGTTGCCTCCTGCACACCCCTACTGGGGATCGAGCCCAATCTGGGGATGTGCCCTGAGCAGAAATCGAACCATGGACCTCCTGATTCATAGGTTGACACTCAACCACTGACCCACATCAGCCAGACTGCCCTTCCCATTTTTAATATTTAAATTTCTCTTTTTATAATCAGGACCTATGTATGTTTATTAAATTGGATTCTTTTTAAAATTGGCTAATGAGGTTGTTGATTAACTTACTATTTTTCTAGTTCTTTGTTGTAATTACTCTTTTTCTTTATTGTTTCCTTTCTACTTGTTGGTTCTGTTTTTTCTAGTTTCTTAAATTAAAAAGTTTATATTGAACTTTTCTTCTTTCCTAGTATTTAATTTAAGCTTATAAATCATCTTCTAAGTCTTTATTTCTTATACAATTTTATACAAAATTATTTTCTTATATGTAGTTCTAAACATTATATTCATTGTGATTTTTCTTTAGCTTATTAATTATTTAGACATGTAGAATAGGCCTTTAATCTCTTCAGTTGTACTGGCTTTGGTCTATATTACTGATTTCTAATTTTATTAAAGAGCCAGTAAATTATCAGAGATTGCTCACTAATCTCTGAGTTCAGCAAGACTAACCTATTACCCCTGTAATAGTTCAAGCCAAAAAAGTAATAGAAGTTTAGACCATGGTGGGAAGTAGGAATGAAAATAATTGAAGTTTTAGAAAAAGATTTAGAATTGAAATGTTATGACTAACTGACTATAGAAGGTGAGGATGAAGGAGGAGTCAAGTTTAATTTCCCTAATTGATTCTGGCTTGAGTGACAGGATGGATGATGTCATCATTTACTGAGAGGGAGAAGATTGAGAGTGATAGCAAAGATTGCATTCAGTTTTGGTCAGGTTGTGTCTGTCTTGCCTGTGGAATATCCAGTAGAAGACAACAAAAATGTAATAAATTCACAGACTTGAGGTCAAGAGAAAAGTTCATATTAAATATGTACACTTTGAAGTCATTAAGGTATAGAAAGTCACTGAAATCATGGCATGAATTACTTTGCTTAAGAAAATTTCATAGAATAAGGAAAGGGGCAAGACTGCAAGCCTGGGCAATTCTAATGGTCCACTAGAGGAGGAAGAATTGGTGATATAGACTCTGAAGGCACAGACAGAGAATGAAGAGGGCTGTGGTATCATGGTAGACAAGAGAAAGGAGTATTTTGTGAAAAAGGAAATCATAAACAAAGAGATGTCATTAACAGCGAAGTTAAGAAGATGCTTGAAAACTATACTGATACTACGGTGTTGCAAATGGTAAGATTTCGTTCATGTTTGTAGCCCAGTAATATTTCATTGTATATATGTACCACATCCTCTTTATCCACTCATCTATTGATGGCCACTTGGGTTGCTTCCGTATCTTGGCTATTGTAAATGACTGACACTGCAATTAACATGGTAATGAATATATCTTTTTCAATTCGTGTTTTGGATTTCTTCAGATATATTCACAGAAGTGAAATTGCTGGGTTATAAGGTAGTTCTATTTTTTACTTTTTTGAAGATCCTCCACACTGTTTTCCATAGTGACTGCACAAATCTGCATTCCCACTAACGGTATATGAGGGTTCTCTTTTCTCTACATCCTCGACAACACTTGTTAATTTACTGACGATAGCCATTTTGATAGGTGTGAGGTGATATCTAATTGCATTTCTCTGATGATTAGTGATGCTGCACATCTTTCCATATGTCTGTTGGCCATTTGTATGGATGGACCTAGAGGGTATTATATTAAGAGACATAAGTCAGACAAAGACAAATATCATATGATTTCACTAATATGTGGAATCTAAAGAAAAAAATAGACAAACCAACAAAACAGAAACAGATTCATAGGTACAGTGAACAAACTGAGGGTTGCCAGTGGGATGGGGTGGAAAGGATGGGTGAAAAGGGTGGAGTGAGAAGTTACAAAATAGTTATGGGGATGTAAAGTACAGCACAGGGAATGTGATAAATCATACTGTCATAACTATATATGGTGCCGGGTGGGTACTAGATATATCAGGGGGATCACTTTGGGAATTATTTAATTGTCTAACCACTATGCTATATACCTGAAACAAATATAAAATTAAAAATATGTAGAAATAAATTAACAAAAATATCTTTAAAACCTACATTGATACTTGATGTTTATTATAAGAAATAGAATTATACACCTAAGATTTCCAAACTGAAGTCCCCATTAGTATTACTACTACTACTAATACTACTATTACTAACAGAGATTTTAATAGTTCAGAGAGTGCTATAAAATAAAGATACTTTATTGATAGGACTGAATGGGGCTATCAGATCACTAAGTCTAGTAAAAATTCTAACATCAAACTACTGTGTATTGAGTGTCTACCATGCTCTAACAAAAATGGTAAGCATCTTATAAAAAGCAACCGAAAAAAAATTATAGTTTCCACCTGGAGCACAAAATGGTTTAAACAAATAAATGCCTCTTTTAATAAAGATATCAATAAATCTCTCAATTTTTTTTTGGTTGCCAAACACTTTTCACGCTGCCTCACTTAGTTATCACTGTTGTGGAAGGAAAAAGTTACCTGTCCTCTTCATATATGCCTTAATCCATAGTGAAGACTTCTGTCTACAGTTCTAACTTCTTTCTTTACTCCCTTTCTGATTTATACTTAAGGAAGAAGAGTTGGTCATTGACTGTTCTGAACATGAGTTGGTCATATTTGCTGGTAGACAAATCTCTTTTCTGTAAGAAGTAGGCAAATGCTCTGCTTTCTCTTTTAATCCTTTTACTCATGTGCCCCAATCTTTATGTTTCGTGCTCCCATGAATAAAGCACACTAGTCACATAGCTGTTTGGGTCTACTCTTGCAATGCAGGCCCTACATTTTTTCTCTCTGTGCTATAAAATGAGGTATTGCAGCTGAAAATATCTTTTGACTAGTTGAGTAAATGGTCTTTGTGCCACAAAACTAGCCATTCTAAATTCAAAGGAAGCTCATACATCCAAGGCTAAGTGCATTCCTACATCATATTTTATCAGAGAAACCCTGCATTGGGGATTATTAGATGAACTCCCAAATTAATGCATTCTCTATCTCTCTCTCTCTGTCTCTCTCTCTGTTTTGTTTTGGTTGCCAAGCTCGCTCACGCTCTCTCTCTCTCTCTCTCTCTCTCTCCCCCACCCCCTCATCACTAGCATATTCTTTTCTCTTTGTGCATACTGCCTTATAGGCAAATTCAGAGAAGAAGAAATGAATTATTTATATATTATAAATTTAAAAACTGAAATGCAGAGGTCTTGGAACTTAACCAAGGTCAGATTATTACTATAAAGTAGACCTGGGATTTAAATCCATATCTTTTCAGTTTACCTTGGGTATTCTTTTACAAAAATCTATATTTTCTAAAATAGACATTATGTATAGTAATTAGTTAAATTTGATTAATCAAAATGCACATTACATTTTTCCTTCTATAAATCTTTGTCATTATTTGTATTCATCAATAACTCCATTATATATATCTTATCTATTTTACTAACACCCAGCAATATATGGGCTCTATTTATTTTAGAAAAAATTAGTGTTCCAAACTATAGGAGCACCATTTTGGGAGTGGGAGTAAGAGAGAGAGAGAGAGAGAGAGAGAGAGAGAGAAAGAGAGAGAGAGAGGAAAAGAGAAAACATTAAATGTTAAATTAATTTCCATACCTAAATAGGAAATAATATATTATCAATTGAGTTGACTTGTCATCTTTACATAAGCATTATTCAAATGTAGGGTTTTGGCTATGTTTAGAACATTGATAGATCAGAAAAGACAGATAAAGAGAACAAATGCAGAGTCACACTTCAATAAATAAAACAAAACTATAGGTATTCCAACCTTGAAATATCATAGTAACAAAATTTAGCTAGGAGTCTCATGTGAATGATAATGAGGTCACAGTAAAATTTCTTGAGCTTTTTGAATAGTATAAACATTCTTGCAGACAACAAATGAAATACCTGATGCTAGAGAATATAGAGCTACTGGAACAGAGAAAACAAATATTTAAAACATGAATATAAATATTTCTAGAAATATAAGGGAGGATGTTGGAAAATAAGATGCAAAAGTCAGTTCGAGATATTGGTTGTCAAAAATATAATTTCTGGCCCTATTTAGAGCATCAGCTTGTTAATACTCCCAGAGGAGGATTACCAGAAATAAAGGAAAAGAATGGAAAGGAACCATAACAATAACTGAAGCTTCCTTATAATGAAGCCACAGGATCTCAGATTGCAAATCTTTGTCATTTTAAGCCTTAAAGAGAAGAAAATCTTAACACCTAAAGATATACTAAAATATAATATCAAAGATGAAACCTAATAAACTTCAAGAGAATAAGAAAATACTGTAAAAAAGAAGCTAATAAGCAGGTTAATCAGTGCCTCGTGATCACAAATATGTTGCAATGCTCCTTAATTTAAAAATAATAATCCTATAAAATAAAGAGGTAATATGCAAATTGACCATTACTCCAACACATAAGATGGCTGCCCCCATGTGGTCAAAGATGGCCACCCCCATGTGGACACAAGATGGCCACCACAAGATGGCCAGCAGGGGAGGGCAGTTAGGGGCAATCAGGCTGGCAGGGGAGGGAAGTTGGGGGCGACCAGGCCAGCATGGGAGGGCAGTTAGGGGCAATCGGGCCAGCAGGGGAGCAGTTAGGTGTCAATCAGGCGGTCAGGGGAGTGGTTAGGGGGTGATCAGGCTGGCAGGCAGAAGCGGTTAGGGGCAATCAGGCAGGCAGGCAGGTGAGCGGTTGGGAGCCAGCAGTCCTGGATTGTGAGAGGGATGTCCGAGTGTCCTCGAGGGGTCCCAGATTGGAGAGGGTGCAGGCTGGGCTGAGGGACACCCCCCCCCCCGTGCATAAATTTCATGCACCAGGCCCCTAGTAATGATATAAATGCTAATTAACTTCTCATCAACCTATATTGTATTTCGGATGATAGATTTTTGTTTGTTTTCTACAAACTTCAAACTTGCTTTCTTTGGAATTTAAAAAGTAGCTCATGATACTTTTATTTTTAGATGGTTCTTTATCAAGTTGACTTTATTTTCTACAGCCTGCTCTTTACAAAGTACATAGGGCCTTCAGAACTTTCTTTTTACAATATCATCAATCAAAAAGGTATCTGAGAATAATGACTTTCAGAAACCTAATCTCATGATTGTACTTTCCTTCCATTGGTTTCTAAAAGTGCAAACACATATTTTCATAAATTTAAGATAGAAGATAGCAAATTCTAGACCACGTTGGTATTTAAAGCAAATTAAATTAGCCTCAT
This sequence comes from Plecotus auritus, assembly GCF_963455305.1. Taxonomy (NCBI): domain Eukaryota; kingdom Metazoa; phylum Chordata; class Mammalia; order Chiroptera; family Vespertilionidae; genus Plecotus; species Plecotus auritus. The sequence goes on from NC_137771.1 coordinate 178,672,682, forward strand.
TGTACAAAGTCATATTCACACACAGTGTTATAACTGCTGCAACATATATTTCTTTCCATTTATTTTAAAGTAAAAAGAATCACAATTCTCATGGGAGCCTGAATTGCCATTGAGAGACACACATTCCTTACTTAAATCTGGTATGTTAGAAAAGTCTTCAGGAAGCCCCCTCTAGTGTCTGAAGTATGTAACAGCTCCCTGGCAAAAAGATTTGAGAGACAGTTAAGTATTTAGATTGTCTCCTCTAAAGTGGCTCCTAAGGACCCTGGAGATTATCAACTCTAGCCCCTATTATGTTTACAAATATGAAAACTAAAGGTCCAAATAGAAAATGGCTTTTGTAAGGTCACTCTGAAAGTCAACGGTATGTCAACTTGTAGAACTCAGATCTCCTGATCCCAAATTCACAGTATAATCTATTCTACCCTGTGGACTTGGATTTGGGTCAAGAAGGCCCAGAGTAGAATAAAAGTAAGGAATGTGGAGGATGTTGGATTTTTTTTTTAATTGAAGAGGTATAGAGTTGATGGAAAGGCCATTATTATAAAGGAGAAGACAAGAAGTTTAGCCAAAAAGGCTAGGGGACCATATTTAAAGAATAGGACTCCAAAAAGGAGAGATCAGGATGAGGGGTTAATATTTATCATATTTGAGAGTATATTGGTAGGTGATTGGAAATAATTTTTCTTAAAATGAGCATATTCAAAATATGGATTTTGTTCCCTGTTCTGATCACTAATGGATTTTAGCTACTAATTTTCCACTTATTAAAATTTGTCACTTATCAATTATTCTCTCCTTATTCTCACCTGTCCCAATAAAGTTTACTGCCCATTTCAGTTCATGATAATGGAATCACAGTGGGGTTGTTAGTTCAAAACAATCATAATATATTATCTTTAAATAGAATGTCCAACTTTTGGTCTCCCCATTCTTCCCCCAGAATGCATAAAAGTCAAGGTCTCTCTGGAGAAATACTCCAAGAGTATTTGAAACAGCCTACTTACTTTATCCTCAAGTGTATGACTTTTAACTGTATACTATTGTTTGTAAAAAAATATTCCATCATTTTCTTTTTAATGAGTATTGAATGTGAGAGCATGCTATAGAGGTAGAGATGTGTATCAGGGAACTCATAGTCTGGTGGGGAAGACACAAAAGTACATAGGGAAGACAGAAACACACTGTGTCTAGTATCTTTCAATTCTCAGTCTTTTCAATGTCTTAGCGATTGTGGAATGTGATGTTAGAGCATTCTGTAGGTGTATTTCCAAAATACTACATATTGCTAGGTGCTAATGATACCTAATATGTGAGTTTCTCCTCAGCTATAATACCAGTGTAGAAGGTCAGTGGACAAAGAAGATTGAGTGGGAACCTGACAGACAGATAAAAATGTTTCAGAGAAGACACTTTCACATGGGACAGTTTGAGTATTGATTAAGAAAGTGTCAGATATGCTTGGGGAATAGCATGTAAGTGGATGAGGATTCTTGAGTCTCTCTGACATCTTTCCCATCTTTCGTGGGATGAACTAACAAAACTCCTCAAGACTGACTTGTTTACTCATTAATTCAGCCGTTCTGTGCCAGGCAACAATGGTAGGCACTTGGAGATAAATAAAATGTGGTTGCTTCTGTTGAATATTTATAGCCACTCATTATTTGCATCTGATTGCTGTGAAGTCCCTTTAAAAAATACTTTATAGGAATCTCATTCTCTTCCTCATCTTCAATTTTCATCAAGCATTATCACAAATGAAGGTAAATGCCTAAAAAGCTAAAATATATTAAGAACCATACTTGTGCCATGTACTGTTCTTAGTACTTTTACAAGCATTGTCCAATTTTACTTTTCCATAAATCTTTCATTAATGGGCAGTCCTACTGGACTACCAGTTTAAGAGAAAAAGTCAAAGCATCAGAGCAAAGCTTCTCCACCATAGCTTTCAGCAAGTTTCTATATTTAAGATGGTAGATACAATGTTTCATGAATCCTTTTTCTTATGTAAAACATTTAAGTGGGTCTCGAAGAGTTCCACATAGGAAAGTTTTATAGAGCTAATGGAAATGCCATTAAACCTAAAATGTTGCAAACGTTTTCCCACTGGTAAATAACTCTACCTGTTTCAAGAAATATAATACATACCAGCCTAGTACATGATAATGCTGATGGGTGTACCCTGGTAGAAGAGAAGACACAGGAGGACATCTGACTTCCAACTGCAATTATACTCCTATGGCAAATAATATTTCCTTTAAGTTTACATTTCCTACCTTTTAAAAACATAGTGGTGTAACCAGCTGATCTCTAAGGCACATTATAAACGCTCTAATTACATCAAATATGATTGATAGTTTTTATCCCTTGTCACTATTTTTCTTTCTTCCCCCTATTCTCTCTTCTACCTGAGAGCATTCAGTTATTCATGAGAAGGACCCAAGTTCACCAAATTATTCTACAAATGAGCATTCCAAAAGAATGGCTAAAATAAGTCCTACACTGTATTCAATAGGAAGAGATTAACATACACATGTGTACCTTTGGGACATCTTTTGTAATTTCACCTTGTCCAGTTATCTGTAATTCCACTATCTTTCCAGCATTTGCTCACACATGCTTCCCATGTTCGCTTTCTGACTTCAGGAAGGTATCTAGGTTCTCAATAAATCCATCCTCTCTAAATTTTTCAACACTCTTGAGACATTTTTCTTTTATGTTGCAACATTTCTGTCACTCCTTTACCAAAACCTTTTAATCTGTCACTACATTGAATTTCCTATAAAACATCAATGAATTTTCAAATGTGGATCAATCCAAACATACTTTTTATTTCTTTTCTACTCCTGTGCTTCTCTTTACATAATTCAGTTACTACATATCCATAGCCTTTCTCTATCTGAACCATTAATGCTGGTGATCTGTTCCCTCTTTCTCTACCTTCTGTGGCAATTTGCAACCTCCAAAGTTTTCCACAAGCCTGTATCTGTCTCTCAATGGCTTTATTTTTCTCCTTCTTTACAGAGAAAATAGAAATTATCTAGTAGGTGCCTCCTCAATTTTCTATCAAAAGGTGTGTCTCCTTGATCTTCTTCTAAACCTTTTATCACCAATTACTCTCTTTTCATATTGAAATTCTAATTCCTAGTCTTTCTCTGGATACTGAATCCTACACCCTTTTTGTCTTCAAGGGTACTTATTTTATTAATAATTTTGCAGTCAGATACACTATGTTCATAATTAAAGACTTGGTGTCATTAGTACACCAGTTTTCCCCAAAATGGTACATAGATTTAAGATAATGCTAACCAAAACTCCAGTAGACTTGCCCTGTCCAGTATGGCTCAGTTGGTTGAACATCATCCCATGCACCAAAAAGTTGCCAGTCTGATTCCCAGGTAGGGCACAGGCCCAGGTTGTAGGCTTGATCATCAATCCAGGTGCATGCGGGAGGCAGCCAAATGATGTTTCTCTCTCACATCAATGTGTGTTTTTTTCTCTCTCTCCCTTTTCTCTCACTAATAATAATAATAATGATGATGATGATAAAACACACAGAAAGAAATTCCAGTAGATTTGGTGAAAATTGACAAACTGACATTGAAAATGCAAATGATCAATAGCCCAGATAGTCTTTTAAAAAGAACAAAGCTGTGCAATATTTCAAGATTTAATTTCTAGTACTTAATACAGTGTGGTACTGAAGCAAAAACAAAACAAAAAACAACAACACACCAAAAACAATCATATGATCACTTGATTTATGATGTATGACAATAGTGACACTGCAGGGCAGTGGAGAAGAACAACTGTTTTGATAAATATGCTGGGTCAATTGGATAGCTACATGGAGATGAATCTTAACTTCTGTCTCACATGACACAAATATTACTTAAGATAGTTGAAGATAAAAATGTACAAGGTAAAACAATAAAACCTTCACAAGAGAAGATAGAAGACTACCTTTGTGAATGAACTTGAGGTAACCAAAGATTTTAAAACAAGGAAACAAAAGAAGTACCTTAAAGAAAATACTGATTGTGCAAACTATTTTAAAATTCAGAACTTCAGGAAAAGGATCAATAGAAATGTAAAGGCAACTCACAGAGTAGGTGGATATATTGTTGTTTAGTATGATGTAAACACGCAATAAACTCTTGATAGGATTATAAATAATAGATGAATTTGGGGTTCTCAGTAAATATTACATTATTTTGCAAACTATGTACCTACTAAATGCCAGGGACTGTGCACTGGGAAATTTAAATCCATTATTTCATTTATTCTTCACCATGACCATGCAAAGTATGTGATAATATATTTATAAAGAAATTTAGGTTCAGGGGAATTTAGTAATTTGTTCACAAGCTCACTTCTAGTAGGAGCCAGAGCTGTGATTTAAGACAGTCTGAATTCAAAGTCCAAATTCTGTCTATAATCTGTCTTGGTTGACTTAATTCAATATCTAGATGCATACATATTTTATGTGATCTACTCCACAGATATAGTACATATTAAATTATAAATAGGAAAATATTTGAGTGTCATTTTTATACCATAAATCTCTCAGTGAGTTCTTGAATTTGAATAATCTAACAACTAAGTGAGCTTGAGGCAGCACTGAATGGGAAGCAGGAGAAAAAGGAAACCTTTAGAGAGAAAAAAAAGGGGGTGGAGGAGATGCCATAAAAAGTCTCATGTAAGGAGATACGGAAACACATCAGCAGACATTATACAGCCCAGAAACAAAAGAGAGGTTTTTCTGTGTAATGGAAAGATTGTACTAGCCTAGAAATCATAGAAATGTATCCAAGAAAGAGCTTTGCTAGAATCTTAAATGTAATCCTGAAAAGTTCCATGATCTTTTTGCTACTTAGTTTCTCTGTCTATAAAATGAGAGACTTGAACCAAAGTGTCTCAAAGGTTTCCTTCATCTCTGGCATTAAATGAGTCTTCGTGTATCAAGGGCTACACATAGGGTACACATAGGGCAAAGAACACACACAGTCTTTGCAAAGTGAATAACAAATCTGTCTACAACTAATACATTTTTTTCCATTTATTTTTCAAAGTCCTTGATTGGTCAGTCACATTTCAATCAATGTTTTAAAGAGTTGAATTTATTTCCTATAAACTTCAGGTTTCACTTCTACCAGGAATGTGTTCTATATTAAATTGTAGGGAGTTCAATATCATTATTAGGCCAATGACACTGTTTCAGTGCCTCATGTGACTACTTTGGCCATTTTCACATATTATCTTTTCACATATCCACTTTAAACATAGGGTTCTTTTATGAAAGTGAATAAACTGTGCAAAATTCTGGGCCACTCTTAAAAATAGAAATTAAATAAATTTATGGATCTCCTAGAATTCTATAGAGGGCAATGTGGTTTTAGCTGACTCAGTATTAAATCCAATTTCATTGTAAAGAATATAATAACTCTTTAAAAGAATAAGAAGGGGAAAAGCAGAATAACTCTGATTATGAAGTATTATGTAATCATTGTAAAACCTTTAGCATATACCAAAGTAAAAATGATTTAAAAATAGTTCAAACAGAACTATTTTGATAATATATATTATATATTACATATTACATATATACCATATTTTGAGATTTTCTAGTGTGACTAAATTATTTGTTATTTTTAATGGGTGAGCAGAATTCCTTTATAAGGTTACATGTTAATTTAAACTATTCAGCTCTTGATTGAATTTTAGATATCACAATTAATGCTGTGATATACATTTTTATTTGAAATTATGTCTTTATTTCTGAATGTTTCTTTACTATATGTTCTCAAAGTGGAATTCAGGTAAACAGGTATTATTCTTTAAATATTCTTTATATCTATCAAACTGTTTTACTAAAGTGTACCAATTTACACTTATGTGACTAGCTTTGACAACATTGAATTATACACTTAATTTTTTTTTTAACTAGGAAAAACACTCTCATTTTAATTTGTCATGTAAAAAAGTCTTAGTAAGAATAATAGTCCAGAACAGAAAATTCTAAATTATTTCAAAAAAATCTAGAAGTAGATGGTGGGCAAAATAGAGTATAAAAGCATTATAAAAGTCTCCTAAGAATAGCAGAGGAAAGAAAAAGGAAACGAAAAACATTTTTAAAATATCATCTTATTGTAATAGAAGAAAGAATAAGCAAATAGAATGACTTATTGAGGTAAAAAGTTGAATTGATTAAAGTCATTATATAATTTAGTTTCAAAGTTTGGGCTAGACCCAGTCTACCTGATTTCAAAAGCCTGGTTCCACCTCTTACCTGTGTAATATCAACAAAGTCTCTGGATGCCTCAGTAGTCCTATATAATAATCCTATATAATAAAAAGGTAATATGCAAATTGACTGTCATGCCCTCACACAAGATGGCCGCCCCATGTGGTCACAAGATGTCCTCCACAAGATGGCCGGCAGGGGAGGGCAGTTAGGTACAACCAGGCCTGTAGGGAAGGGCAGTTGGGTGAGACTAGGCCTGCAGGGGAGGACAGTTGGGGGCAATCGGGCCAGCAGGGAAGCAGTTAGGCGTTGATCAGGCTGACAGGGGAGTGGTTAGGGGGTGATCAAGCTGGCAGACAGAAGTGGTTAGGGGCAATCAGGCTGGCAGGCAGGAGAGCAGTTGGGAGCCAGCAGTCCCGGGTTGTGAGAGGAATGTCCGACTGCCCTGTGGGATCGGGCCAAAACCGACAGTTGGACATCCCCTGAGGGGTCCCAGATTGGAGAGGGTGCAGGCTGGGCTGAGGGATACCCCCAGTGCATGAATTTCGTGCACTGGGCGTCTAGTTAGATATAATTATGTCTATCTTACAGGTTTTTCATGAGGACTGAGTAAGAACAGAGATATTATTTTATAGGGTGTCCCCAAAATGTATATACATTTTTTATAGTTTTTTTCTTGTTAAATATATATTTTTGTTGATTTCAGAGAGGCAGGGAGAGATAGAAACATCAATGATGAGAGAGAATCATTAATTGGCTGCCTGCTGCATGTCTCCTACTGGGGATCAAGCCTGCAACCCAGGCATCAAAAACGGGAGCCTTCAGTCCACAGGCCAATGCTCTATCCACTGAGCCAAACCAGCCAGGGCTGTATACACACTTTAATTTCTTTCTTTTCAGGTTTAACCCATTGGAATTAACAATATATATTTTGGAGACACCCTGTATATTGTTAATTATAACCTAAAGCTAATATAAATTCTTAATACTTGAAAATGCTCATAGTAACACTCAATAAATGTTATTAATATTATTTTCTTTTAGTCAGATTGTAGTAAGGAAATGTGTTTCAATATGAGCACTGAGAAAGAAAAGACACCCATTAAATAAAATTAAAAAATAATAATATGGTACAGTTTCCAAATTAACAAGAACACCAACGCAATCAAACAAACAAAAAATAAGAAACAAAAAAAGAGCAAAGTTTAAAATAGTAAACCAAATACATAAAAACTTAAAATGAAAAATATAACGTGATGCAAGAGATTTTTAGAGCAGTGAAACTATCCTATACTAGAGGCCTGGTGCACAAAATGCGTGCACTTGGGGGGGTGTCCCTCAGCTTGGCCTGTGCCCTCATGCAGTCTGGGAACCCTTGGGGGATGTCCAACTGATGGTTTAGGCCAGCTCCCTGGGAGGAGCAGGCCTAAGCCAGCAGTCAGACATCTTTAGCACTGCCATGGAGGTGGGAGAGGCTCCGCCACTGTCGTTGTGCTCACAAGCCTGGCTTCTGGCTGAGTGGCACTCCCCCTGTGGGAGTGCACTCACCACCCAGGGGGCAGCTTCTGTGTTGAGCATCTGCCCCTGGGTGGTCAGTGCATGTCATAGTGACCAGTCATTCGGGCATCTCTCTGACATACCCCAAGGGGTTCTGGATTGCAAGAGGTCACAGGCTAGGCTGAGGGACCCTACCAGTGTATGATCAGGGCCGGGGAGGGACATGGGAGGTTGGCCAGCCAAGGAGGGACCACCAGAGGGCTCCAGGGCATGTCTGGCCCGTCTCGCTCAGTCCTGATTGACCAGACCCCAACAGCAAGCTAACCTACCGGTTGGAGCATCTACCCCCTGGTGGTCAGTGCACATCATAGCGACTGGTTGAGTGGCCTTAGTATATCATTAGCATATTATGCTTTGACTAGAGGCCCAGTGCACGAAATTCGTGCACAGGGTGGTGTCCCTCAGCCCAGCACCCTCTCCAATCTGGGACCCCTTGAGGGATGTTTGGACATCCCTCTCACAATCCAGGACTGCTGGCTCCCAACTGCTCGCCTGCCTGCCTTCCTGATTGCCCCTAACCGTTTCTGCCTGCCAGCCTGATCACCCCCTAACCACTCCCTTGCCAGCCTGATTGATGCCTAGCTGCTCCCCTGCAGGCCTGGTCACCCCTAACTACCCTACCCTGCAGGCTTGATTGCCCCCAACTGCCCTCCCTTGCAGGCCTGGTTCCTCCCAACTGCCCTCCCCTGCTGGCCATCTTGTGTCCACATGTGGGCAGCCATCTTTGACCACATGGGGGCAGCCATCTTGTGTGTTGGAGTGATGGTTAATCTGCATATTACTCTTTTATTAGATAGGATAGAGGCCTGGTGCATGGGTGGGGGCCAGCTGGTTTGCCCTGAAGGGTGTCCCGGATCAGGGTGGGGGTTCCCTTGGGGCATGGGGCAGCCTGGGCAAGGGGCCTGTGGTGGTTTGCAGGCTGGCCATGCCCCCCGGCAACCCAAGTGGAGGCCCTGGTATCTGGGATTTATTTATCTTCTACAATTGAAACTTTGTAGCCTGGAGCGGAGCCAAGCCTTCTGCTCGCTCTGTGGCGGCAGCCATTTCTGTTGGGATTTATTTATCTTCTATAATTGAAACTTTGTAGCCTGGAGTGGAGGCCTGGGCTGGCAAGGGCAGGTGGAAAGCTTGGCTTCCTCCATCACTGGGGAAACCCAAGCCTCCCTCCTGCTCTCTGTGGCTGCAGCCATCTTGGTTGGGTTTATTTGCATATTTTCTCCTGATTGGCTGGTGGGCGTGGCTGGTGGGCATGGCTTGTGGGTGTAATATTATCTTTTATTAGATAGGATTGGATGAACAGCCGACTGGCCAACCAGATACTTAGTATATTAGGCTTTTATTATATAGGATGATACTGGTTTGGTGGATATACATCATTATATACTTGTCAAAACCCATCCTATCTAATAAAAGGATAATATGCAAATTGACCATCACTCCAACACACAATATGGCTGCCCCCATGTGGTCAAAGATGGCTGCCCACATGTGGACACAAGATGGCTGCCACAAATGGCCAGCAGGAGAGGGCAGTTGGGAGGAACCAGGTCTGCAAGGGAGGGAAGTTGGGGGTGATCAAGCCTGCAGGGGAGGGCAGTTGGGGGCGATCAAGCCTGCAGGGCATGGCAGTTAGGGGTGACCAGGCTGGCAGAGGAGGGAAGTTGGGGGTGACTGGGCCTGCAGGGAAGGGCAGTTTGGGGGGACCCAGGCCTGCAGGGGAGAGCAGTTGGGGGGACCAGGTCTGCAGGGGAGGGAAGTTAGGGGTGACCAGGTCTGCAGGGGAGGGCAGTTAGGGGCCAACAGGTTGGCAGGGGAGTGGTTAGGGGCAATCAGGAAGGCAGGCAGGTGAGCAGATGGGAGCCAGCAGTCCTGGATTGTGAGAGGGATGTCTGCCTGTTTCAGCCCGATCTAGTCGGACATCCCTCAAGGGGTCCCAGATTGGAGAGGGTGCAGGCTGGGCTGAGAGACACACCCCCACATGCACGAATTTCATGCACTGGGCCTCTAGTAATAAAATAAATGGTATTGAGAAAGAGAGGGGGAGAACAATATTAGGAGGACTTTAGGATTGAAATCACTAATCATTAAACAGGGTATAAAGTGGGATGACATATAAATAAAAGTCACACTATGTGGAGAAGACATGTAATTATAGACCTTTGTATGAAAACAATACAGAAGCTGAATATATAAAGAACAACATTAGAATACTGGCAACTTGATGAAAACATAATTACAGTAAAAATCTTCAATATGTTTCTTTTGAAATTTGAGTAAATTTAAGTACTTTGTTAACATTATTTAATCCTCACCATAATAACCCTGTTAAATGGACACACTTATAATCTGTATTTTCATTCAAAAAGGTACAAATGATAAGCAAAGGTGGTTTTTATAAATGTCCAATAAAAATGATAAATTCCTCGTAAGCCTGATTAAGGACAAAGAAATGGGCTAAATATACATGATTAGAGATGATAAGATTTAACTACAGAGGGTATTAAAAGAATAATAAAGAAGTTTATAATATACTAGTGGCCCTGTGCACGAAATTCATGCCCAGAGAGGGGGATCCCTCAGCCCAGCCTGCACCCTCTCCAATCGGGGACCTACTGGGAGATGTCCTACAGGGATCAGGCCTAAACCGGCAGTGGGACATCCCTCTCTCAATCTGGAACAGCTGGCTCCTAACCACTCACCTGCCTGCCTGCCTGATCACCCCTAACTGCCTCTGCCTGCCTGCCTGATTGCCCCAACCCTTCTGCCTGCCTGCCTGTTTGCCCCTAACTGCCTCTGTCTGCCTGCCTGATCACCCCTAACTGCTCTCCCCTGACGGCCTGATCTCACCCCCAACTGCCCTCCCCTGCCAGCCTGTTTGCTCCTAATGGCCCTCCCCGGCTGGCCTGATCTCACCCCCAATGGTCCTCCCCTGCTGGCCTGATCTTGTCCCTATCTGTCCTCCCCTTGCTGGCCTGGTTGGCCCCAACTGCCCTCCCCTGCCAGCCTGATCTTGCCCCCAACAGCCCTCCCATGCCGGCCTGATCTCACCCCCAACGGCCCTCCCCTGGCAGCCTGATCTCACCCCCAACTGCCCTCGTCTGCTGGCCAACTTGGTTCTGATTGGTCAGTTTCTTTGCCAGTCAGCGTCAAAAGCTCCGCCTTCTAGGAAGCCATTGGCTCCTCACAGTTGACCCAGATTTGGTTCTGATTGGTCAGTTTCTATGCCAGTCAGAGTCAAAAGCTCCGCCTCCTAGCCAGTCATTGGTTCCTCACACTTCACCCAGATATTTGGTTCTGATTGGTCGGTTTCTATGCCAGTCAGAATATCTGGGCCTATCCAAGGGGCCTGATCAGAAAGGTGGGGCTGATCAGCTGCCCCAGTGGAGGCCTGGAGAGAAATGGAGGCATGGCTGCTGGCCAGACTGGGAGAAAAAGAGAGAGGCAAGTGCTGATTAAAAGCTGCCACACAGGCAATGGATCAGTCCCTGCTTCTCTCTTCAGATCTCTCTCTGGCCCTGATTCGTATCCCCTCAGCTTTTAGTGCTGGGGCACTGTACCCGCAGTGGAAGCAGTTAGTGCTGAGTTGCCGTGGCAACCCAGCACTGACTGCAGGACTGGCTTCTGGTTGGTTGAGCCTCGGTCATTACTGGTCATTATGACCCAGGGTTTTTATATATTAGGATAATGCTATAGCAACACATTTAAAGCTAAGGAAATGGATAATTTTTTGCAACATATATAATTACCACAATGAATAAAAAATTAGTAAGTTTTTGAAATGAAGGAAAAGATACGTTCACAGGTGATTTATATTAAATATTTAAATTATTGGTACTTCAGGTGTATTAAAGTAATACAGAAAATCTCAGAAGATCAATAGATAGAGATAATGAAAAGAATTTGATATTTTATTTACCAAATAAAAGCAGAATGGAAATATACTACTTAAATTCATTACTTGACTATACAAGTTAAATAACAAACATTGTAATAAAAGCACAGCTTTAAGGTCTTTCTATTTAAGGTCACAGCCTGGATAGGGAAGCTTGCTTTTGACATTAGTCTCCATATTGGCTGGGGGTGTACTGAAAGCAATAGCACAAGAAAGCAAACTAGTACTGATATTGGGGGGAAAAGAAAGTTTCACTGTTTTTTTGTGATTGATATGATTGTATCCATCCCAGGAGATTGTTGACAAATCTATAAAAATTAATATAAGAATTAGAATTTTTAAGGAGTCTGGATATGACACATAAAAAGCAGTAGTTTTTTTAAATTTCTGACACATTTAGAAATGGAAAGAGAAAAATAATTTATAATTGCATGCACACAGAGATGCACAAACACACATAAATGAAAATATTTGGAAATTAGCACGTCGAATATCTCTATCTCTATATCTCTGTCTCTGTCTCTGTCTCTATCTCTATCTCAATCTCTATCTATAGCTATACCTATATCAATATCTAATTAATCTATATATAAAATAAATAAAAATATGTATATATATGTATACATAATCTTATTTGAGATATAAAATATTCTGGACAAATAAAAGAAGTTGTGTGCTGCTAGTTGAAATGTGAAGTATTGTAGCCAATTTAGAAAGAAGCAATCTAACAACATCTATTAAATTATAAAACCCTTGACCCAGCAAATATTCTCCTGGAAATAATCCCTAAGAAATAAATACTGTTACATAAGAATATATGCATGGAAAATAGGGGGGCTAATGTAATGCTTATAGAAGTAAAAATATGGAAATAATCTGAATATTCATTAAGATATATATTATATTGCATACATGTTAATCCATAATAGTATATATCTGTCCTTATGGCCTGGTCTTTCTCATAACTGTGACTGAGTTCCAAGGTTGAAATGAAAAAGAGAGAGAGACCATATCACTTTGTGATGTTCATTTGGTTGAGGCAGCCACAAAGTCACATGTACTTTCAAGAGAAAAGGAAATAGACTACACCTCCTGATGGGAGTGGCAAGGTTCTAAAAGCAAATGTGGAAATGGAAAATCAGCTCTGTCCATTTTTGAAAAATATAATCTGCCACATAAGCAACAATGAAAGATACACACTTTAAAAATTACTTCTGTAACATTATCTGTGTGTATAGATATTTTGGAATCACTCGTACAATAAAGAATTTTACACATTAGTAACTCTGCTATTTTATTCTGTAAATATTTATGTTCATTGAACATTTTTATTATAATTTTTGCTTTCTAATTTATCCTTTTATTATTTACTATCCTCCACCTCTTTCCAGAAAATATTTAAGGCTTCTTAAAGGAATAGAAAAGTACATGAAGCTGGCATTATAAAATAGGAAATACAGAAGAAATTAAAGAAATGCAAGAATATTAAGCAAGACCAGAAGGAGAGTAAAATTTAGTTCCATAAAATCCTGTACTTCCTATAGATAGGCTACAGATTAGGCTCCACACTTACACAGTCAACAGAAAGAGGGCAACCTCGACCAAATTCTCAATGTACATATAAAGGAGACAGTTGGAGAACCATGAGAAAAGATTACAATATTCAATACAATACAGCAATTTCAATGACATGACAAGATTCACATGTGTTCATAATATACAATAAAAACTAAACATTTGCATAGATAGCATGCCTTTCCCTTTGTTTATAAGACTTTGTAAATGCAGCTGTGCTACAAATATCTTGAACTTACCCTTTAAAAATATGTTTAAAAAGTCCCTGTGCAGCCAGCATTTATACTAATATTAAGAATATGGTTCTTTTTATAATACAAATATCTTAACCTGAATAATGATGCTTAAGCAAGTGGCATGATATGGTTAATATAACCATAATTTAATTTCAGGATTTTATATAAGGTTTTCTAAAGATATGTAGAATTACCAAAGAGGACATTAGAATAACGTTTTAACAGTCCTAAATTACTGTAAAATAAAAACACAATTGCCCAATAACTCATATTGAAAATGCAACTGCCTAGTGAATACTGCAAAATTAATACGGTCATTAGTCATTCATAAAAAACAGCAACATTGATTGGGTGGGACTTGGGAGATCCAGTTTCTGGTAGTAGCTTCGCACCTTACAACAGGTGACTTTGGGCAACTCAATAAACCTGGTATATTATAGGAAATGAGAGGAAATCACATGGGATGATGTCTAAAGCCCTTTTCTATTCTACAAATTATGAATCCACAGATCTAAAGCCTCAGAAATGACAGAGGATCAATGAAAAATATATTTTTTGTTTTATCTTTAAATAGGAGCTAGTTCTGCACAAGGGTATGGGGGACTGTCTTGCCCTAGGCACAACTGGTTGGAGATAGTGCCTCAGTTACTAGGTAAACTCTCAAATTTGGAAGGCCATTATTTTTCCAGTATTTAATGCTTTGGAAACATTATTGACTACACTCATATAAGTAAAGCCCTTCAATAACTACCCACTGCTCTCAGGATAGAGCATTTTGCCAACATGACCTGCTCTCAGCCTATCCCTCCAGCCTCATTACTCACCTCTCTTTCTGTTTCTGGTGTGTGTTTTGGAGATCTTTGCATGTGCTCCTTTGTGTTCCCTGTTGCATATTTTCCTTTTCTTCTTCATCTGTTGAACTCAGACTTTCTTCAAGTCTTTGCTAAGATGTCATTTCCTCAGGAAAATATACTTGACACCTCAGTCTACTCCCAGTTTTCTTCTCCCAGTTCAGAGTTAGCAACAATGGGTTCAACACTCTCACAGCACACTGCAATTCCTTCTTTATTGCACTTATCACAATTTGAATTTCTATAAGTATGTGTACAATAGTTCCTCCTAGAGTATAAACACCATTAAGACAGAAAATATATCTGTTTTATTCAGTGAGTTAGCCCCAGTAATTATATAATGCAGCATACAATGGAAGAGGAGCTCACTTACTCTTTGAATGAACGCCTGCTTGCACTCACTAAATAATCAAAATGCAAAAGCTTCTGGCTTTTGATGGAGTACCTCCAAGGATGAAGAACCCACTACTGCTTAAGAAAAATCATTTCTTTTTTGACAACTCTATTAAAAGTACCTTCAACTATTGAGCTTAAATCTGTGTTCCTTTCATTGTTATCTCATTTTTTTGTTTTGGCCTCTGACTTTACATGAAATATGTCATCTTGAGAGTCATCAAATATATAGGAATTTCTCTGCTTTATACATACATTTTCAACTAGAACAGAGGCACATTCCCAATTCAAAAGGAATAGTGCAAGCTCATGCCTGCAGGTGTATGGCTAAATGAAGAAGAGTAAAGATGAGAGGCCCAACTTTGTTCGACAAAGAGCAAAAGTAAAATACTTAACTTGTGGCTTATTAGCCTCAAAAAACCAAAAGTTTCAAGGAACCAATTTTCACTTATTCTCTTCTGATTGTCCACTTTTTGGCCCATTTTCTCATGTTCTTTTTATTTATTTACTAAATTTGACATTTTATGCAAGATCTGTCATCCATTTACCTGTGTATTTTTAATTTTTCTGAAAATTCTGGTCTGCTAACAATCTGAAGTTCCCACAAGCATAATCAAAGTATCATGTGGAAGGAAAGTTCAACTTCATGACCTTTATTTTTAATTTTTAAAAATTTGTATTGGCTTTTTTTGGGTGACATTGGTTACTTTTCTGAAGAGGACATGTATACAAATGGCTAATAGATAGATGAAAAGTTTCTTCAAAAAGTTAAAAATATAATTGCCTTTTGACCCAGAGATTCCATTTCTGGGACTATATTGGGAAAAACCCCAAAAAACTAATTCAAAAGAATATATGTACCCCATATGTTCTTTGCAGCATTATTTACAATAGCCAAGCTTTGGAAGCAGCCAAGTGCCCATCAGTAGACTAGTGAATAAAAAAGCTGTGGTACATTTACACATGGAATATTACATGCCTATAAAAAAGAAGGAAATCTTACTTTTTGTGACAGCATGCATGGATCTGGAGATTATTATGCTACATAAAATAATCCAGTCAGAAAAAGGCAAGTACCGTATGATTTCTCTTATATATGGAATTTAATGAACAAAATAAACTAACAAACAAAATAGAAACAGACTCATAGATACTGAGAACAAACTGACAGCTGTCAGAGGGGAGGGGATTGGAGGGCTGGATGAAAAAGATGAAGAGATGAAGGAAAAAACAAACAAATAAACAAAAAAAACACAGCCTGGCTGGCATGGCTCAGTGTTTGAGCATCAACCTATGAACCAGGAGATCACGGTTCTATTCTTCGTTGGGGCACATGCCCACAATCCCCAGTGTGGGGGGTGGGTAGCTAATCAATGATTCTCTCTCATTACTGATGTTTCTATCTCTCTCCCTCTCTGAAATCAATTAAAAATATTAAAAAAACCAAAACAAAAAATAACATAAAACTCTTGGACACAGACAACAGTATGGTGATTAGGTGATTACCAAAGGGAAAAAGGGAGGTAGGAGAGATTAAAGTGGAGATAAATGATGATAGAAGGAGAATTGACTTGTGGTGGTGAACACATAATATAATATATAGATGATGTATTGTAATTCAGAATTGAACATCTGAAACCTATATAATTTTATTAACTAACTAAAGGCCCGATGCATGAAATCCGTACAAGAGTAGGCCTTCACAGCCACGGTGGCTGCCTCAACCCACCCTCGCAGCCACGGACAGCTGCCTAGATCCCATGGCTGCAGCCCCGGCTTCATCCCAGAAGGACATCAGTATAATTAGCATATTATACTTTTATTATTATAGACTAGAGGCCCGGTGCATGAAAATTCATGCACTTGGGGGGGTGGGTCCCTCAGCCCAGCCTGCACCCTCTCACAATCTGGGACCCCTCAGGTAGGGTCCGTAGGCCTGGCCTCAGATCAGGGCCTATCGGGGCTTCCTTCCCCGGGCTGCAGGCAGGTGGCCCCACCCCCGTCGCTGCCACTGCTTGCCATCTGTGCAGTGCTGCCCCCTCTCCCCTGCCACTGGTGGCCTCCCTCTGGAGGCAACAGGCTGGGGTGCAATGACTTGGCTGGCCTGGGCCTCCCTCTTTCTTTGCTGGGGGGCGGGGCCAGCCCTGCAAGGGGCCATCTGCCTGATTGCCCTTAACTGCTCACCTACCTACCTGATCACCCCTAACCACTCTGCCTGCCTGCCTGATTGCCCCTAATGCTTGCTTGGGGGTGAGGCCAGCCTGGCGAGGGGCCATCTGCCCACCTGATCTCCCCTAACTGCTTGCCTGCCTACCTGATCACCCCCTAACTGCTCTTCTGCCTACCTGATCACCCCTAACCCCTCTGCCTGCCTGCCTGATTTCCCCTTTCCGTTTGCTTGGGGGCGGAGCCAGCACTGACTTCTGGTTGGTCAGCCTCTGGTCATTACTGGTCATTATGACCCAGGGTTTTTATATATTAGGATGTCATCCCAACTTGTTGACCTTCAACTTGCCCTTGAACCCTGATAAGTTATGGCTTAGTACAAGATGATTCAGGAAAGTCCTGCAGCCAAATTCTCTTTTTCTCCTTAAGACTTAAGCTCTTAAGACCTGGGCTACACTCAATATATACTCTCACTAAATGTGCTTCTGCTACTTACAATGCCTGGTTCTAAGGACCTAGTGACAGTGAGAATGGAGGAAAAGATGCTATAGGAATGGGATAAGCCAGTCGTTGGCAAACTGCAGCTTGCGAGCCACATGTGGCTTGCGAGCCACGGTTTGCCACTCTGTTGACTAATGAGTTTGCTGACCACTGACCTAGACTCTTGATTCCAATAATTACAGGCTGTTGTTGTTCCTTGTGATTAAGCCCCTATCCCAGTGGTCGGCAAACTCTTTAGTCAACAGAGCGGCAAACCGCGGCTCATAAGCCGCATGTGGCTCACGAGCCACAGTTTGCCGACCACTGGGATAAGCAATGATCTTACTCTACCACCAACATTCTCATCCAAGGCTGCCTCTTCCTGTCTCCCAGATCACTCTTCATCCCAATGAAAATTCTAAATCTAAGCAAAACTATCCTATATAATAAAAGCATAATATGCAAATTGTTCCTTCGACCAGGCGTTTGTTTGGGAGTTCAACCAGTGGGCAGGGCCAGCTGGGGGAAGGGAGGAAGTACCTGGCTGGCAGCCGACAGTTGCTAGGAACCCTACCAGTGCACGAATTTCATGTACTGGGCCCCTAGTTCTCATATAAGAAAGGATGAAAAGGTCTCTGTCCCTTTAAGAATAGGCATGGAAATTAATTGCAAAGACAGACTTCTAATCTCAAAATCATGTTGAATTGTGAGTTCTTATCATTAAAAGTAATTTTAAGGGTCATATTGTAGTTTATGAATGTATGAATGAAATACAGTATCCAAGGTTACTGGTAATCTAGTATTTCTGAATTCCTGTAGTTATCAAAAGTTCACTACTCACAGAGTACCCAGTTCTATCATTACATAGTACTGAGTGTTAGAAATATCTTTCTTTTTAAATCTGAAATCTGGGAACTTGTTAATTCCACCTACTGACACTAGTTCTATTTAATTTCTTTAATACTTATGTTTTAATTTGAAGATTATAATCATAAACTATTTAATTTTCTTCTTTTTTATAATGACATTTTATTTATTGCTATTTATTTATTCATTTATTTATATTTTATTTTTTTTTCATCACTACTTATCCCCTCTATGCTCTCTTCCACTTCCACCCACCCCAAGTTTTTTATTTTATGATCTTGGTGTCAAAGTCTCACTAAGTCTTTGTAGTTATTGGTGTTTTTAGAGCAATGTAGTATTTTTTAAAAGTGGCTATTTTGTTGTAAAGTTATTTCTCCTCTCTGTAAATTTGTACAATTTGTAAAAGTTTTAAACTTTTGAGGAGAAAATAAATAAAGCATTTTTCTTCCCCCACTTAACCCTTTACCCAAAAATTTGGATAAAAATATAAACATATGGAATATTTGTTTTAATCAACATATCCACAGATATCTATCACTACTGTTCATATTGCTTTAATTTTAAATATGATGCTATTCTATAAAATGTATCACTCTTCTATTATGATTTCATATATATTTTGATACAATTTTTCTGATTATGAAAGCAAAACATGTTCCTTGTAAAATTTTGGGAACATACAGGAGGATGAAAAATAGAATCATAATCACAACACTTCTCTTATGAAATGATAAATACCACTATCATCTAGTATGTTTTCCCCTGTTTTTTCACTCGTGTGAATATACTTTTATGCACATTGAAATAACTAACATAATGTAGTTTGCCCATATCTAATGTTTTCTAAAAAATTTTTTTTATTGATACACAATCATACTATGGACATAGTATAATTTATTGAAAAAGTCTCTTATTATTAGATATTTAGAAAGTTTTTACAAATATTTGTTAAACTGATATAATGAACAAAGTTGTACCTTATTTTTGATCAAATGTATTGTCTTCATAAATCGATTTCTTTTGTTTTTGCTGAGTTAGAATATATGGAAAATTAAAGTTCTAGAAATTTATTTGCATATAGCTGAATTTTATATGTAGATATTTCTTGATTGCTTGTTTTAATACATAGCATACAATTATTTTTTCACATACACACACACACACACACACACCAATAAATAATACTCCTTCCTCTCCTGAGCTAAGAAATAAGTAATAGACAGGTGCATGGAAATAGTTGTTACCTTTACCACGTTATAAAAAGAAGCTTGACTGTCCAACATGTTTCATATGTGTAGTTTTAATAGGCTTCCTAAAATGCACTGCTGAACAGTATAGACTTACTTGCCCTATCACAGGTCACAGGGACAGCCACACACAACTCTAAACGGGACAGAGGCTGGGAAAATGTTATTTTCCCTTCTTCCAATTTCATAAATCAAAAATAATCTGTTCCCTTGGCTAACAGTTGCCCCTTTACAGAAAAAAATGAGGAGTGGAGAATAAGTCTTTGTTTCCCAACATCTTTGCACTTCTAATGTAAGTATTTCAAGGCAGTGAGTTTCCTGAATTCCTCCCTGTACATACATATGTATATATGCAAATATATAAACATTACATTTATACACATCCAGGTTGATAGATACTAAAGAATAGACAAATAATTGCTCTTAAAATTTTAAAAAATATGCAAGTTCTGCAATATGCTACTTGAGTTTTTACCTATTGTGTTCTAGGATAATAAACCATTTTCAGTTTGCTCGCTTGGCTTTGGTGCCCTCCTACCTATAAACGAAGCCATTGAAATTTATTTGTGTGTTTAAGATTATTGGCAATGATTTGGTCATACAGTGCTGATACAGCTATTCCAGAGGCAGGAACACCTCTGGTTGAATTAAGAAAGAAAATGTCTGCACTGTTTTCACCATAGCCCTCTTTTTCTAACATTTATAGACAATTTTGAAGTTTTCCTTTATTGCTGTAATGGTATTTTATTCAAATTATAATGCTTCTGTTCATTCATTCTAATGTCATTCAGCATTATTAATATCATAGAAATTATAATTCTCTGTATTTTTCTCAGGTTGGTTTTGAATGTATAAATGCTTCTACTGGCCTAGAGGTTAGCATTATGCTTTCATTTTATGAAAAACAAATGTGGAAAACAGAGATTGATTAGAAATATCCAAATTTCATTGTTACAAATTTCAAGTAAATTTATTTTATTTGATGATAAATAAGATAATTTTGCCACAAATTATTGGGTTCATATCAGTCAACATGATATAGATTTTATAGATTACAAAATATGTACTTGCTTCAGCATCACATGTATAGATTATAAAATATGGAATTATAACTTCATTGTAGCTTAATATCTTATATCTAAACTAGAGGCCTGGTGCACAAAATTTGTGCATGGGGTGGGGGGGCTGTCCCTCAGCCCAGCCTGTACCCTCTCCAATCTGGGACCCCTTGAGTGGGATTGGGCCTAAACAGGCAGTCAGACATCCCTCTCACAATCCAGGACTGCTGGCTCCCAACCACTCACCTGCCTGCCTGCCTGATTGTCCCTAATGCTTCTGCCTGCCAGCTGGTAACCCCCTAAACACTCCCCTGCCAGCCTGATTGATGCCTAACTGCTCCCCTGCCAGCCTGATTGCCCCTAACTGCCCTCCTCTGCTGGCCTGGTCACCCCTAACTGCTCTCCCCTGCCAGCCTGGTTGCCCCCAACTGCCCTCCCCTGCAGGCCTGTTCACCCTTATCCGCCCTCCCTGACAGCCTGCTCACTCCCAACTGCACTCCCCTGCAGGCCTGGTCACCCCTAACTTCCCTCTCCTGCAGGCCTGGTCGCCCCCAACTGTCCTCCCCTGCAGGCCTGGTCGCCCCCAACTGCCCTCCCCTGCAGGCCTGGTCGCCCCCAACTGCCCTCCCCTGCAGGCCTGGTCACCCCTAACTGCTCTCCTTTGCCAGCCTGGTCACCCCCAACTGCACTCCCCTGCTGGCCTGGTCACCCCTAACTGCCCTCCTTTGCCAGCCTGGTTACCCCCAACTGCCATCCCTTGCAGACCTGGTCCCTCCCAACTGCCTTCCCCTGCTGGCCTGATCGCCCACAACTGCCCTCCCCTGCTGGCCATCTTGTGGTGGCCATCATGTGTCCACATGGGGGCGGCCATCTTTGACCACATGTGGGCAGCCATCTTGTGTGTTGGAGTGATGGTCAATTTGCATATTACCTCTTTATTATATAGGATATATTTCTTTGTCTTCTTTTCATGAAAGGGTCACATTATTTCAGGTTCTCTGATAATTCCAGGGCTAAATGGTCTCAGTTGTCTTATTTGGTATTACACCATGGACTACATTTTTTTGAAGAAACCACAGTGATGTCTTTATTACCACTATCTTCAGGATAAAATTGGATGCCTTGGTCAGTGACAATTCACTTTTCAGGTCTTTAATGTCTAGTCAGCAATCCACCCAGGAATCTATCAATAATTCCTATGCGTTATTTCAGGAGCAATGAATGCACTGGAGCCTACTTTATGAAAATACTGGGGCTCCTAAAGCAGAAATTCACTTTGTTTCAAATTATAATTGAACTAGCATATCTCTGATATATGGCTATCATAATAACTCACTATTTTAATTATTTTCTAATGTGGTTGGAGTAAAATAATAGGGAGCAGAGTTGTATTTATTTTGTTTGGTTTGGGATTTCACATCTCTAACTTTTGTGGTAATGCTAAGTTAATTTCACTATTTTTTATATAAAAAATAGTGAAATTAACTTAGCATTAGTAGTTAATTTCACTACTTAGCATAGTATTTAATTTCACTACTATGTTTCTGTAGTAGTATTGAGATGACTGTATTCCAGTTTGGCCAGATAGGTTATCACAAACAGAGTTTCCCAACAAGTATACCAAGTCACAGAGTTATAGCTTTGATAGGGCCTGGGAGAAATGGGAGCCCCCATGCCTCTCAACAGTCAGGATAAGCCTCAACTATTTATTCCAGCTTACCCACAAACATTTTTTAAATTTATCTTTATTGCTGAAAGTATTACAGATGTCCCTTTCACCCCGCCCATTAACCCCCTTCATTTCACACCTACCCCCTTATTTTTAAGTGCTATCTTATGAGAAAAGCCAGAAAGCAATGCTACAGAGTACAGAACAGGTTTACCTCAAATATAGACGTATATCTATTTGCTAGCTATCCCTCAATATGAAGTAAATCATTTATATTTGAAAAATATACCCTTATACGTGATAATCTTCAAATTTGTGAATGAAACAATAATATATAATGCCCTTTAATATAATGCAATAAAATATAACTGAAAAATCAGGCAATCACTTAATAAGCCAATAAAGGGCAAAAGTTCATTATAATGCTTTTGAAATAAATTCTGGCTCAAACACCCAATAAAATAGTGTCATAAATATCCATTCTCCTCCCTCTCGCACAGAGTTTTAAAAAAATATTTTTATTGATTTCAGAGAGGAAGGGAGAGGGAGAGAGAGATAGAAACACCAATGATGAGAGAGAATCATTGATCAGGGATTCAGCACGCGACCCAGGCATGTGCCCTGACCACAGAATTAAATCATGACCTACTGGTTCATAGTTGATGCTCAACCACTGAGCACGTCGGCCACACCAAACTCTTCTATAGAGTGCTATTTATCCAAGGCCTTTCTCTCTTCTGGCTAATAACCTGATATCATTTTCTCAAACATTAAATTTATTTTGTTGCCAGAATTAACAGTTACTAAATTGTTCTTCTGTTCATATATGCATACGTTATTGTATATATGATGGTTGCTAGAAGCCATGCTGATTTATAGATGGTAGGGAGTAGGCAATATCCTGTCCCTATAAACATGATTTCTACACATCATTCTGGAGAGATGAAATTCAAAGCTATGTCTTAACAAACTAAACATGTAATCATTCTCCAGATAGGCTGAAATAAAATATTCAGATGTTAAATCACCCAAGGCAAATTACTACTGCACTGAATTTTCTCTAAGGGTTAAGCTTTTCTTTACCTTCATGTGAAAGCAGAAATACTATCTTTTTATTGCCTGGAGATTCAGCTGTTGAAGCTATGGAAAAAAAGCTATGCTTGTAAAGAGAATTTAAAATTGTTCTTTTGTTATATATGCTACTGAATTCACTAATAAGGCAATTGAGTAAAGTGTCCTCCAGGGGTGAAATAAAAGAACATTCCATATGCCAAACTATTTATCTCCTTGGCTCACCTCTGATCATACTCTACTCATTTCTGTCTGTAGGTTTGGTTTGTGTGTAGGTCAAATTACCTCCTATTTTGTTATATCTTTGCCCTGGCAGGAGGCAGAGCCCTGATTCAACAATTGGTCTGTTATTAACCACCTCCCCTTTAACACCATCACTTCAGCCACAATACAAAAGGCAGTTTTTAACTAATCTTATTCATAGATGAAAAAAACATCTACATATGTTACAACCCCTAAGGAAATCGCCCTTCTTTCTTTCAAATATATAAATTAAAAATGACCAAAAGATTTTACATTATTGCTTACTTGACTCATTTTTCAAACAAACAAACACACAAACACACACACAGACAAACACCATCAAACAACCAACCAAAAAACATAAGACTTATACCTAAGCAGTAGACTTAAAATAGAAAGAAGTGCTTAAATCAGACCTTAAGAATTTGGAAAATTTTCCATCAGTTTATGATTTCAGGAGAGCTTTATCTTCAGATTTATGTTCCATTGTCAATAGCTCTTCACTGTTTAACTTGAGGGATTCTCTACCACCCTAAATACTCCCACTTCCATGACACTCAAGTTGTTAATGATTTATGACACATTTGTGTAACTAAAACCCATTGAAAATTTTAAAAAATATTTCTAGCCCTAAAAAACAACTTGTTTTTTAAATGTAACTTTTATTTTCACTTACTTTTAACAAGCAAGGCACAGTAGCACATGTGTTCAAAAAGCAAAGTCCTCTACATCAAACAATAATAATAGCTACTATCCGTAATGTAGATAGTGAATTAGGAATATTCAAGCATTAGTGGTCATTTTTTTAACCTCTCAAATAGGTATTTCTTTCTTAATTTACCAGAGGAGCTAACTGAGGACTTAGAGAACATGATAATATAGCCCCAGGTGATTCAGTCTCAGAGTAGAGCAGGAATTTCAACCCAGGTATATATTTGTATCCAAAGCCTATGCGCTTTACTTTTTTAAAAAAATATATTTTTTATTGATTTTTACAGAGAGGAAGGGAGAGAGATAGAGAGTCAGAAACATCGACGAGAGAGAAACATTGATCAGCTGCCTCCTGCACACTCCCCGCTGGGGATGTGCCCGCAACCAAGGTACATGCCCCTGACCGGAATCGAACCTGGGACCCTTGAGTCCGCAGGCCGACGCTCTATCCACTGAGCCAAACCGGTTAGGGCTGCCCTTTACTTTTATGCCATGTTTTCACAATTGCCCATTTTGAGTCACTTTTGGGGTCAAGAAGTAATATCTTCCACAGGCTCATAGGTCTCATTTTCGACAGTTTTCAGAAAAACAACAGCTCAATCCTCCTTTCTCTGCCATTGGTGCTCTTCACCCTGAACAGGATCACTGATTCTTACTACCGGAATGGGTTTTGATCTGTGTTCCCCCATTATCTCAGGGTCATATTGCCAGGGCATTCTCTCCCCGTGTGCAGTGAGAGTAGAGAGGGGACCACTCATGTCGAGTAATCCAGGCAGTAACTTCCAGGCTGTAATCTCCAAACCTGGTAATGTCCATGTAAAAATGCTTATGAATAAACAGTATTAGAACAGGAGAAGAGGACTCTATGAAGTCTGGAGCTTTCTTCCTCTTCCTCTTGTATTCTTTTTTTTTTTTTTAAATTTTGTCACGTAATGAGCATCTGCTGTCTGCTAATCACTGCTAAGTGTTATGGATGATATGCACAAGGCAAGGCAGAATAAGTAAAGGTCAAAACAAGTTTAAAGAAAGGAATATGCAAGCCAGAATCAGAAGTTTTCTCAATTCCTACACCATGCCTGTATTCGTTGGCTGGGGCTTCCATAACAAGAACCACAGACTGGGTGGCTCAAACAAAAATTTATTTTCTCACTGTTCTGGAGGCTGGAAGTCCAAGATCAAGGAGTCTGCTGTGTTATCAGTTTCTCACAGGCCTCTCTCCTCGACTTGCAAATGTCCGCCTTCTGGCTGTTTCCTTTTCTCCCCACATGCCACCCCTGTGTCTCTTTCTCTTCTTATAAGGACACCAGTCTTGTTTGCTTCCAGTACCATCCTTATAACATCTTAACCTTGATTACCTCTTTAGAGTCCCTATCTCCAAATATAGTCATATTGAGGGTTAGGGATAAAAGATATACATTTTGATGGAACACAATTCAGTGCATGAAAATGCCCATTGCATACATGGCTATAACTTGCAGTGAAAGAAGTCAAGAGATTCAAGAAAAAAAAAATTATAGTGGTTAGAAGCATGGATGCTGGAGCCAGAGGGTCAAATCCTGAGTCTGCCAGTACCTAACTGAAAACACTGGTCAAGTTTCTTAACTTCGGTGCATCAGTTGCCATCCTTTAAAACAGGGACAAGAAGAGCACCTTCCTCCTAAGTTACTGTCATTTGAAATAAGTTGGCTATTTCAACTTACGTATATGAAAAGTTTTAAAGATGCTATTACGCCTCTTTCACCTCTGGATATGAAATCACAGGAATCATGAGAATAAAGTGCAAGAGAGAAGATGGTGGAAATTAAACATTTTAATTGAGAAGTATTAACACACTAATTTTTCTTAATTGTAATAATTTATTTATATAATAGTAGTTGTGAGGATAGGACCAACACAGAGACAGACACTTTAGATTCTTAAATTTGTAACCTAATTCATTCTTTATTGAGCACCCCATCACATGCTAAAAATTGTCCAGGCCCTTTGGAGAAAGCAGTGAACAAAACAGACAGAACCTTCTATTCCCCTGAAGCTTACATTCTAGAATGGAGATAGATCACCACCACATCTAACACCCACTTTAGGAGTTGGGGAAAATGGGCCATATGATATAGAAGGAGAAAAAAAAGCCAATCAATTCACAATGGCATACAGCAAGTTGATATTTATCACGTGACCGGGAAAATACACAGGAGCAGTATTAACTCTGGATCCTGTTGCCTGGGCTTCCCCTAGTGCTGGCCTGATCCCTGAGATGCGGGTTCGGGCTGACCCTGCGCCCTGGCACCTGCCAACCAGTCCGCCCCATCCTGCCGGGCCCTGCGATTCGCGCGGGCGGGAGCGGTGCTCGCCCAGTCTGCCCGGCCTGCGCGGTCTCCGCCACCCCTGACGCGGGCAGCGAGCCTGCACAGGCGCGCGTTTTGAAGGTTTCAGGTCCTAGCAGGCGGTCGCCCTGAGTGCTAGTGATTTTGGCTTTGGCTGGATGATTCCTGAGCATCAAATCAGAGGCGGCGCTCACCGGGAGCCCCTAGCGTCACCCGCCGCTCCTGCAGATTAGAACTCGCCTCTCCTAGCTCCTCCCCTCAGTCCCATTTAAAACACCCACCAGCTTTTCCGAAAAATTAAGAGTGGACTCAGTTTCTGCAGCGCCTTCTTCCACTCCAAGATGGTAAGTGAGGAGCTGGCTTTTGCTAGCTCGCTGGTGAAACCTGGGGGTGCTGAGAGCTAGTGAGCTTTGCATTTAGAATTTCTTCCACCTTCGAAGGAAGATTTCTCTGCTTGCTACCTGTCAATTAAGACGGATTCTTTGCTGCCCATCTCCCTTTCTCATTCCCCCTTTCTCTCATCCTTTACCCTCTCTGTTATTTCTTTCTCCCAACTTTCCCTGTACACCTGCACTCACTTTTCATTCCA
Organism: Plecotus auritus; assembly: GCF_963455305.1. NCBI lineage: Eukaryota > Metazoa > Chordata > Mammalia > Chiroptera > Vespertilionidae > Plecotus > Plecotus auritus. The sequence continues at coordinate 178,699,855 of NC_137771.1, forward strand.
CATCTTTCTCTAGATTATGCACATATTAGCAAACACTTGGACTTAACCTAGTCTAGGGCTATTTGGGGTTTGTTTTCTTCTCAGGTGTCAATTGCATAATAGCTCAGCTCTAATTCCAGTAATAACCTCAGGGAAAGAGCCTACAAACATGCTTTTAGAATAAAAGAAATAGCACTTGATAAACTTTGGCTGAATTTCTTTAGTCTGCACTGCCCAAGCTGGACTTGCTTCAAAATAGGCTTTTTCAAAACTTAATTTACCAGGAACATGTGAGTTTGGGTTTTTTTTTCCTTATTTGTTTTCTTTGTTTATGTTATGCCCAAGAAAGTCCTCAAGTCAACAACGAGTTATAGTGGTCAAAAGAGTTTGTCCAAATCTGTACTCCGCTGAAATGAATGATTTTTACCTGATTAAACATTGACAAATAATTAGAAATGGGTTGTTGTACAAATTAACCCAGGAAGGCTGCTGCATACCTGCCCCTGCCTGGGCATTTGGAGAGACTGTGTTTGAGGAGTCCTGGGAGGAGGGTGCTCACTGGCTCAGAACGCAGTGGAGAATACCTGCCAGGAAGTTAGGAGTGGCAAGATAACTCTGGAAGGGCACTGAGACCTAGTGATGGAGAGACCTAGAGCTTGCTGTCTCTGCTGATTAATTTAGTTCAGTTCTGCTTATATATTTACTTGGAATGATTTTATGCTCCTGAGCTTAGAGTTAGGAGTGAGGGGCAATATGTATTTCATTATCTCTGGAATCTATCTATCTATCTATTTAAAACTATTCAGATCACCACAGGACCCAGTAGCATTTGAAGCCAGAGGAGAGAAAAAGAGATGAATGGGCACCTGTAGAGTTCAGAAAGTAAGAAACTAAAATAAGGAAGTTAGATTATATTTTGTTGTTCTGTTTATTTCAGCCTTAGTATTATATGTCTTTCAAGGCTATTGGAAATATAATTAAGGTATTTGCTAGAAAGAGTCAAGTAGTTCTTATGTCTTTGAATCATTAAGTAAAATTCCTTTTACTTAGATCATGGGTAGCCTTTTAGATGACTCAGACATGGCAATAGAGAATATTCCTGGATATGTACCAATTTGGACCATTCAATTGTAGCCTGTTCTTTGCTGAGAGGGTCTTAGAAAAGTACTGGGTAAGCCAAGGAGCTGGCTTCCTTCTAGTATTTATATTTTGACCAGTCAAAATTAATCTGGGATCTATACTTAGCACCTTTACTGTTTTTTATTCATTGCGTGTAATTTCGGCATCTTTCTCCCACCCTTTCCTCTCTCCAAATCCCTATCACCCTATCTGCTGGGAACCCCTCTACCCTTCATACTGATTTTCACAGAACACCGTTCTGCCTTGCCAAGACCAGCACTTTGTAGGAGGCCAGAGCTATAATTGCCCGTATTCCACTACAACGTCAGAATCTAGTGTTGACGTTTCCACGGAGACTTGGGTCTCTTTCTGGGCTGCTGGTCTCCTGGACAACAGAGAGCCCCAACAAGCACCACAGGCACAGGGTAAGTTCTGCTCTTCCGCTTTCCTGGTAGATCTGAAGCCCTTTTCCAGCACCCATAGTTGCAAAGCATCATGGGCTGGAACTCTGTAGAAGAAGGGATGGCATGAAAAGTTTAAGAAAGCCCCAAAACTCCTGCATTATACAAGCTAAATAATCTATTCTTTTGTACTTGCCAAATAGTGAGAACAAGCTTCTTCCTCTTGCCTGCTGGACAATCTGTATTTCTCTATTTCTCCCTATACCTTTCAGTACTTGGAGATTTCCAACTCACTGAGAGAGTTTGAGTCTGGATCAAAGTTTTATGAGCAATCCTAGTGGGATGCTTTTGGAATCAAGACATGAGTTAGAACATTTCTTTTGGAGTTTCCCTGGGTATGAGAGAAAAACAAAGAGAAATACTAACTTAATATTTTATTTCATAGAGCAAAGTCTATGAACAGTGTCTTGTAAGTAGAAAAAATGATTTTTTTTGCCCCAAGAAGACTTCAATTTTGGAGGGAAGTATAACATTGATGGAAAATTGCATATTGATTTTAACCTAGAACTTAGTCAATGTATTTATAAATATTAAATAAATTTATGTATTAACATTCACATTTCTGAAAGAACTCTGAGACAATTTAGAATTAAATATCTGCACTATTGATTCTGCCACATAATTTTTTTTAACTTGAGAAAAGACACAAAAAGCCCCAAACTATTAAAAAAAAACCCCACATATATCAGGAAGAAAGTTTTTCAGTTTTTTCTTCTACCACAAGCAACAGAGAAACAGAATGTCCAAGACTATGAAACAAAACAGTTTATAAAATTTTATTCTTGTCTCCTTATCCATTGTTCATTGTTCTACTTTAATTAAAAATATTTCAGTAGTAATATTTCTGTTAAAATACAGAAAGGCAAGAGTCAGAACTGTTTTAGGTGAGGAAAAGAAGGTAAAAGTAAACCAATTTAGTATGCCTGACCATCGTTTTCTTGGTCAGTACAGCTTATTGTCAAATATGAAAACAAAATAAAACACCTATTTGTAAAAGCATGTAAAACATACAGAGAATGGTATTTGAAATACATGAGTTGTCATTTTGAGATTTCACCAATGTCTTCAGAAAAGTAAGGTACAAATTATTTTAAAGTAGAAATTGCTACCACATAGAATTCTATATAAATATTCTCCATCAGATTTAACTGATAGGGCAACAGGCAGAGATTTCATCTGGGGAAAATGGTAGCATCAAAAATAGAATTTGATTCTAGAGCCTACGTTTTCAAGCAGTAAAGCTTAGAACATAAGATAAAAACATAGTGGAATTGCAATGTTATGCCTCGTGGGGGGTGGATCAGTAAATATTTGAGTGAATTAATAATGCAGATGGGACAGTCTTTATAAATTTAGCCAGCAGGAATACATATAGTAGGGAGGGATGTGACTTGTTAGCTCTTAAAAATGCACCTCTGTAGCTATTCTGGCATATAGTCTATGAATATTTGTCTTTTATGGCATCCTGGCCCCTTCCTAAAGCTTTAAATATTTTGTTTTCCTGTGTGGAGGCAATGGCTATTTTTGGAATAGAAATTGAACCTATTAAACATTCTGAAATATTTTTGTAAATTCTTTATCGATCCAAAACTGCAAGTGTATTTTCTCAGTTACCTCTTTGGTGTTTCCGCATAGAATCATCCAGTGACTCGAATTTCCCTTTTCCTAATTCTTGTTCATGGGAAGAGGCTCAGCTTTCCTCTCAGCTCTACAGAAACAAACAGGTATGTACAGAAGATCAGAACACTGGGACCAGCCATGCTCCATGCAGTCCATTCTTAATGTTGTTCCTCAATGTCACACTGCTTCCTTTCCCTTGTAAATGCATATGTTAACTTTCAGTTTAGGACCAAAGTGATTATAAGTCTATAGAGTGATAAAATTTAGGTGATAAAACCAAAGAAAAACCAAATAAACAATCCCCAGAAAACAAACAAACAAAAAACACCACCACAACCACCAACAGCAACCAAAACCTACTAGGAAGATCAAAAGTCAAGCCCTGACTCTACACATATATTAGCTGCATGCCCTCTTGAATCCTTATTTCCTTATCTGTGAAATTGAAATATTTGGGCTGCCTTCCTTTGTGAGCTGTTGGAAAGATCAAATGATATAATGAGTGTGGTAATACTTTAAAATCATAGTTCATCACTTGGAGAAGGAATAATGGTTGTTTTTTACAAAGATTGCTTCATATTCCATAATTCGCGTATAGCTGTTCCAGAGAGAGTAATTTAATGAAGTAGATACACAAGCCAATCAATCTGAGACTGAGGGAAGCCAACCCACCTTTTTTATTCTTCATTTTCTTCTTCTTCTTTTTTTTTTTTTTGTAAAGTACAAGGTAAAAGTCCAGCAAAACTTTTCCAAACATCTTTTTCTATATTTGAACAGTTGCACGCAGTTCATTTTCCTACATACTTTCCCTTGTGGTTACAATTTTAAAAGTCATATAATCTCTTCAAACACTTTGCAATGAAAAAAAAAATTAGAGCACAAAACTGAACAATCAGGTGGTAGGTGGGTGTAGACTGAATTTAGGCCTCTGAGGAGGAGGGCTCCCTGAGGTAGAGTTCTTAAAACAAACAAAATAATAATCAGGTTTAAGCAGGTTAAGGATCAGTGGCACTATTACATGGTTACAAAGTCAATATAGTGGAGCAGCCTTCACCATTGTCCACTTTTTGCAGCTCCAAGATACTCTGGTGCAGAAGGAAGAAGAACTTGCTAGGTTACATGAAGAAAATAATCACCTCAGACAATACCTGAATTCTGCTCTGGTTAAATGTCTTGAGGAAAAAGCCAAGGTATGTACCTCTCCCTTCTATAAGTATAGAGTGGATATAAGTCTATTTGAGAAAGGAGAGCATTTGAATAACACTCCTTGATTAAATGGAGGAAGTGTGCCAAACATGCCTTCAAATGCATTTATAGGATGGGTGGATTTTTCTAATCAAAATACAGCACTTTCAGAAGAATTTTTATGTATATTTTCTTGGAAGCAACTAGATTATATATTTTAGTCATATATTACAAAAGAAGTTGCTTAAGGATCAAAAGTCAGCCAAGGGAGCTGCTGAGACCACAGAAGCTAATTAAAGACAGACTTAGTTAGATGGAACATTGGAGAGGGAATCAGATCTGAGGAACACTGGGTTCTTTTCATTATCTGTTTGACTTTTGGCGAATCACTGTCACTTAGGGCCTCAGTTACCTTCATCTGCAAATGAATGGGCTAAAAGATCTTTTAAGAATCTTCCCAGCTCTGAATTGTCATGAATATGACTGGAGCCCAGATCTCTTGACTATCAATTAGAGATTGCTAATTACATTATCTTTATTTTGTAATTGATTTTTAGAGAGAGGGAGAGGGAGCAAGACAGAAACATCAATGTGAGAGTAACATTGATTGGCTGTTTCCTGCACATGCCCTACCAAGGATCCAGTCCCAAACCCAAGCAAGTTCCCTGACCAGAAATCAAACCAGCAACCTTTCAGTGCATAGGATGATGTCCAACCAACAGAGCCACATTGGCCAGGGCTACATTATCTTTTAATAAGCATTTTTCGTACACTTCTAAAATGAATTATTCTAACTCAAGGGTAAATAGCTTGCCCATAGCCCCTTTTTGTTCTTCTTCATTGCTTTGGGTTTTGTATTTTTTGTTATCTTTTTGCCATTCTGTTATTATTATTGCGTCTATCAATATTTACCTTACTTCTAGACAAGCCACATTATTTGATATGATTTAATCTAAATTGATGATGCTTTTTACTACTCTTACTGGACATAACAGTTCAGAGAAAAAGAGACACACTATTTTTGAGTCCTTTACAATTCAGCTCTTATCATTATTAGCCTTAACTCCAGAAAAAGAACAGTTATTAAATTAGTATGTGATATTAATTAGGCAGTTTTTTCTCCCTTATTCTCAATTTTGCAAGATTTAGAATACTATAGTACATATCACATGGGAGTGCTATGAAAGTTAATGAAATAAGAGAAAGCAGTGTTACATAGTGTTTCTTGTTTCTTTTTGGACAGTAATTGGAACTAATTTTATTATTTTCATTTTTTTACATTTATTTTTATTGTTGAAAGTATTACAGATATCCCAATTTTATTTTTTAAATTTATGTTTATTGTTGACACTACTACAGATATCCCCTTCTCCCCCCCCACCCCCCTTTGTCCACCTCCTCCCAGTCCTGCCTCCTTTCCCTCTGGCCATCACCACACTGTTATTTGTGTCTATGGGTTATGCATATAAGTTTTTTGGCTAATCCCTTCACCTTCTTTCATCCAGTCTCCCCTTCCCCCATCCCCTCCGACAGCTGTCAGTCTGTTCCATGTGTCCCTGCCTCTGGTTCTATTTTGTCAGCTTATTTTGTTCATTAGATTCCACATATAAGTGAGATCATATGGTATTTGTCTTATTTCACTTAGCATAATAACCTCCAGGTCCATCCAAGGTGTCGCAAAATGTAAGATTTCCTTCTTTTTTACAGCCATGTAGTATTCCATTGTGTAAAGGTAACAGCTTTTTTTTTTTAAATCTTCACCTGAGGACATATGTTTATTGATGAGGGAGAGAGGGAGGGAGGGAGGGAGGGAGGGAGGGAGAGAGAGAGAGAGAGAGAGAGAGAGAGAGAGAGAGAGAGAGAGAGAAGAGATAAACATCAATCAGCTTCCTTCCTGACCAGCTATGTAACCCGAAATGTAGGTATGTGCCTAACCAGAAGTCGAACCAACAACCTTTTTGTGTACCAGATGATGCTCCAATCACCTGAGCAACCCAGCCAGGGCCCACATCATTTTAATCCACTCATCTCCTGCAATGATCATAGGGCTACATATATTCTTTTGAATTAGTGATTCAGGATTCTTAGGATATATTCCCAGAACTAGAATCACTGGGTACAAAGGCAGTTCCATTTTTAATTTTTTGAGGAAACTCCATACTGTTTTCCACAGTGGCTGTACCAGTATGCATTCCAACCAACAGTGCATGAGGGGTCCCATTTCTCCACATCCTCACCTTCACTAGCTGTTTGTTGATTTATTGATAATAACCAATCTGACAGGCATGAGGTGATACCTCATTGTGGTTTTAATTTGCATCTCTCTGATGATCAGTCACTTTAAGCATTTTTTTCATATGCCTCTTGGTGATCTTTATGTCTGTTTAGGTCCTTTGCCCATTTTTAATTGGATTATTCACCTTCCTTTTGTTAAGTTATATGAGTTCCTTATATATTTTAGATATTAACCCTTTATCAGATATATCATTGGTAAATATGTTCTCCCATACAGTAGGCTCCCTTTTAATTTTGTTAATGGTTTCTTTTGCTGCGCAGAAGCTTTTTAGTTTGATATAGTCTATTTGTTTATTTCTTTCCTTTGTTTTCTTTGCCCTAGGAGATATATTAGCAAAAATATTATTATGAGAAATGTCTCAGATTTTACTGGTATGTTTTCTTCTAGGATATTTATGGTTTTGTTACATATATATTTTATCCACTTTGAGTTTATTCTTGTGTATGGTGTAAGTTGGTGATCCAATTTTTTTGCATATACTTGTCTAATTTTCCCAACACCATTTATTGATGTGACTGTCTTTACTTCATTGTATGCTCTTGCCTCCTTTGTTAAATATTAATTGAACATAATGGGTTGGGTCTATTCCTGGGTTCTCTGTTCTGTTCCATTGATCTACATGCCTCTTCTTGTGCCAGTACCAGGCTGTTTTGATTACAATGGCTTTGTAGTATGACTTGATATCTGGTATCGTGATCCCTCCAACTTTGTTCTTTTTTCTCAAGATTGCTGTGGTTATTTGGGGTCCTTTTTGGCTCCATAAAATTTTTTGGAATATTTGGAAATATGCCATTGGTGTTTTAATAAGGATTACAGTGAATCTATAGATTGCTTTGGGTAGTATGGACATTTTGATGATGTTAGTTCTTTCAATTCATGAACATAGTATATTCTTTCACTTACTATATCTTCCTCTATTACTTTTTACAATGTCCTATAGTTTTCCTTGTGCAGGTCTACTACTTCCTTGGTTAAGTTTATTCCTAGGTATCTTATTTTTTGTTGTTGTTGCAATGATAAATGGGATTGTGTTTCTCATTTCTCTTTCTGAGAGTTCATTACCCTATATAATAAAAGCCTAAGATGCTAAGTGTCGGACCTTTTGACTGTTTGACCAGTCACTATGATGCCCACTATGAGATGTACTGACCACCAGGGAACAGACGCTTGGACCAGTAGGTTAGCTTGCTGCTGGGGTCCTGCTGATTGGTACTGGGCAAGACAGGCTGGACAGGCCTTGGAGACCTCCCATGGTCCCTCCTGGGCCCCAATTGTGCACCGGTGGGATCCCTTGGCCTGGCCTGCGCCCTTTTGCAATCTGGAACCCCTCAGGAGATGTCAGAGAGCTGGTTTCAGCCCAATACTGGCAGGCCAAGCCAAAGGACCCCATCAGTGCATGAATCTGTGCACTGGGCCTCTAGTTGGTATATAAAAACACCATCAATTTTTGGTTGTTAATTTTGTATCCTGCTACTTTGCCAAATTCATTTATTAAATCTAGTAGGTTTTGTTTGTTTGTTTGTTTGGTGTGGAGTCTTTAGGGTTTTCTATGTACAATATCATGTCATCTCCAAATAATGACAATTTTACTTCCTCCTTTCCAATTTGGATTCTTATGCCTTTTTCTAGTCTGATTGCTGTGGGTAGGACTTCCAGTGCTATGTTGAATAAACTAATTTTAATTATTCATTAGGTAAAAATAAAAACATTTAAAATTATGTATTACTTTACAATTATTTGATTGTGAAAAGATACATCATTGGTGTATCATACTAACTTAAAACCAAAAAATATGTTTTATTATTTTGTGTGTGTCTATGCATGGTTTATTTATTTTTGCTCAACCTCTTCACCTTGTTCACCAAGCCCTCCAACTCCCCTCCACTTGTTCTGTCTAGATTCAGATGGTTTAGATATAAATCTAGGCTAAGTGATTTTTAACAAGCCATTACTATGCCTGTGCCTTAGTGAAAATTTTAACAGTACTTAAAATGAGATCATGCATGTAACCAATGTCGATTACATGATAGTTGCTATTATTTTCATTATAATAATAATTACTTCCCTGGATAAAAATTTAAAGACATAATTTACTCCTTTCAACTTTTAAATGACTAGTAAAAAATATAAATTGGAATTTCTAGGTGGTAAATTCTCATCATAGATTTAAACTTAGAAATAGAAGCTAATGCAATCCGTTTTACTTGTGCATGTGTGTGTGTGCAAATAGAAGTTTAATCAAGTTTTCTAAGGACTTAAGGAGACTAGTTACTGTTTGAAGTAGGTGCAATTACACGACAGTAAAGGAAATGATATTGCTTGATTACCTGACTGTGTATATTTGCAAATGTTATTTCCCCAGAAATTGCTATCATCAGATGATTTCTCCAAAGCATATGGAAAATTCAGAAAGGGGAAGAGGAAACCCAAAGAGCAAAGATATTTTCCCCCTGAGATCCCCCATCGCAAAAATGCCAAGAGAAACCTCTCTAGTGAATTTGCTAACTGTGAAGAACAACCTGGGCCCCCTGTGGATCCCTGGGTCCTTCAAACACTTGGGTTAAAAGATCTCAACACCATTGATGATACCTTATCAGCTAACTACAGTGCCCTTTCCTCTCATCCCAGAAGAATCACCAGCACATTTCCCCAGTTTCTGGAGGATGCAGTTGATTATGAAAAGGCCCCCACGGAGGATCTGCAAATTGACTATGGAGGTGAAAGAACCACTCCTTCCTGCAGCACTGACAGCCCTGGGGAAGATTTTCACTTCCTTTCTCAACTTTCAAATGCCCCAGGAGGGCTGCACACTCTTCCTTACTATACTTCTGATGTGTCACCCAATAAGACTGAGATGGCCTTTTCCACATCCCTGAGCCCTCACTGTAATGTGAAAACTCATTCCTTCCACCAGGGACAAGCCTTTGTTCGTCGAGATGAGGAGGGAGGCTGGAAGTTTACCTGGGTTCCTAAACAGTCTTAGTGACCCCTCTTCTATCACAAAGGACTGCCATGAACTCTGTTTACAAAGACCTCTCTTGCACTTGAACCTAACTATGTGGGATACAGAAGCTATTTCCCAGACTGCCTCCTGCCACTTTAAATGTCACTCTCAATTACCCACTTAACTCTGCAGGGAATGGCTTCCAAGATTCTATAATGAACCATGTCTGCTCTTCTTTCACCTAAATTTGACTTGCTTATACACCAACACCTGCTGTTGACTTCCTCCCAGCACTTGAAAAAGGTATTTTCCAATTGCCTGTATATTCCTTTGAGACCTACATTTGCTGTTCCAATTATAACAAATTTAACAGATTTTCTTCTTGCATCAAGCAGTTTAAATGCTCACAGCTTCCACACTCTCCCTTGTATCACTCTCCTGCTCCTCTTCATTTCTGAAAACTGCCTTCAGAAGAAGTACTATTGTTACTCTAAGTACCTGTTACTGAGTGTTCAAGTAGTTGGAAGTGGGGTAGAAACAAGTGTCTTTGCCCATCACCATGGCCTGAAGACAAATGCAGATGTGAGTAATGTTATGTGTAGTGCAGTTCAGTAAATTGAGTGTCCCAGGGAGGAGTTGACAAGGTCTCTTTAAACAGCTCTGTCTCTACTGATAAGCAATACCACAGATAAATTAAGAGATTAAAGAGAATTAAAATTACCTCAAAATGCCCCTGGGATATCAGTCTCTATAGGCACTTGGCATTGCCTTTTAAATGAATATGGCCCAAACAAGAACATTTTTGAGGGACTTGTGATCACAAATCAAATTATCATCTTAATTACCCAGATGCTGACATTTATTCCTGAAAACATAGGCTACCCTGGTTCTGCCTATGTCTCATTCATTCATTCATTCATTCATTCATATATTCATTCATTTATGTATTCATTTTTTCATTCATTGACCCACCCAAAATATTTCTAGAACACCCACCATATATCAAGCACTGTACTATTTATGAGGTGGTAATAAAATATGAGCAAGTTAGACACCGTGTCCACCCTCATGAAACTTAGAGCCACACATCTTCTGTGGCCTCGAGAAAGCTGCTTCCCTGGTGTGAGAATTCAGTTTTCCCAGCTGCAGAGTGTACAGGAGTTGAATAAATAACCACCAACATTCTATGAATTGAGGCTGGGTCACATGAGCTTTACTCCAACACTGCCATCCTAGGTCACTACTGTCTTTAGGTTTAATAGGCACTGCAGACATGGTTGGGTGAACTTTACATATAATTTAAAAGAAATGTGAGCCATTTGTAGTTAACTCTGGAATCATTGCTCTGATTGTAGTTTTTATTTTTATTTTTTTCTGGTATGAGCCTGTTTTGCAGGTTAATTCCTAGTCTGTGTGAGAATTACTTGCATCTAACAAATAGAGGCATTACTTTTTATTTGTTTTTTTCCATATATTTTCATTAATTTCAGAGAGGAAGGAAGAGGGAGAGAGAGATAGAAACATCAATGCTGAGAGAGAATCGTTGATTGGCTGCCTCCTGCACGCCCCCCAGTGGGGATAGAGCCCGCAACCTGGGCATGTGCCCTTGACCGGAATTGACCCTTCAGTCCGCAGGCCTATGCTCTATCCGCCGAGCTAAACCGGCTAGGGTGAGGCATTACTTTTTAAATGTGTGCATAGATTTAAAACAAATGTTGACATCAAAGGTTTCTCTTTTTCTACATAAAAAAATGAATTCTTAGTAGCACTAAATAGAACATGTTAGTTCTTCTTTCCAATCCCCCAAGCTACCTGTGCTTCTCAGAATAATTTACACAATATCACAATATTGATTTGTGCTTCTGCTTTTTTGGACCAAATTTCAATTAATGATAAAATCCACCATGTTGAACCTTTCCCCGATTTTTCTGTTTTCCACTTCTCAATAAGTTACCTTGTACAATCAGTGCCTGGAAGCATAAGTAGGCTATTTGGAATTATTTATAACTAAGACATGCCTTTTGTTCTTGTTGCTGTTGTTTTTTATTTTGGGGGGGGAGGGGGGGTTTGCTTTATTTTGATGACCTATTTGCTGAGCAAATAGCCTATTTTATAAAGTGTTGTTACCACCTAGTTTTCTTCAAATTTAATAAAGGGGAATTCAAGATTTCAATTAATATTATTCTCCATAATATTTTAATGACTTACAAAGAGACATAATGCATTCTATTTAAAAAACAAACAAAAAACTGCCTTTCAGATTCTAGTATCTGTACCACTTGTGGCTGAAATTTACCTTTTCTTAAAATAATAAACTTAAGAATTAGAATTGATTGTACTCTAATGCACTAGGAATCAAGAAAACAACACAACTATTTCAAAAGTCTAAATAATCAAGTTGTAAAACAAAATTGATCAGTCAACAAATACTTATTTTGCATTTTATGTGTCTTATCATGTGTTATGCACCATGAGGAAACATCCAGGCTTAGCACAATGCATTTGCGATACAAATATAAGGCACATGAAATGAATAGCTCTTAATGAAACTTGGTCTAAGACTGGTTTAAAGATATTACAGTGCACTTGTAGTAAATTATGATAACTTGCTCTGGCTTGTATCATGGGTAGTAGCAGGGAAGAAAATGACATCTTCTTGAAATCATATCTACACATCTTATATTTGTTTGAATTATGGATGGAAATTATTTTGTTGATGTTTGAAAAACTGGAAATTTCTTTCAGAGTATCTAATTTTTATGATTTTACTATGGTCCTCCAGTAAACCACAGTTAATATTTTACTAATATAAAGTGAGAAATAAAACCTAAATATGTTTATGATCATGATGAATATTTTTATATTGTATACTAGAGGCCAGGTGCACAAATTTGTGCATGGGTGGGGTCCTTCTGGATGGCCTGCAGAGATCAGGCCAAAACCCACTGTCCAATGCTACCTGCAGCTCCTACCTGATGCTCCCGCTCATCCCAGCCCCATCGTGCCTGCCATGGGCTCGTACCCAATCAGTCCCAATAGGGAGAGGCTTGCGCTGCCACAGCAGCGCTTGCCAGCCATGAGCCCTGCGTCTGGCGCCCTCCCAAGGGGAGTGGCCTGCAGGATCAGGCTGAAACCAGCTCTCCGACATCCCCTGAGGGGTTCTGGATTACGAGAGGGCACAGGCCAGGCTGAGGGACCCCACTGGTACACGATCAGGCAGGGAGGGGCCACGGGGATGGGGGGGCTCCAGGGCGTGTCCAGCCCATCTTGCTCAGTCCTGATTGGCCAGACCCCAGCAGCAAGCTAACCTATTGGTCAGAGCATCTGCCCCCTGGTGGTCAGTGCATGTCATAGCGACTGGTCAATTATTGACTGTCTGGCCTCTGGTGGTCAGTGCACATCATAGTGAGTGGTTGAGCAGCCTTAGCATATTATTGGCATATTATGCTTTGATTGGTTGTTCTGCCATTCTGTCTATTTGCATATTACCCTTTTATTATATAGGATAAGATTTTCTAATAATGGATTTTCTTCTTCTGATTTTAACTGTAATCTTGTTGGTTTGCATCTCTTTTTATGATGTATATGGCCAGACCAATGTCCTCAGCATTCAGGGTTAAAGGCTTTTACCTTTATTCATGATTCATTAATGAGGCTTTCAGATGTTAAGTGGCTTAAAGAATTAAGTGCTTTGTGAATATAGCACACTCTTAACTAACCTTTTATAAAAATTATAAACCAGGATCAATTTTTAACATTTGATAGTATTTCCAGAGTTCTCTGATCATCTGTAAATAAATTATACTTATATCTCACAGTATCTGGAAAACAGGGCAATTGGAAAGTCTCACTTAAGATAACATTTCATGAATGAGATTATTTAAAACTGCAGTGCTAAGCTATAATTTTGAAAATTTAGAAGAAAAGAAACTATGTGAATCAATGGAAAGAATTGCTCTATTGCCCAGCCAGTGTTGCTCAGTGGTTGAGCATTGACCCATGAACTAGGAGGTCAGGATTCAATTCCAGCTTAGGGTACATGCCCTGGCTGCAGGCTCAATCCTCAGTAGGGGGCATGCAGGAGGCAGCCAATGATGTTTCTCATCATTGACATTCCTCTCTTTCCCTCTCCTCTCTCTGAAATCAATAGAAATATATATATATTTTAAAAGAAGTGCTTTATTGATATACAAGCGTTGGCAAAAGGAGGTTTACAGTTGCATTGTGATATTCTTTTGAGTTAATAATGCTATTGTAATAATCAAAACCTGCATGTCTTTTTCCATAGGAACAGCTGTAAACCCACTTTTGCCCACCCCTGTATATCAAGAAAACAAAAATTTTAAATAAGTATGACAAATAAATTTCAACAAATGACCTGCATCACAAATGCGGAGGAATGTATAAAATTAATACATCCATTGATAACTTTTTTTTATCCTCATTTGAGGATGTTTTATTGATGAGAGAGAGAGAGAGGAAGAGAGAGAGAAACATCCATGTGAGAAAGAAACATAGATTGGTTGACCAGGGATCGAACATGCAATCTAGGTATGTACCCTGATCAGGAATGCAACCCACAACCTTTTGGTGTACAAGATGATGCTCCAACCAACTGAGCGAGGTAACCTATTGCCTATAAAGTCATGATACAAATTTTACATTTGCTTCAGCTTACCAAAAGATTCACATTAAGAATTGAATGCACCATTTTCTCCACTTTTCATGAAACCAAATAAAATTGGTTTACAAATTATATGTTGTAAGTATATTTCTTACCATATTTGTCATATTTTGAGCTACATTATTTTGTTGCATGAACATAACCAGACTTCCAGTTCTATATAATTCTTACATTGGATATTCTATAAATGTAAAATATATAATTTAACACTTAATATTTTAAATGATTATGATTTGTTTGTGATTAAAGTATTTTTGAATATTTGCAAGTTGGTTTGTAATAAATTTATGTCTAATAAATAAATGACAAAACTTTTTAATCTTACCTTTGGCCCTTATTTTAGAAATGATTTTCAGTGAATGGAACAACAGACTAAAATGTTTTCTATACTTATTTCTGCCATAAGTTTTGTCATAGAATATGTATTTTAATTCCCTAATAGTGGTATGGTTAATCATTGAGGCACTTATTCAACAGATAATAGAACTTCTGCCAGATTCTGCAGAAGATATAAAGATGAAATATATGCTCAGACTAACTTGGCTATAAAAAAAAGAGAAACATAATTTCAAACATGCTTAATTAAAACAAGGAAATAATTAGCTCCCATAATTGAAAAATGTGTGCTTTATATATGGCTGGACCTAGCTGCTCAGGCAATGTAGTCAGGAATCTGATTTGGGATCTAAGAAAAGGCTGATGATCAGGAATGAATTCCAGAATGGTGTTAAGATAGTACTCACTGCACAAAAGCATGACAGAAACCAGGATGGGATAAGCAACGTGAGCCTGAAGAGCAGCAAACTACAATCTATAAGATATTATCTAATTTTGTGACATTTTCCTTGCCCTTCATGTTTATAATATTCTCCTAAATAAATAAAGCCTCAATTACATTTTTCAGACTGGACTCAGATATACTATGATGAATTATGAAAATATTGGGATGTCTGCAAATGAAAATTGTGAGCAGATTTTCCCTGAGGTCACTATATCCTTAAGGGAATAGTTAATATCAAGAGATAAATAGTTTGAGACTTTCATATCAGGCCAGTAAACCCTTGCCATCTGGAGATTCTCCTATTACCAGTTATGGATCACCTGAATTGTATGTAGTTTCCATACAGAGATATTTGACTTTTGTTTTCCCCCTTGGAGAAAACTACATCTAAAACTCACTCACTCTAAATGGTCCTTGAGCCTGAATGTCATCAGAACAGGTTATTGGAAACATAAGAATGAGATAGGTATCTTGATTGCCATTTTGTTATGAGAAAAGTGAATCTAAGTGTTATATGGATGGTATTATAATTAGTCATTGAAGCCCAAGGTAAGCTTGGCACTGACTTTAGATCCAGTTCTCTTTCTACTATATCATACGATGGTGATGTTTGGGATAGCAGTCCATCACATATTATTTTAGGCCTCAGGCCTAGGAGCCTGAAAGTATGGAGGGAACTTAAATTTTTTCTTTCATTCATCAGTGGACTATTCTGGGGTCTAAGCCTCTCTTAACTCCATCATTGTTAAAAGAAATTGTTCACAATAGACCTAATTAATCTTCTGTCATTTTTTTTTAAAGAGAAGTACATAAATTGAAAAATATTACAGAAATTAGGGAGAAAAAGTAGGATGGAAAAGGTAGACCACACATGGGCAAAAGTATTGATATGCTTCTTAAGTAAAAAGAAAAAGTTAGGTAAGTTAAGAGGGAAATAAATCCCTCTCCCAATTCCTGCTGGTAATATAAAGAAAGGCCTGAAGTAGCAATTGATAAACGATGCTCATGAAATCTCTTCTCCCTGTTATACAGGACATAGATTTTATACCTGTTCAAGTAATGGCATTATTCCCTTTCCTTTCCTATCAATCTTTGTAAGCATAACTCAAAGGGAAACTAAAATATTTGAAGGATATTTATAATTCTGGGCCCACTCCTTCTAACACATGGGGAGCATTCTATCCTTTTATTTTGGAAATTGGGGGTTAAATATGATATCTTTGAAGTGATACAGCCCATTTGTTTTCTTATATCTTTTCCAGGTTTTTAATATGAAATAATAAGGCATAGAAAGGTGTTGCAGGTAATTTCTCACTTCAAGAGTCCATAATGTTCAATGGCTGATTTCTTTGGGATGAAGCCAAAGATCTCTTGATTCATAAGCAGGATCTTCTAAAGGTAATGCTCCCTCAGGGCCATCCAGTAGCTGAGAGCAGGAGAAGCCCTTTAATGAGTGTGCAGTAAGAAGTCAGGACCTTTCCTTATAATCAGACAAAAGGTCAAAACACACCCTCCTTTCACTTTGGTCTCCTGAGATTTGTCACCTCACAGGAGCTAGAGTCATTCTTCTTCCACCCCTGGCCCACAGGGGAGTCACTGCAGGCAAAACCTGGAAGTGACATCTGCACAGTGCAGCCTATAGGACCATACATTCATAGACCTGTGTGTGTATCCCAGGAATCTCAGCTTCCTTTGGGAGGAGAGCACCATATTGTCAAAGATGTAGTGTTTCCTTCTGATCTTAAGGATCATAAGTAATCCATCTAGCCCATCCAATTTTCCTTACTCCAAATGTCTTCAATAGTTTTAATTAATAGTCTGCTTTCTTTTAAAATTATAGAGGAATGCATTAATTTTCTTGTGAGCCATCCTGTTAGCAAAAAAAAGAAAAAAGAAAAAAGGGCTGGAGACCTAGAATAGCCCTTTGATGAATGTAAAAACACACACACATACTTTCAATGACGTTGGCATGGACTTCTAGAAGATTGTTTATTATCTATCATAATTATTAGGATTTATTCATGTCAGTAAATCATAATACAAAGATTTATATGTTCATTCCCTGCAGAGCAGTGATATTATGGATAAAGAAAGAACTTTCGTCACTCTGGCTGGTGTGTCTCAGTGGTTAGAGTTTCCGCCTGTGAACCAAAGGGTTCCAGGTTTGATTCCAAGTCAAGGGCATGTACCTGGTTGAAGGTTTGATCCCCAGCTAGGGTCAGGGCTTGTGGGGGAGACAACCAATTGATGTGTCATATAAGTTTGCTTGTTTTCCAGACATTCAATATTTTTAAATGGGTTATAGCATGGCTTTAATCTTAATTCTTAAAGATAATGATGGTTATAGTAACCCGCTTTTTTTGGGGGGGGGGTAATTTTTAGTACCTTGCTATTTATTTCATTTGAATGTGATTAGGAATATAATGAAAAACAATTACCACTTTCTTATGCTTCTTAACAATTGGGATGCAATTTCAGGGGCCAGTTTCAGCACCTTGGTCAGAGCAATGGGATTAAGAACATTTTTGTACATTTGTACACCTTGGATTCAAAGTGGCAATCACTTTTTCTCTGTACCAATAAACATATATTCAAAAGCGATTGGCAAAAGGATAAAGTAACCAGCTCTAATAATTCTATAAGTATGCTCTAAAGTCTTCAGGCAGCTTTACCTTGATAAGCATCCTTCTAAAAAAATCAATCATAGAGAACCTCTCTCTTCAGTGCATTGTTAAGTACTAAGTCAATAGTCATGGGGGTCTTCTTTGTAACATAATCAACTATTGTGTTTTCTGGCCTCAGTTACTAAATACAATCTAGAATGCCCAGTTTTCTAAACATTTCTTCACCATCTGCCTTAGTATTTCTGGAATTTCTACTTCACTTAGGTGTGGGTCATCATTTTTTTCAAGCTTCATTTTCCCAGTGCCATATTTCAAGGTTCTTCCTAATGTGTAAATCTTGTATCACTTACCCTTATCAATTTTCTGCTCCTATTTTATCCAACACTTTTAAATCCATTTCACTACAAATACATAAAATGTCCTTATGTATATTTTAAAAAAAGAAGTGAGACATTCCAAGCATAGAAAGATTGTTTATAATTGATAATTATCTATTAAGACTTAATGTAAACCTATTGGCATTCTAAGTTAACTTGATATTTCCCACTTACATATCTCCTTTTAGCATGTGAATACATGAAGCATGGACCTTGGCCCCATTTTTTTCAATAGGTCCACACTTCTAACTTTAGGCATGCATATGTACACACACACACATATTCACACATGTGTATATACCCTCATGTCCTCCCACATGCTGGACCAAAGAGGAACAACAGGTTTAACCTAGGTCAAATGATGAGAGGGAGAGAAGTTCCAACCCTTTAATGTTTAAGTGACCCCAGTTATGCATGAATAAGAAGAGTGAATTCAACTTGCCAAGTAGGTCAGCAGACAGTATGATGAAAGATCAGAACAATCTGGTCATGGATCACCATTTCCAGCACTGGTCCATTACCTTCCATTTCAGTTCATAAGCATTCCCCATTATATAAAGCCTGGCTTACCTAAGATGAAACAGTCTATGCTGTCCCTAGTAATGAAGCAAATCTCTAACTCAGATAGCCTCCTTATTTTTGTGAATCATTGCTGCCATTTTCAGAACAATACCTGGAGGAATACAAGTATTTACTGCTTATATTAAAACCACTCCATTAAAAAAATCTGTCATTTACTTGTATATTTAACTAGGTCAGCACATACCAGTGCACAGTGATCTGCTTTAATTCCAGTGGGTGCAATCAAACATAACAGTGAAATGAGACACTTCTAAGGCCAATAACTAAGTGACTTCAGTGGCTAGAGCCCAGAATCTGGGATTACTAATGTCCTTCTGTGCTGCAGCATATAATATAAGTAATAATTCTAGAGTGATTGTCTGGCAAATTATTGTTTTCTAGATCAGAGTGCCAATATATAACAAAGAAATATAAGCTAAATAATGCCTGTAAATTTAGATCATTAAGTCATTCCTCATATTCCTTCAGTGTTTAGAACAGTCATGAAAACATTTAATAGGCATTCATAAAGAGTTTGTTAAAAATCTCTATAATAAAGAACCAGGGTGTAATGACCGATAACGACCAAAGACTGACCATCCAGAAGTCAGTGCTGGGTTGCCATGGTGACCCAGCGCTGACTACTGAGGCTGCAAGCCTAGTACCCAGCAGTGACTGCTGAGGGGGCTTTGAATCAGGCCTGGAAAGAGACCTGAAGAGAGAAGCAGGGGCTGATCTGTGGCATCTGAGGCAGCTTTTGACCAGCACTTGCCTCTCTCTTTCCCTCAGAGTCTGGCCAGCAGCCCTGTGTCCATTTATCTCCAGGCCTCCATTGGGGCTGCTGATCAGCCCTGCCTTTCTGATCAGGCCCTGCTAATAGGCCCAGAGACACTGACTGGCATAGAAACTGGCCAATCAAAACCAAATCTGGGTCAACTGTGAGGAGGCAGTGGCTGCCTGGGAGACAGAGCTTTTGACGCTGACTGGCATAGAAACTGACCAATTAGAACCAAATTGGCCAGCAGAGGAGGGCAGTTGGGGGTGAGATCAGGCTGGCAGGGAAGGGCAATTGGGGGCAACCAGGCTGGCAAGGGGAGGGAAGTTGGGGGCAACCAGGACAGCAAGAGGAAGGCAGTTGGGGGCGAGATCAGAGCAGCAGGGCAGGGTTGTTGGAGGTAAGATCAGGTTGGCAGGGGAGGGCTGTTGAGGGCAAGATCAGACCGGCAGGGGAGGGCATTTGGGGGCAAGATCAGGCCAGCAGGGGAGGGCAGTTGGGGGCAACCATGCTGTCAGGGGAGGGCAGTTGGGGAGAGATCAGGCTGGCAGGAGAGGGCAGTTAGGGGCAACCAGGCTGGCAAGGGAGGGTAGTTAGGGGTGATCAGGCAGGCAGAGGCACTTAGGGGCAATCAGGCAGGCAGGCAGGTGAATGGCTAGGAGCCAGCGTTCCCAGATTGCGAGAGGGATGTCCGACTGTCGGTTTAGGCCCAATCCCGATCAAGCCTAAACCGGCAGTCGGACATCCCCCAAGCGGTCCCCAATTGGAGAGGGTTCAGGCTGGGCTGAGGCAACTGCCCCCTCCGTGCACGAATCTTGTGCACTGGGCCACTAGTGAGAGAATAAAACACATTAATTAATTAATTAATTAATTAATGTGTTCTTTAGTGATCATACAGTATCTCATAGGTATGAAACACCGTACCATTTATTAAACACTTTCAAGTATACATACAATGTAATTATAAATAAACTAGAGGCCAGGTGCATGAAATTTGTGCATGGGGGGGTCCCCTCACCCCAGCCTGCACCCTCTCCAATCTAGGACCCCTCGGGGGATGTCCGACTGCCAGTTTAGGCCTGCTGCTCAGTTGTTTGGTCACCCCTCACTAGCCCCCCTGCCAGCCTGGTTGCCCCATGCATCCTGCTGCTCAGTCATTTGGTCATCCCTCACTAACCCCCCTGCCGGCCTGGTTGCCCCACACAGCCTGTTCAGTCGTCCGTTCGGTTGTTTCGGATGTGATGGTCACTTAGCCTTTTATATATATAGATAGTATTTTTGTAACCTTCAATATAATTACTATAATTTGATACTCAGAGGATATGCATAAAATTTGAATGAGAAGATAAAGATTTGAGTTTTGTTTCTGGAATTTTTTCTGTTTATACAACTTAGAACAAGTGAACAATTTGATTCTTAATTTACACATCTGTAAATAAGATTGATAAGACCTCCATCATAAGTGTTTTCTGCAAGAATTAAATGAAAGATTGCATGTAACAAAGTGATGTATATAAAAACAGTCAAGTGCTATAACTTCTAATTAGAGATCAACAATCTTCAACTCTGGAAATTAAGCTACTTGATCAAAGTCTACAGCTATAAATCCAGCTTCCCAGATATAGGTTACATAAATACCATTATTTATAATCTTTATTATTCTTATAAACTCCTTATGACATATAGTGTTCCTAAAAAGATAAATCCATTATCCCTCAGTAAGGATATTTATTATGAACATCATATTTTAACATATAATTCAAATTCTCATCTTTTAATGACCATTACATTTGTACTTATGAAAGTAATAAGGACTATTTATTTAGATTTTCCTGCACTGATTAAGAGTGCATCATAAGTATAGGTGAATGTGAATGGTCAGATTCAACAATTAGTTCCCAAGAAAACTTCCTATCCAAACCCTATTATCAATTTATAGGCCATTCCTTTTCCTTCTGATGTTGATATGTTGATATGTCTGTTCCTACATTTAATTTAATTTCCTAGCTTTGTGTAAACCTTTCTAACTAGTTCTCACAATCTTTGAGATATTTGTTAGTACCTACTCTATATAAAATTCTATGTTAAATACAGAAGAAATTAAATTTTAGAATAAAACCCTAGTCTCTGGAGATTTGAAGAAAATAGCAGTTATCCTTTGTTAGTTCAATAAAAAGAAAAGAAATGATTCTGATCCTTGAGAAGATGAGATGTTAAACACCATTAAACTACTCCTTTTCAGCTAGTTTATTTGAAAAAAAATGTTGTCATTGATAAGTTTATTAATAATTCTATATGGCAGTTCCAGTTTTTAGGCTCGCTTATATTTTTCTACAGATTGCTTCTGACAAGCCTTTTCCTATGCTGATCAAATGAAACCATTTTCTGATTCCCACCCCCCCCCCCCCCGCCCTCCGCCATGGAACTCTGAACATTTTTATGACAATTTCTACATTTTGTAATTATTAATTTATTTAATGTCTGTCACCCTTATTACAGTGTGAGTCTTTAAGGGCATATATTTAACTCCTCAATATTCCTTTTTTTGGGGGGGGGCGGAGCAGATCCTATGACAATAACTGGATATACTGTTGTTCAACCACTGTGTTGAATAACTGTATAGAGTATAGACTATCCAAAGTATTTATCTCAGCATTCTCCCTTTTATTATCAGGTATTTTAGCCAGAAAGTAAAAACTCTACCTTGTGCTCATCAGAGTTAAATACAGAACAGGAGTATTGGTTTCATATACCCACTGTCCCCAAAAATCATGAGGGAAAAGTCAAAGCCTTTGAAACTAAAATATCTCCACCTTTCCTCGCATATTTTCTTGTGTATGTGGAGATCCTTTCAGTCTGATTTCATCCCATAGCTGAGCTATAACTAAACCTACTCATACACAAGGCTGGCTCCTTTCTCTTTTGGTGTTGCTAGCAGAAGCTTCAAAGATTTGAGAGAGTTGACCCATCCTGATGACATAAGTGATTCTTTTTGTGAGGATAACATCTGATGGGACAGTTAGGGATGGCAACTCAAAACATGGTACTAGAATCAGAATTGTCAAGGATGTCAGGGTAGCAGTCACCCAGTTTTCAATGTAGGGAAGATAGCCATGGAAGTCTGGTGGCCTAGGGGATTACTCGCTCCTCTAAGCGATTCTGCATTCTTTTTTCTTTTTTTTTTTCCTTTTTTCTTCTGAACTTTTGTGTATCTCTTTGGAATGTGCTGTTCATTTCAGCGTGGATGCACTCAGCAGTTTGTTGCCTGCTGGGCTGTTTTACTTCACCACTAGGTTGTGCTTGCCAGCTTTTGTTGAGAAATAACAGGAGGTCATACACGGTGTCAAGAAAATGTTGGCATAGTTAGAGAAACAGGTATTGTATTAGTTGCAACGAATTCAGACCTACTGGTGGTAGGATTAATGAAATCTGTTTCTGGCACTCTTCACAGCTCGATGATGCTAACAATGAGCATGGCCTGGACACCAGTGAGGCTTAGCAAGCCCTTGGACCATGCCTGCTTGATCAAGCCAAATTGACCCAAGATACTTGGCAAGTAAGTGCTTCCTAAAATATCCATCTAGAAAAGTAATAGCAGACACAGGTGAAAAAAAAAAGGAAGAAAAAAAAAGAGAGGAGGAGGAGGGGAGGGAAAAGAAAGGGAGGGAGGAAAGAAAGAAGGGGAGAATCCACACAAAATTGCATAAAATATCTATCTATATCAATTCCAAATTGAATTAAAATAAACATAAAGAGTAGCAACACTTTTATTAACTACATTACTATAGATGAGTCACTGGTCCCAAAGTTTTACATATATTAATGAATGTACTTGCACACCCACACTATAAAGCAGGCACTACTTATATACCCCATTACAGATGATAAAGTGGGACACAGAGAGACTAAGTAAATTTCCCAAAACTTCACAGCTGGGGAAGGATTGTCCCGGGATTTGAAGTAGGAAATCTAACTGCAGATTCTGTCTTTTTAAACACTGGGTATAACTGCTTCTCTCCATAAGCTGTCATCCAGAGCAGACTGTAATGGGAACAGGCAAACATGGCTTGGTGGGCAGGGTGAGTAGATACATGGAAACGAATCTGAGAAATGTGGAATGACAGAGCGGTAATAGACCTCAGAAAGCAAGTGATTCTAGGGGATACTGGAGTGAAGGACTGTGCATATCCCATGCTTTGATATGTGCAAATTATTTTTTTCTAACTTTTATGTGTCATGCCAAGGAAGCACAGCTTCACACCATCCTCCTGCTCAATGTAAACTATGTGTTTTTTTAAGTTTTTCCCTTTACTTACAGAATTTGGAGATTATAATGTTTTTAGATAGAATTTTCTTAAGTTCCTAAATATATGGGTAGGCAGGGTCAGAGAGGGGAAAGACATGGTTATATAGAAGGGCAGTGGGGATTGGATAATCTAGGTCTCCTCAATCCTAGGTGAGTTTTCCTTCTATTTCACACAGAGGAATTTAAGATTAAAGAAGTTATCACAAAACCATGAAGAAAGGAGAGACCAGCATGAAAAGAGGCTCTAAGAAAGAGGGACAGAAATTATTTCCCATTCACGGGGCCATAAATAACAGTTATAGAACTCTTTATTTTCCTTTATTTTGTGTTTAATTAGCCAGCACACAATAATGATCCCTACATCATTTTCCTTCTTCTTTTCATTTCCAGAACTTTAGGAGAATGCAGGTAATGTCTACATGTGCAAATATCTAGCCCCGAATCACTTAAGTTTACATGTGTAACTTCTCTATGGCTACTTCACTTGTCTCCCAGGACTCTCAGAATGAAACTGAGTGCCCACTTGAAGGCTGTCTTACTAATCTTTACACTTGGAACTTAGCTCCAAATAAGATCATTTAAAAGAGAAAATGGATAAAGACAAACCCTTGAACACACATATTAATATGCTAAAGTCCTTGCTCTTTGATGAGGGCCAGCAGGATCCCGAAACAGACTATTTAAATGCATTAATAATGTTTCAATTTCATTTTCCAAAAGCTCATGATTTTATTTTCTCTATGCTCAAATGCTGCTAATGTGTATATATAAAAGAATAATGAAAAATGTGATGTTGAAATATCCTTATATAGTTAGACTAGAGGCTCGGCGCATGAAATTTGTGCATGGGTGTGGTCCCTAGGCCTGGCTGGCAATTGAAGCATGAGCATCTGGCATGGAAGGGCAGGTCCCAGCTGACCTCTGGGCCATGGATAGCACCTGGGCATCTGGGCCCCTGCATGCCCCCCTTCGCCTGAGTCACGGCACCCAAGTCCCCAGAGATGCAGTGAGTACGGCCAGATGCCGCGGGCCGGGGCACAGCATGGGTCTCTGGGCCATCCAGTGGCGTTGCATAGAAGCCAGGTGGGCAGTGCACTCTCTCCTAGCTGGCCTCGCAGATCGGCTCTTGCATGAACCCACGGGGAGCCCGACCAGGTCCTGCGTTCCCGGTGGCTGCAGCCCAGCTCACCAGAAGAGGCCGCACAGGTGTGGGGCAGGCTACTCACAGGCACCTGGCACCTGAGTGTGGAGGCTTCCCTGGCATGCAAGCCCTGGCATCCCAGGGGGAGGTTAGGAGGGGGAGTGAGAGTGAGCTTGGAAGGCACCCCGCATTCTCACTGCACATCCGTCCCCATCACCCCCACCCCCAGATAGGCGGCAAGAGGTTGCAGCCCCCTGCCCAGATGCTGTAGGAGGTTGGTCACCACCACCCACCCCCAGTTCCCTGTCCCAGCCTGGAGCCTGACCCTGATTGGGCGATGGGGGCCTGCTGGCCAGGGGGAGGGACTGGGAGGTTGGCTGGCAGGCCCCATCCTGCAATCGAGGCCTGTGGACAGGGGGCAGCTCCTGCGCTGAGCATCTGCCCCCTGGTGGTCAGTGCACATCATAGCAACTGGTCGTTCAGGTGGTTCCATCTTAACAGTCACTTAGGCACATATATATATATATATATATATATATATATATATATATATATACTGGAGGCCCAGTGCACGAAATTAGTGCACAGGGTTGGGGGGGTGTCCCTCAGCCCAGCCTGCACCCTCTCCAATCTGGGACCCCTTGAGGGATGTCCGATGGCTCATTTAAACGGGCCGTCAGACATCCCTCGCACAATCCAGGACTGCTGGCTCCCAACTGCTTGCCTGCCTGCCTTCCTGATTGCCCCTAACTGCTTCTGCCTGCCAGCCTGATCACCCTCTAACCACTCCCCTGCCAGCCTGATTGATGCCTAATTGCTCCTCTGCCAGCCCGATTGCCCCTAACTGCCCTCCCCTGCTGGCCTGGTCACCCCTAACTGCCCTCCCCTGCCAGCCTGGTTGGCCCCAACTACCCTCCCCTGCTGGCCTGATTGCCCACAACTGCCCTCCCTTGCAGGCCTGGTCCCTTCCAAATGCCCTCCCTTGCTGGCCATCTTGTGGCGGCCATCTTGTGTCCACATGGGGGCAGGATCTCCCCACCCACCCACCCAGGCCCCTGCCTTCCCTCTGAGATTTGTCAGTCTGTTCCATGCTTCTATACCTCTGGATCTATTTTGTTCATCAGTTTATTTTATTCATTAGATTTCACATATGAGTGGAACCGAAAGACTCCACCAAAAAATTACTTGCTTTAATAAATAAATTTGGCAATGTAGCAGGAAACAAAATTGACACCCAGAAAATCAATGTTATACACCAAGAATGTACTCTCAGAAAGAGAAACTTAAAAAAAAAAATCCCATTTACCAATGCAACCAAAAATTAAGATATTTAGGGATAAACTTAACCAAGAAAGTAAAAGACCTATACTCAGAAAAGTACAGGACATTGAAAAAAGAGATAGAGGAAGATATACTAGTAAACAAGTAGAATTATATACCATGTTCATGGATTGGTAAAATCAACATCATTAAAATGTCCATACCACCAAAAGCAATCTATAGATTCAATGCAATCCACATTAAAATACCAATGGCATATTTCACAGACCTAGCACAAACACTCCAAAAATTTGTATGGGATCAAAAAGACTCCAAATAGCCATAGCAATCTTGAGAAAGAAGAACAAGGTTGGATGGATCACAATACCAGATACCAAGTTATATTACAAAGCCACTGTAATCAAAATAGCTAGGTCAGGCATATAGATCAATGGAACAGAATAAAGAACCCAGAAATCGACCCACTTCTTTATGGTCAACTAATATTTGACAAAAGATTCAAGAACATACAATCGAATAAAGATAGTTCTTCAATAAATGGTGTTGGGAAAATTGGACAGGTACATGCAAAAAAAAAATGAAACTATACCACCAACTTACACCATATACCAGAATAAACACAAAATGGATAAAAATACTTAAATGTAAGATCTGAAACAAAACCTTAGCAAATGACAAGACTTACCCTAAAATGGCAGGTTGATTTTTATCTGTGGTCAGTTGAGTTTGCTGCTTAAGGTTCTCTCATCACCCTAAACTGCCTATCAAAATGTTCCTTCCAAATACATATTGCATTTTCCCAGGGAGGAGGTTTGATAATTATAAATTTTTTCAGTTTCTTACATTTCCAACAATGTTTCATTATGCTGGTGATATATTTTTTAAATTTCTTTATTGATTAAGGTGTTACATATGTGTCCTTATTTCCCCATTACCCCCCCATACCTCCCACTCATGCCCTCACCCCCCTGTTGTCTGTGTCCATTGGTTAGGCCCATATGAATGCATACAGGTCCTTTGGTTGATCTCTCCCCTTTACCCCCACCCTCCCCTACCTTCCCTCTGAGGTTTGATGGTCTGATCGATGTTTCTCAGTCTCTGGAACTGTTTTTTTTTTTTTTAAATCAGTTTATGTTATTCATTATATTCCACAAATGAGTGAGATCATGTGATACATATCTTTCTCTGACTGGCTTATTTCACTTAGCATAATGCTCTCCAGTTCCATCCACGTTGTTGCAAATGGTAGGAATTCCTTCTTTTTTAGCGCAGCTTAGTATTCCATTGTGTAGATGTACCACAGTTTTTAAATCCACTCATCTGCTGATGGGCACTTAGGCTGTTTCCAAATCTTAGCTATGGTAAATTGTGCTGCTATGAACATAGGGGTGCATATATCCTTTCTGATATATGCTTCTTGGGATATATTCCTAGAAGTGGGATTACTGGGTCAAATGGAAGTTCCATTTTTAGTTTTTTGAGGAAACTCCATACTGTTCTCCACAGTGGCTGCACCAATCTGCATTCCCACCAGCAGTGCATGAGGGTTCCTTTTTCTCCACATCCTCGCCAACATTTGTCATTTATTGATTTGTTGATGATAGCCATCTGACAGGTGTGAGATGGTACCGCATTGTTGTTTTGATTTGCATCTCTCGGATAATTAATGACTTTGAGCATGTTTTCATATGTCTCTTGGCCTTCCTTCTGTCTTCTTTTGAAAAGTTTCTATTTAGGTCCATTGCCCATTTCTTGATTGGATTGTTTATCTTCCTTTTGTTGAGTTGTATGAGTTCCCTGTAAATGTTGCAGATTAAACCCTTATCAGTGATAACATTGGCAAATATGTTCTCCCATGTCGTGGTCTTTCTTGTTTTGTTGATGGTTTCTTTTGCTGTGCAAAAGCTTTTTATTTTGATGTAGTCCCATTTGTTTATTTTCTCTTTAGTTTCCATTGCCCTAGGAGCAGTATCAGTGAAAAAGTTCCTTCGGCATATGTCTGAGATTTTGCTGCCTATGGATTCCTCTAGTATTTTTATGGTTTCCCGTCTTATGTTTAAGTCTTGTATCCATTTTGAGTTTATTTTTTGTGTATGGTGTAAGTTGGTGATCTAGTTTCATATTTTTTGCATGTATCTGTCCAATTTTCCCAATGCCATTTATTGAAGAGACTGTCTTGACTCCATTATATGTTCATGCCTCCTTTGTCGAATATTAATTGAGCATAGTGGTTTAGGTCGACTTCTGGGTTCTCTATTCCATTGATCTATATGTCTGTTCGTTCTTATGCCAGTACCAGGCTGTTTTGAGAACAGTGGCTTTGTAATACAGCTTGATATCTGGTATTGAGATCCCACCTACTTTGTTCTTCTTTCTCAGGCAGCTATTCAGAGTCTTTTTTTATTCCAGATGAATTTTTGGAGAGTTCATTCTAGGTCTGTGAAATATGCCATTGGTATTTTAATGGGGATTGCATTGAATCTATAGATTGCTTTGGGTAGTATGGACATTTTGATGATGTTGATTCTATCAGTCCATGAACACAGTATGTTCTTCCATCTGTTTATATCTTCCTCTATCTCTTTTTTCAGTGTCTTGTAGTTTTTTGCATATAGGTCTTTTACCTCTTTAGTTAAGTTTACTCCTAGGTATCTTAATTTTTTTGGTACGATGGTAAATGGGATTGCTTTTTTAGTCTCTCTTTCTGCAAGTTCACTATTGTTGTATAGAAATGCCATAGATTTCTTGGCGTTAAGTTTGTATCCTGCCTTAACTTTGTATCCTGCCTAATTCATTTATTAAATCTAATAATTTTTTGATGGAGTCTTTAGGGTTTTCTATGTACAGTATCATGTCGTCTGCAAATAAAGACAGCTTTACTTCTTCTTTTCCAATTTGGATGCCTTTTATTTCTTCTTCTTGTCTGATAGCAATAGCTAGTACTTCCAGTACTATGTGGAACAGGAGTGGTGAGAGTGGGCATCCCTGTCTTGTTCCTATTCTTAGGGGAAATGGTTTTAGGTTTTGTCCATTGAGTGTGATGCTGGTTGTGGGTTTATCATTTATGGCTTTTATGATGTTGAGGTATGATCCTTCTATTCCCATTTTGCTGAGAGTTTTTATCAAGAAAGGGTGTTGGATTTTGTCAAATGTTTTTCTGCATCAATTGGTATGACTATGTGATTTTTTCTCTCAATTTGTTTATGTGATGTATCACGTTTATTGATTTGCGGATATTATACCATCCTTGCATCCCTGGTATAAATCCTGCTTGGTCATGGTGTATGATCTTTCTGATGTACTGCTGGATCTGATTTGCTAGAATTTTGTTGAGGATTTTGGCATCTATGTTCATGCGGGATATTGGCCTGTAATTCTCTTTCACTGTGTTGTCTTTATCTGGTTTTGGTACTAGGGTGATGCTGGCTTCATAGAATGAGTTTGGAAGTGTTCCTTCCTCTTGAATTTTTTGGAATAGTCTGAGGAGAATAGGTTTTAGTTCTTTCTTGAATGTTTGGTATAACTCTGTGAAGCCGTCTGGCCCTGCACTTTTGTTTGCTGGAAGCTTTTTGATGACTGCTTCAATTTCTTTCATAGTTATTGGCCTATTGAGATTTTTAGAATCTTCCTGATTGAGTTTTGGAAGGTTATATTTTTCTAAGAATATGTCCATTTCCTCCAGGTTGTCTAGTTTGTTGGAATAGCGTTGTTCATAATATTTTTTAATAATCCTTTGTATTTCTGTGGGGTCTGTTGTTATTTTGCCTCTATCATTTCTGATTTTGTTTATTTGAGTCCTCTCTCTTTGTTTCTTGGTGAGCCTGGCTAGTGGTTCATCAATCTTGTTTATCCATTCAAAGAACCAGCTCTTGGTTTTGTTAATCTTTTGTATTGTTGGTTTTTTTTTTTTTTTTTTTGTCTCTATGTCATTTATTTCTGCTCTAATATTATCTCCTTCTTTCTGCTCACTCTTGGCTTTTCTTGTTGCTCTCTTTCTAATTCTTTGAGTTGTAGCATTAGATGATTTACTACCATTTTTTTCTTGTTCTTTGAGGTAGGCCTGTATAGTTATAAACTTTCCTCTGAGGACTGATTTCATTGTGTCCCATACGTTTTAGATTGTTGTGTTTTTTTTGTCATTAGTTTCCAGAATGTTTTTAATTTCTTCTTTGATCTCATTGGTAACCCAATCAATATTTAATAACATGCTATTCAGCTTCCAAGTGTTTGAGTGTTTTGGATTGTTTTTATTGTAGTTTATTTATAATATTATGCCATTGTGGTCTGAAAAGATGCTTGGTATTATTTCAATCTTCTTGAATTTGGGGAGACTTTGCTTGTGACCCAGTATGTGGTCTATTTTTGAAAATGTCCCATGTGCACTTCAGAAGAATGTATATTCCACAGCTTTGAGGTGAAATGTTCTGAAGATATCAATTAAGTCCATCTGATCCAGTGAGTCATTTAGGATTGTTTCTTTGCTGATTTTTTGTCTAGAGGATTTATCCAGTGATGTCAGTGGTGTATTGAAGTCCCCTACTATGATTGTATTGTTGTCTATCTCTCTCTTGATACCTTCCAGGAGATTTTTTATGTATTTGGGTGCTCCTGCATTGGGTGCGTATATGTTTACCAGGGTTATATCCTCTTTTTGTATCGATCCCTTTAGTATTATGAAGTGGCTTTCCTTATCTCTTGTTATAGCCTTCACTTTGAGGTCTATTTTGTCAAATATAAGTATTGCTACCCCAGCTTTTTTTTCATTTCCATTTGCCTGAAAGATATTTTTCCATCCCTTCACTTTCAGTCTGTGTGAGTCCATTGTTCTGAGGTGGGTCTCTTGTAGACAGCATATATATGGCTCATGTTTTTTTATCCATTCAGCCACTCGATGTCTTTTGATTGGAGCATTTAGTCCGTTTACATTTAAAGTTATTATTGAAAGGTACTTTTTTGTAGCCATTTTTATTTTTTGAGGCTGTGTTCCTTCTTACCTTTTTGTTTCTTCCTTTTGCAGCATTCCCTTTAGCATTTCTTGCATTGCTGGTTTGGCAGTGATAAACTCCCTTAGCCTTTTTTTGTTTGTGAAGCTCCTGATTTCCCCTTCAATTTTGATTGATAGTCTTGCTGGATAGAGTATTCTTGGATTGGGTCCCTTGCTTTGCATCACTTTGTATATCTCCTTCCATTCCCTTCTAGCTTGATGTGTTTCTGTTGAGAAATCATTTGATAATATGATGGGGGATCCTTTGTAGGTAACTCTCTGTCTCTCTCTTGCAGTCTTTAAGATTCTCTATTTGTCGATAACATTTGCCATTGTAATTATGGCGTGTCTTGGTGTGGATCTTTTGGGATTCATCTTGCTTGGGACTCTTTGTACTTGAGTAACTTTTTTCTTCCCCATATCAGGGAAGTTTTCTGTCATTATTTCTTCAAATAAATTTTCAAATCCTTGCTGCTCTTCTTGTCCTTCTGGCAGCCCTATTATACGTATGTTATTTCATTTTGCATTGTCCCAAAGCTCCCTTAGGCTCTCCTCCTGCTTTTCATTTTTTTTCTCTAGTTGCTGTTCAGATTGGGCTTGTTTCTGTACCTGATCTTCTAACTGCTGATCTGGTCCTCTGCTTCTTTTAGTCTACTGTTGAAGCCTTCCATGGTGTTTTTGATTGTAGCTATATCATTTATCATATCTTCCTGATTTTTGCATAGGTTGTTGATTTTCTTGTCCATCTGGTGTATGAACTGCATGACCATTACTCTGAATTCCTTTTCTCTCATGTTGCATGCTTCTGTTTCACTTATTTCCTTACTTGGCAATTCCTCCTTTTCTTTCCTCTGGGGATTGCTTCATTGTCTCCCCATTCTGACTATCACCAGAAGGTTCAGATGTTGAGTTGCGGGGGCCTGGACCGTGTGCAGTGGGAGTTTTGCACCCCCCCAAGTGTCACTGAAGAGCTCTGATACCAAGACGTGGGGTTGCTGTGGGTTGTGGGAGCCACACTCGTCCTGGGTCAGAGTCACTGGCGCTTAGTGTGGCCTCGTGTGTGCACCTAGAATCAGGGACCCTGCCTGTGCCATGTTGAAACAGAGAACCCACGTGTGCCAAAAATCAAAGTCCCCTATTGCGTGTCAGGAGTCAGAGGCTCCCTGTGTCCATGCCGAGAATCAAGTATCAGAGTCTCTGTTTCTTGGTGCAGCCTTGCACTGAGAAATCAGGTCCCTGTGTGCACATGTGCCAAGAATTGGAGTCACTGGCTCTTAGTGTGAATGTACTGGGAATCAGGGATCTCAAGCGCACGTAATGAGGAACAGAGTCTAGTCACTGGTGGTCAATGCTGCCTCTTGTGTGGAGATTCAGGGTCCCAATCTGCCCAGGAGACTGGGTTGCTCAGTTGCACTGTGTTGGCAGGAGGTCCACTTCTGCCCTGCGGTAAACAGCCTCTGTGTGTGCTTTCCCTGAATCAAAGTCAGGTGGCACTGCCCCTTAGTGTGGGTGTGGTGTCTGGTCACATGGCTGTGCACTGTGGAAAACAAACGCCCTGTGTCCATGTACACAGGCTCAAATTCAGCTCTGCCTTCTTGTGTGGGCACAGGGTCTGGTTGTGGGGAACAAACTCCCCGAAACTGCACATCCAGGTTCAAATTCACCGCAGCCTCTCTGCTAAGGTGCAGGGTTGGGTCATAGGAAACAAACTCCCCGGGTTTGCACCCCCAGGCTCAAATTCAGTGCTGCCTCCCTGCGTGGGCGTAGGATCTGGTCCCAGAAAACAATCTCTCCAAGGTCGTGCGCCTATGCTCAAATTCAGGACTGCCTCCCTGCCTGGGCGTGGAGATGAGTCGCGGGAAACAAATTCCCCGAGTTCGCAAGTCCGAACTCAAGTTCAGCGCTGTCTTCCTGCCCTGCTTGGGCGTGGGATCTGGTCGCAGAAACTGCCTCCCTAGGGATGAGCAGCTAGGTTCGAATTCCTCTCAGTCTCCCTGCCTGGGAGTGGAGACTAGTCGTGGGAAACAAACTTCCTGTGTCTGACACCAAGGCTCAAAATCAGGCAGAGTCACCACTGTTTTGTGTATGCAGAAAGCCTTATTGTGCGGCTGGGGTCTGGTAGTTTCTATGTCATTGCCATGGGGGGTGGGGGGGGGGGCAGGGAAGGAGGATTGGCTTTGTGACTCACTGAAATCTGCACCTGGGTGTCTGGAGTTTTGGTGTCCCTGGGTCTGTAGCTGTGGTGGCAGGTCTTCTACCAGAGCTGCTGTAGGGTCCTGGTTTGCTTCCAAGACCAGACTGGGTGGTGGCGAGGCTAGGATCCTAGTCTCAAGCAGTTCTGTTCTTCAAGATGGCATGGTGCTGCCGGTGTCTTCCCCGAAGTGTTTGCAGTGGCTGCGGGGTTTTGCAGTCTAAGACTGCCCGGATTGGCAACCCCCTGGAAGAACTGCAGGGTCTAACTGTCCCTATTTCACTCACACAGACACCCACACACGTCCACACACACCTCTATCGCTCTCTCACTCTCTCCCGCCCTACCTTCCTGCCGGTCGCCATCTTGCCTCCTATCTCATGCTGATGATATTTTACTTACCTTTTTAGGTTTGCATCCCCCAGTAAACATTCTTGCTATCTCACCCCTTTATCTAGTTCTGTCCACTATCCTTATCACAGCCACAACATTTCACACTTGGAGTTTTGCCACCATTCCCTAACTGGTCTCTGCTCCCAGTATTGCACCATGCTTTTTTCCCTCGCACCACACCAAGCATAACTTCAGCTACATGACCTTTGAAAAATGCAAATCTGATAATATCACTATTTTGCATAAATTATCATATTATTTTTTCCTCTTAGACATGATCTCAAGACCTATCTGGACATATACTTCCAATCTTATATTTTGACATTCCCCATCACCCCATCACACCATATTTTTTCAGGTAAAATGCACTTCTTAAAGTTACTCATATATCCAGTGGTATATTTTCTGACCTCTGTTTTTTTTCAAAGGTTGTCCTCTTTTCTGGAATATTCTAAATAAATATAAATCCCTCATCATTCAGATACAAAATTAGACTTAATTTCTCTTGGGAATTCTTTTCAAACCTTTAATACCAACTTGAAGTCAGTAATTCTCCTCCATCCTTTCATAGCCTCTGACTCGGTCACTAACATATACCTACTACATTACATTTTATTTGTTTAATTCCCTTTATTTCCTCCCCTAGATCATAAACTCTGTGACCAAGAGCCTTCAATCAGTATATTTTGAAAACAAAAGACAGAATATTTATACTGAAAACTATCACTGGGCCACTGGGTAATTCACTAATCAATTATTCCACATGCACTAAACATTTATTGATCAAAAGCCAAGTGTTAGGAATGTTGAGATAAAACACACAGAATCCTCTGAACTCCCACTCCTGTCAAAGGTATTTCAAGAAAAATATGATATACCTGAGTGACTTGGACTATAGAATGGGAAGCGGTCCTTGAATAAAAGAAATACAGGTTGTAGAAGAGAGATTTCTAAACTTGAGAAATGGGGAAGAATGAAGGGCAGAGAAGAAGTTCTCATGTTGGTAAATAACTGGAAAATTATTTAACATTTTTAGAGCCAGGATGATTTCAACAGGGTACAAATATCTCCCTGTATTAGTGAACGTCTGTTCACTGGGGTGAAGAGAATATCTATTTGATTTGACTCACCAGCAGAATTCCAATAGATAAAACCTAAATTGGAGTTCTTTCAAATGCCTTATTAAAGGGTTAACTCACAATTTTGTATCCCTTACCTAATTCACACAAATGTGCTTTTTTTCCTGCATCAACTTTTCACACTTTTTTCTCAGATGTCTCATTTACCTTTCTCTTAGGGATACTTTCCCAAGCACGTTGTTTGCTGATGCACAGCGCCATCTACTGGCTACAACTGGGGAACAGCAGATGCGCACAAAGGTTGAGGCTTGTTTCCTGGGGAAAGACTTGTTTTCACTCTCACCATGTACCCATGTTTCTCACACAGTGGTACTAGGGACTGTGGCAAAAGCCACTGTGAGGAGCTGTCCCCTTTATTAGAGATATACCTGAGTGACTTGGGCTATAAGAGTGGGAAGCCGGATGATATCCTTGCTTTTTTGTGTGGTAGTAGAAATATGTAATGGACTATAATATATGGGTTTACAATATATGGTCAATATACACTGGGTACTGATAGCACTCTGACATCAGGAGCAACATCAAATATCTCTATATTTGAGAATGAAGAAAAAGCACTCCTCTGGAGTCAGAAATTCTGGATTTCAGTTGTGTGAACTTGAGAAAGTACTGTCACTTTTTTTTTGAGTCTGGTTTCTCATCAATTAAATGATAATCTCTCCCACCTGCTTTGAAGTGCTACTCTGGAAATAAAATAATAGATGTGAAAATATCAGTGAAAAGTGAAACTAAGTGACAGGTGGGAGTCCTAGTTAGTGAAATTGGATTATACCTTTCATGACAATGAAATCTAAGCTCTGATTCCGTACCAAGCAGGATTATGACGATGATGTCTTGCTGAGTTGCTAAATATGGATTATAAAATTATCCATAAGTTTCCTTGTGGTTCATCCCTCCAGGGAAAATATTCCTATTCCTCTGACTATCACATCAATATGGGCTGAATGGGGACTCAGAGAAGCAGTCTATCCTACCTGGAAAGAGGTGGCTTCCCCACAGAGTAGTCAAACACTTTTGGTGTGAATCCACGCACACAATCAGTATAGTTTCAGCCTCTCCACGCACACAATCAGTATAGTTTCAGCCTCTGCCCGCACATTATGTCCATAAAGAAAGGACCCACAGGACAGGTTGAGGGCGGTTCCTGATCCAATCCCCTGGGCTACATTTGTACACTTTGCTTTGATGCCCATTTTCTCATTTGAGATCACCTGCTAATGCACATTTTGCCTTTTTAAAAAGAAGGGTTTGGGGGCAGTTGTACTTAGGACTCTAGAGCACAGTGAGTCCAATTGCTTCCTTTTATAGATGAGAAAACTGATGACCAGAATAGAGAAAACTAAAATCCTTTCGATATCACAATGGTACTGGACAGAGAACCAAATATATTGAATCCCCAAAAAGTGTTGTTCTTTTTTTGTTGTTGTTTTGTTTTGTTTGACAGTACCTGGTGTTGTCTTGGCTTGGAAGGTTTCCTTGATCTATACTCCAAAAATGATTCTGATTATTGAATGTCAACCTTATAATAAGATAGCATCTGATGGCCTAATAACTACTTCATGGCTTGCAAACATAGATCACAAATGTGGGTCAGAAGTTCCATCAGTGGTGAAACAGAAAGGGTGCATACTTGGATGTCCACAGGAGAGGGCAGCCAAGGAGGATAAGCCTAGCTGCATGTAATAAAGGGTAGTGAGGCAGAAGGGAAGTCAGGGATGGAGAACCTTTTTTCTGCCAAGGGCCATTTGGATATTTATGATGTAATTTTCAGGCCATAAAAATTATCAACTTAAAAATTAGCCTGCTACATTTGGTCAAACATTTAATTAAGTCACCCCTAATGCCTTGGCAGGGCTAGACAAAATGATTTTGTGGGCCTTATATGGCCTGTGGGCTGGACGTTCCCCACCAATGCCTTAAATCTTATCCAATACCAAATTGGAATTCAACAGGGGTATGTGGATTTTACTAAAAGGAAACAAGTAAGGCACATCTATTGCTAACCACATAA
Organism: Plecotus auritus; assembly: GCF_963455305.1. Taxonomy (NCBI): domain Eukaryota; kingdom Metazoa; phylum Chordata; class Mammalia; order Chiroptera; family Vespertilionidae; genus Plecotus; species Plecotus auritus. Next base: position 178,736,707 of record NC_137771.1, read on the forward strand.
GTCCCCACTGCAAAGCAGGGAGCTGAGTAGGACCAACCACAGGGAGTCCTGACCTTTCCTATCCTAGACAAAACTGAGACACTTATTTCTAAAGATATTGATGAATGATGTTCTGTCTGCATAGTTAGTTATTAACACTGGCAGCACGCACTGGGCCCCTCAAAGCACAGTTAATTTCTTCTGTTGTTTAAACTTCAACCTTGGGCCCTGTGTCAGACAGCAAGCCAAGGAGGATGGGGGCATCTTCATAAATAAAAGGACTGAAACATATTCCAAAACTCCTCTGTTTCAACTATTTATTTTGGAGTCTTTAATGCTTAATATTTAATGAGTGCAGATATAATTGATAATTTTAAGTCCTTGTTTATTTGCAAAGATTTTAAAAGCAACCAACTCAGCTGTCTGTCTGCTGACCCTGTGGGATAAATGTTCCTGCTCAGTGACCTGGTAGCATTCTAGTCTCATTCACAATAGAAACCTTCCTCTTCAGATTGTTCCATGGCTCCTTAGGAAAACATTAAAGTTGGAGACTCTCTGGAATCACTCACTATTCCTAGGATAACACTGGCCGTGAAGTCAGGTAGGCATGCTAAGAAGTGTGGTAGGAGTAAAAAGACTGCCTTTTTAGAATAACCTTTTGATACTGTTACTTTTGGATTATATTGCATTCAACACACATTTATAAGAAACTATTATCAAGATGGACTATGAGAATGAGAAGACAAAATTGCCCTAGCCAGTTTGGCTCAGTGGTGAGAATGTTGGCCCTCGGACTGATGGGTCCCAGGTTTGATTCCAGTCAAGGACATGTACCTGGGTTGCAGGCTTGATCCCTGGCCCTGATCAGGGCGGGTGCAGGAAGCAACCAATTAATGTGTCTCTCTCACATCGATGTTTCTATCTGTCTCTCGCCCTCTTTTCCATTCTCTAAAAAAATCAATAGAAAAATATCCTCAGGTGAGGATTAACAAACCAAAATGAGAGAGAGAGAGAGAATGAAATGACAAAATTGATGTGTGAAGTGCCCAGAACTTTCAGAATACAGTGGCTAATATATAGGTTAAAATACATATCATTGAGGTAATAATAATTTCAGTGGAAGTTTTAGAAAATTCAAATAACATCAAAGATAATAAAATCACCAAGAAGCTCATGCCACCCAGAAAATCCCTGTTAACATTTCCAGTCATTTTTCCTACGATAATTATTGTTATAATAATGATAGATACAGACATTTTATTCTCCAACTGCTTTGTGGATAACAAGATAGTTATCCTTGAGAGATTTGGTGTAAAAAAAGTATTGAATTAAAGTGGGAAGGTTCAGGCTTTAGTCTAATTCTGCAGTGAACTAGCTTTCTGACCTCAAGAGATGCTCTCAAGACTCTCTAGTTTGCATTTTATCTCGATAAATGAGCAAGTGGAGCTAGACAATCACAAATGGCCCTCTCCACTAAAAATTAAAATTAGAAACAAAAGTCTATTGTCCTCTTTTCTCACATTTTAAAATCTGCACCCTCATATGCAGTCTCATAGAAAGGATTAAATCATCCATGATTTATAAAAAACAGGAAGTAAAATTAATTTTCATAGACATTTACAATTTTGTTTAATGATCATTCATGTATAGTTTTAAATACATATGCACATGTATATACACACACACATGCATATTCTTGATAGTATTAGTCACCAATAAATTAAAAAGATACCTTCATTTGAGACCTGACACAGTTTCAGCAATCAGGGAAGCTAAATTCATTTGGTCTCCTAACTTGTCAGTAAAGAATTGATGAGTTGTGCCTGCTCAAGCTCTGAGCTAAGGTCAGAGCACCCTTGAGAAGACAAGAAAAAAAGAATAAGTGATTTACAGATAAAGCCCTAGTCTTGGCACCAGGAGCTTTTGTTTTCTTAGCTTCAGTCCCTGGGAGAGGAGTGTGCCCCCGCGGGCACAAAGTGTTCCCCAAACAATGTTAGACACACGCCAAATTGGAGCCCGGCCAGGTTCCAGCTGAATTCCTGCTTGCCACCCATGGGCACACACAAAAGGCAGACCCAGGTTACCACAGCCTCTCAGGTAAGGACCAAAGCTGCTATTCATCATCATTAAACGAATGGGCCATTCTTTTTTCTCCTATCATCTAATCAATGGCGGTGAAACTTGCTTGGAAAAAAAAAAGTGGAACAAAGAACTCAAAATTCTACCTTTCCTCAACTGTTTCTACATCAAGAAACATTGCCAAATTCTGCAACTTATTCTCTATGTCATCTGAGTTATATATTTTCTAAATAGCTATGTAAATGGTATTATAGTAATTGTTTTCTGAATAGGGAAGTAATGCTTATCATTGAGGATAATTTAGAAAATCATAAGAGTTCATAAAAGAAATTAAGAAGCTTTCATAATTAATAGCCCAGTTGTAGCCACAATGATCATTTTAGTGTGTATCATTCTGACCATTTTTATGTGTGTGTGATGGAGGTATGTGTAACTTATATGCACAAGTATGTAGTTGTGGAGAATCACTATTTTCCATACTTGGTAACATACTACGCACACTATTTTGTATTTTTTTGTGTTCAATAATATATTATGAACATGTTTTCAGTCACTGAGTAATTGTAAAATTTTGAAAATAATATCTTTACGGGATGTTATAAGCATTTAATAAACAAATGCAAAACACCCTACAATGACACCTGACAACTAGTAATCACTGATATAATGCCAATTTCATTAAAATCTAATTAACATGAAATTATTTTTCTGTTTAAAATACCAAAAACTAGATAGTCATACTATCTGCAAAGACAAGGAGAAAGGAGAAGGGTTTGCTGACAATCACAGGACTAAAAACCAGGGGCCTTAAAACTGGTTGATATGACCTACAATCTGCTCCTAAGGGTGGCCCCCACTATACTTGAGCAGAGTCATTTGATACTAACACAGCCTATGCTCTTGTCTGGCAGCTTATCACTAGAAAATTATCAGATTGTGACCTTATATCAACCCAGTGATTCTAGGGCAAGGTGTTTAACAGTATTTTAAAAATCTAATTTCCTTTGCTCGAGACACCTGTGTAGACAATGTAGGACAGTGATGCTCACAACTGAAGATGTACTTTATGTGTTCTGCCTAATAGAGAGGACTCTTATCTAAGACTCTGGATACGTTGCTTCTATGTGCAGACTGACGCAGCAAATAGTTGACTTAAATTAGGCTTATTGATAACTAAGATGTCAAAGTTTTCTAAAAAGGATGTCAACCTTGTGAAAAATCTTGTGAAAAGTATATGTAACATGATTAGCTCTATGGTACCAAAGGAAGAAAGAATATCTCTTGAAAGCCGATGATTAAAATGAGGTAGAGCGCTACATTGATGTGTGTCTCCAAGTCACATAACCGATGTTCTAAAATGCTCAACTCTGACCCATGGTCCAGAAGATAACCTGACATTCCCTGGCAGCCAAAAGCTCTTTGAAGGTTTCAATCAAATGGGAAAATAGGGTTGTCACTTTCTAGTCTTCCATTCTATTATTCAACAACAAGTATTGTCTATATGTGTTAAACATTATAATTGACCTTTTATATATGCCATGCTGTTGAATTATTACTCTGTTCAAAGCAGCACAGATTCAGGATTAGTTTTCTATCTAGTTTTAATACTCTTTTTGTGGTGAAGGGGGCAATTAGTCATTTGAATGTAATAAAATTATTATATTTTTATTTACATATACTATTTTACAAGTTGCTACTTTCTCTGTATTCAGTTTTCTTTAATTTTTGCCTTCTCTGAAATCATTACATATTTTAAAATGTTTTCTCTTTTTCTGATTGGAAGTTACATCTGCACTCTTCTTGTTTTGGGTTTTTCCTAGAGGTTACAGCATATATTACTAAAGTCTATTATTAATGAATGCTTTTAACTTCTTTCTACCTATAATTAGAACCTTAAGAATACTTTATTTTCATTTTCACCAACCTTATTATATTCATTGTAATTCCCCATACATTTAAGTCTAACTAAACATTACATTACTGTTTTAAATAGTCAAATAATATGTTTGCAGTAAATATTATGTTTACTGACTTAAATACCTAGCCACATTTTAGAATTACTTCAAATGAGTTCAATTTCAGCTATTCCAATTTGAATAATTACAGATCATGCTGACAGTGGATCAGGACAGTCTAGGTCCCTGATGATGTCTTGAGTAGCTGTCTCAGTCACGAAACTCTTATTCTGAATTTCTTGACTGAGGAAAAGAAAACTCCTATCTGTTATAGCCATTGCTAGTTATCGCTGTACTGTTGTTTCCTGCCAATAAAATTATGATTAATATACCTCCCTCACCATTCAGGCATCAGTAACCGCTGTCTTCTCACAGTGAGACATGTAACAGAGGTTCCCAAACTATCTTGGTCCAAAGAACAAACTGATTTATCAGTAATTGCTACATAATGCCCCAGACTAAAGAAACACCTAGCAGTTCTGTTTATTAGATCTAAACAATTTAACAGTTATAATTTATGTGGCATCTATGCTTTTTTTCAAATATGTAACATTCCACTACAAGCCTGTGAATGGGCTGTAGTGTTCCAGAACATTTAGGTACAAAATTTTGGAATTATGTTCTATTGTGCTTTCTTAGAACAGCAAAGTAAATTTGAACTTTTTAAGGCTGGTTACCTGGAGTGGGGCAGGAGGGTAGGTGCAGAGGGTAACAAAGAAACATTTTGTGATGATGAGCTAATCTATATCCTAATTATGATTTTGTTTATCTAAGTTTTTAGAAAAAATAAAATTCATAAGGTACACATAAATTACCAAAATATATTAAATGTAAATGCACTAATTGTATTAATTAAACAGGAATGCTTGCCAAAGAAATTGATAGGACCTAAAATGACAATACACACAATTCTACAGTTTACTCAAGAAAAAAAAAATACAAAAATAAAAATTTAAAAAAAGAAAAAAAAATATTTAATTCAGAAACAGCAATAAAGTAAGGATATACATCACAAAGATCTCACAGTAAGAGGTCCTGAGAGTCCAGACGAGCTCTAATTGTGTGTAATGGCCCTGTGAATGCTTGATGTCTTGGATCAGGAAGTACCAATGTGTGCACAGTACTTTGGAACTATAGAGTCCATAATGGAGTCTTGACTGGGATTTCATGTAATCTGTTGACCACATAAGCATAGTCTTGCTATGTGAACAGCCCCATTGGCAAAACTCTCTGGGGCTCCCCAAAGAACAGATAAAATCATCAATCTACTCTTATTGATTAAACAATGCTGATAAATGGGTAGAAACCATCCTCAAACTCCTAGAACACATGGTTAAAAAGTGACATTCTTAATAATTATATCATATGCTTTAACCAAGGGTCAGAGTTATTTCAGTAACACAGCACAGGCCAATTCTGCATCTGCTGGAACTAACCCTCATGATGCAGTAAATAACATTTTAATTAACAAAAAACAAAAAAAAACAGTATTAACTGCAAATCATCAGGCGAACATTATGAATTATGTAAAATAATTCTTCCTTTGCACTCCTTCCATAATAATAGAGAGTGATAATATCATACTTATATTCACAAGTTTCAGTTTACATAGTATTTTATGCAAAGCAAGACTGTATATAGTATATTCATAACATTTTAAGATTAATATCAATAAGTCATGCAATAAAGTTAATTCCTTTAATTTTGATTATCTTATCAAATAAAAGAGTAATATGCAAATTGACTGTCACTCCAACACACAAGATGGCTGCCCCCATGTGGTCAAAGATGGCTGCCCCCATGTGGACACAAGATGGCTGCCACAAGATGGCCAGCAGGGGAGGGCAGTTGGGAGGGATCAGGCCAGCAGGGGAGGGCAGTTGAGAGGGACAAGACCTGCAAGGGAGGGCAGTTGGGGGTGATCAAGGCTGCAGAGAAGGGCAGTTAGGGGTGACCAGGCCAGCAGAGGAGGGAAGTTGGGGGCGACTGGGCCTGCAGGGAAGAGCAGTTGGGGGGACCCAGTCCTGCAGGGAAGGGCAGTTAGGGGTGACCAGGCGTGCTGGGGAGGTCAGTTAGGGGCAATCAGGCTGGCAGGGGAATAGTTAGGCATCACTCAGGCTGGCAGGGGAGTTGTTAGGGGGTGATCAGGCTGGCAGGCAGAAGCAGTTAGGGGCAATTAGGAAGTCAGGCAGGCGAGCAGTTGGGAGCCAGCAGTCCTGGATTGTGAGAGGGATGTCCGACTGCCCGATCCTATAGGATGAGGCCTAAATAAACAGTCGGACATCCCTTGGGGGGTCCCAGATTGGAGAGGGTGCAGGCTAGGCTGAGGGACACCTCCCACCCCCCATGCACGAATTTCGTGCACCGGGCCTCTAGTATATTATAGTAATGCTAAAGGATTAATTAAAATCACCAAGTTTCAATTTTGTTATAGCTTGATTTTTGACTCAGTCTTATATTGGATATGTTGTAGAGTAGGAGATATACAGAGCAAATTAAACATTTACTCTTAAATATTCAATTTACACTCTATTAAATAAGGATAACAAACTTGTCATGACTGAAAAAGAAAATGCATATAACCCACTGAGCATATGGAGACATTTCATAATGATAATAACAGGAACAGATGTAACCTATGCAGTCACATAAGGCCTCAAGCTCAGAAGAGCCTGTTATTTGGTTTAATGCTTTACTGTCACTATCTTGAAAGTGTAAATAATTTGATCTGTGAACTTTGAACTTGTGTTTTGTAAGTGATGTCCCAATGGAACAATGGACTATATGCAATATGCATGCCCTCTTTCCCATTAACATATAGTGTTGAAGATGCCCTGTGAGCTTAGAATTCTGGCAGACTCAAAGTACATGGGAATTCAGCAAGACTCAAAATGTGTACAAGATAAGCTTGCTATGTCTACAACTGAGTAAGGGTGGCAGAAACAACCCTAAGAAACCATACTTTCTAATCTAACCAGAACTTACTTTGAGTTAAGAAAGAAGGCAATTGTGTTTTAAGAAACATGAATGACCAAGACACTTCATCATATCTTTTCTTATTCATGCTACTTTTCTGCATTAGCCAATCACTTGCATTAAAAAAAAAATGACATAGAAGGAAAGGAAAGGTAGGAAAACCCATAGATCCTTTGCCTTTCAATCTTTCCTTAATCATCAGTAAGCTGGAAATACAGTGTGTTGATAGAATGTGCAAGTAGCAAGAAGTAAAGTAAAAACAGTTGAGTTAGCTTTGTGTAGCATTTCACTATTCTGGCAAGAATAAGATACTTATGCATGCACAAACTATTAAATACAAATTGTGTACTTTCAGTAATTCTGCATACAATTTAAATACTATTATTTTGCATTAGAGATGGCAATACACAATGTAAAGATGTACAATAAAAGGCAGACAAATTAAAAAAGTAATTTTCTTTACTTAGAATGATATAATATCAAATAAAAAAACACCATAATAAGGCAAGAGAAAAACTGTGGCAGAAAGAAAAATGCTAGTAAGTTTAATATCACTTTCCCCTGTTTTTGGAAAACACATTTTCATTTTGCACTCAACATCAAAATTATGTTGTAGGCCCTGGGTAATTAATATTATTGCAGCAAGTGTTCTTGATATAATATAAACCTCATGCTGTGGATGAATGAGTACTTGGATTGCTACAAATACAAAGATAAAAAAAAATCATTCATTCTATACACATACCTCTTATTTATTTCTTGAGGGAAATTTTTAAAAATGAAATATAAATAGAAATAGTGAATATTGACCCAACTAAATATCTGAAAGAAAAGATTGCATGACTAAATGTCAATAGTTTATTTTGTAACCAAACCTGAAAGGTGGGTACCTGTTTGCAGGTATGTTCTGGGAAATAGAAATCTCGGTGCCTTTATATTTCCTTGGTGATAGGTCTTTCTTTTCAGATATATAGTCTTTGTAAAGGCATAGTTGAAAGCTTTGACTGAGGACTATTTCCTCATTCTGTTGGCTTCAACGTTTTTACATTGCTAATAATTTGGAGGTCAGATGCAAAATTAAAGGGAGTTTGAAAAAACTAATTAAAACAGGGATGAAGATATTATTCAATAAATATCCTTTATATTATTTAAGGACTCAAATACAATATTTCTGCCTGAAGTCCCTTGTTTTAGAAAAAAATGTTCAGAATATGCGTTTTATCTTTTTAAAACACAAATTAATAATCTAGCATAGGTACTGTTTTTTCTTAAATTGAAAATAAAAATATTAGATATATTCAGCAAGTATTGTGTTCTTTTAAATATATTTGTTAGAATTGTCAACTTTTTTCCTAATGGACAATTTCTGTTTTATTTTTTCATTTTGAGGAGTCACTGAAATATAATCTCTATGTCATTTTACATATATATTTTCCCCAAAATATAGATATGCCTGGGCATAGTCTAGGGAAAACCCTAGAGACATAGCAGTTTGGCCTTGAAAGGACCATTCAAGACCTTGAGACAGGAGGGTGGGTCCAGAGGAGGTAGCCTAACACAATTTCTTATTGCTTAATGAGAGGAGCTTCTTTATTAAGGTTCTCTATTAACCTTCTCTAAGAAGGTAGGTTTTTCATATAATTTCAATGTTTATATCTATAATAATAAAAGCATAATATGCTAATTAGACCAGACATCCTTCCGGACGACCTTCTGTACAAAGGTGGGGCTGCGAGGGAAGCCCGGGTCCCGGGTGCCAGAGGGAAGCCAGTACTGGCAGCCAGGGGAAAGAAAGCCTACTCTTGCACGAATTTTATGCATCGAGCCTCTAGTAAGTATATAAAATATTTTTGAATATTGTACAAAACTGCAAACTCTATTTTACAAATTCTGGCAAATATATAGAGATATAACGAGAGAGAGAGAGAGAGAGAGAGAGAGAGAGGTTTCTGAGAACTAGCTGAAATGATCAATCAATCCAAAATGAAAAGTAACTCAAATTCCATGTAAAGTAGTTACTTACATAAAAAAAAAGAATATGAATGATTTCCCACTCAGAATTCAGTTCTTTAATGTCATGAAGTTATTTTAGCAATAGCACTGATTTTCCTTTCAACCATGAAGACAGACTCTTCTAAAAGATGAGCAAAACTCTATTCTATTATAATTTCCTACTTTAATAAAGATGTAATCATGGAAAAACTACTTAAAGCCCAAGTGTCTGTTTTTGGTATTGTGTAAAGAAAATTGCATAATTTTCCTATTTGTCATTTGAGCTAAGACAACTAATGGCATACAATATGAAGTATTGACATCACATTTTCTTTTCCTTCCTTCCTCCCTCTGCTTTTCCTTCCCTCCCTCCATCCCTCTCTCTTTCCTTCCCTCCCTCCCTCCCTCCCTCCCTCCCTCCCTTCCTCCTTTCCTCCCTTCCTTCCTGCCTTCCTGCCTGCCTTCCTGCCTTCCTTATTTCCTTCTTGCCTTCCTTCTGACCTTATTGAAACATGGGAGTGCAGGTACCTCTTTGGGATAGTGATTTAATTTCTTTAGGTATATGCACAGAAGTCAGCTTGGATCACATGGTAATTCTGTTGTATAGTAGCTCTGATGGGCAGTTTTAATAAATTTCAAAAGCCCAGAAATTGGATGTAATATTCACACATAAAAAGTTTGAAAACTGGATAATATATAAAAAATAGAAAGCACTGAACTGTGGTCTCTGAGAGAAAAGAAACAAAAGTGAGCTCTATGTCTCTTCTCAGAGACAACTTTCAGATCATAGAGCAGGCAGAGTACATTAGATAGGATTCTCCAGATAAATAGAAAAATTAGCTATTAGCTTGTGATTATGTACATAGAAAGAAATTTATCTTAAGGAATTGGTTTATGCATTATGGAGGCTGACAAGTCCAAAATCTGCAGGGTGGGTAGGCAGGTTGTAGACCCAGGGAAGAGTCAATGTTACAGTTCAAGTCCTAGGGCCATTTGTTCTAGAATCCCTGTTGCTGGGTTGGGGGAGCCAGACTTTTGTTTAATCCTGACCTTCAACTGATTAGATAATGCCCACCCACATTATAGAGGGCAATCTGCTTTATTCACAGTCCACTAATTTGAAAGTTAATTTCAATACCAAATTATAAACTCCTAGAAAAAATATAGAAAATTTAGAATACTTTCCTTTTGGCAATGTCTTTTTAGATATAACACTAAAGGCATGATCCATGAAAGAAAGAATTGATAAGCTTGATTTCAATAAAATTTAAAAATTCTTCATGTGAAATATACCACTAAGAGACTAAAATCCAAGACACAGACTGGGAGAAACTATCTGTAAAAGACATATCTGACAAAGTACTATTGTCTAAATACATCTGAAACTCTTAAAATTCAACAATAAGAAAACAAACAACCTGATTAAAAAAAAAAAAATCCTGGGCCAAAGCCCTTATCAAACATCTCATCAAGGAAGCTATACAGAGAACAAATAAGCATATGCAAAACTGGTCTGTATCATATGTCATCAGGGAAATGCAAATTCAAACAATGAGATATTACTACATACCTATTAGTATAGCCAAAATCTGGAATGCTGAAAACACCTAATGCTGGTGAGGATGTGGAGCAACAAGAATTCCGTCTCAAACATCACTGGTGAAAATGCAAAATAGTTCAGTTACTTTAGAAGACAGTTTGGAAGAAAGTTACTAAAACAAAAATTCTCTTACCATACAATCCAGCAAGTGTGATCTTTGGTATTTCCCCAAAGGAATTAAAAACATGTTTACATAAAAACCTGCACATGGATATTTATAACAGCTTTATACGTAATTCTCAAAACTGAAAGTAACCAAGATGTTCTTCAGTAAATTAATCCTATATAGTAAAACCCTAATCTGCAAATAGACTGAATGGCGGAACGACCAGCAGAACGACTGGTCACCATGATGCGCACTGTCCACCAGGGGTCAGACGCTCAATGCAGGAGCTGCCCCCTGGCGGTGAGTGCGCTCCCACAGAGGGAGTGCTGCTCAGCCAGAAGCTGGGCTTACAGCTAGTGAGCACAGTGCAGTGGCGGGAGCCTCTCCTGCCTCCGTGGCAGCACTAAGGACCAGAGAACTGGCAGGCGGTTGGAGCAAGGGGTCCAGGACTGCAAGAGGGTGCAGGCTGGGCTGAGGGATGCCCTCCCCCAGGGCACTAATTTCATGCACTGGGCCTCTAGTCGGTGTAAAAAAAAAAAAAAAAGAAATATATTTCAGTACTATAAATGAAATTAAGCCATGGAAAGACATGGAGGAAACTTAAACTCATATTGCTAATTGAAAGAAGCCCCCAATTTGAAAAGGGTATTTACCATAGGATTCCAAAGATATGATATTTTGGAAAAGGCAACACTATAATGTAAAAATATCAGTAGTTGCCAGGGGTTAGATAGATAAAGAGACAGAGAACAGAGAAATTTAGGCAATGAAACTAGTCTGTATGATACTATAATGGTAAACATGTGTAATTATACATTTGTTTATGAGGAGATAGAAAAGTATTAGGTAGTTAGGGATGGGACCATGGAGGGCGGGGGGAGAAAAACAAGAAAGTCCAAGAGTAACAAGATACAGCTTTCTGACTATATGATAAGGTAACCGGGCTAGGAAAAACCCAGCTAGGTGGGAGTTGCTAGGGCAACCCAACTGGGCAGGGAAGAACCAACACCCTTACGCAGAGAGCTTCCTCTGCCCCTACACAGAGAGCTTCCTCTACCAGGTCAGGAGTGAGATATTAAACAAGTGCTGATGTTGAGGACATACTAAGACTGAGCTTGGGAAATAATTTGATAATCATCAGTATAAAGATGGTACTCAAATCCATGAGACTAGATGATACCATTGAGAGAGTGAGTGAAGATAGAGAAGCAAAGAAGATTGAGGACTGAGCCCTAGGTCCCTTCCCCTTGATCCATCTGGAAAATCAGCTAATGAGAAAGAGTGATCTATGAGGTAGAAAGAACACCAAGATGTTAAGATATGAGCATTATTAAGGAATGTATAGTTAACGTTTGCATTGGGAAACTTAATATGCTTTCTTGTCATTTCATGAAGATTGTGATTATGAGCAGGAAGTTGTGGTTTATGTTTTTATAAGAGAAATCATGAACTATAAAGACCAAAAATCTGAATTAAAATTTAAAAATTTCACCTTTAATCAACTATGAGATGCTAGTCAAGTTATTTACATGTCTTTAGTCCTCTATTTTTCATCTAAAATATAAATAATGGTATGAAAAGTGCACTCAAATAATAGATTGTATTTTATTACTGGGTATAAAATATCTTATCTCTTCCAATTCCTTTGCCTACTATGAATAATTCTAATAATTTCTCATTTTGGCTTGTCTGCAGTCGTAAGAGAACTCATATGGTTAATATGTTCTAAACTTTTTAGTAAATGTTTAACTTATAGGGGGACTATACTTATTCCTATTTATGAGAGAAAATGTTTTTGTTCTTTAACCCAAAGGCTTGCATTTTTAGCTTTTACCTATTGTGGCATTTTGCAGTCCGTAAAAACCTTTCTCTTTTGTTTCAAATGGAAATCAACTTACTATTGTAAAACATTCACAGACTTGGATTTCTAAATTCCCCAAGTCTAATTTTATATTAACATCCTGTAAATCAATGACTTTTAATGGCTTTACAAGATTGCTTCCTTAGGAAGACAAACAAATAAACCTCTAATGGCATGAGATCTGAAATATTCATTTTATATCAATGCCCAGTGTTTTGGTGTGGTCCTATTTAACACACGATTAGTAGATGCTTATGTTCTAAAAGTCTATATGGTCAAATCTCTGACTCTTACCATCTAATATTTATCTGTATAAACTGATTTTCTTAGATACATTTATTAGCTACTCAAGGATACAGACCAGGTCTTATGCATACATTTATCTAATATCTTTTAAACATAATAAGTTACCCAAAAATACATGTTGACTCAAAAATAGAATAATATATTTTTTTTCCAAGCACCATTGAATATTCATCAAGACATACCATATCCTAGGCAATAAAGCAAAACTCAACAAATTTAAAATACATGTAATTTTTAGAGTATGTTCTCTGAAAATAATGGAATCAAACTAGAAATCATTAACAGAAAGACAACTTGAAATTCTCTACAATTAGAAATAGCCTAACTATTTCATTGGCCAAGAAAGAAGTCTCAAAAGGAAATAAAAAATGCATAGAATTAAAGGAAAATAAAAATACAACATATCAAAATATATGAGATACAGCTAAAGCTTCAAATCAATAAACTAAGTTCTTACCTTAAAAAATAGAAAAAGAATAACAACATATATCCAAAGTGGGAAGAAGGAAAAATAATAAAAATACAAATATAAATCAATGCAATTAAAACAGAAAAACAATAGAGAAAATCAATGAAACAAGAAGTTGGTTCTTTGGATAAAAACAATAAAATTGTTAAACAGGACCACACCAAAACACTGGGCATTGATACATTGAAAATCTACTACTAGAAAATAAAAAATGGTGCTGGGCTGTCATAAATGAGACAATCATTATAGCCTTGCAAATGATACATATCCAACATAAATACCTTAAGTGGAATAATCAGAGCAATTAAATAATAAAAGTAAAAATGAATTAAAGAATGCTCTGGGATTTACATTCAGAAAAGCATTCTTGGAGTTATGGTTTTGCCACTTGCAAGCTCTATGGACTGTATTCTGTGAATGTTACTTTTTAAAATCTTTTGAGGAAGAAATATTAAAAATTTGAGTCAGGCTTAATAGATTATAATTTATATAAAATCATCTTTTTTTAAAGTACAGTTCTATAATTTTTAACAAATGAGCATAGTCCTGCAATCACTAGTGCATTCAAGGTGGTGAATATTTGCATCAACACTGAGTTTCTGCAGCTCCTTTGTAGTCAATTTACTTTCCCTATATCCAGCACTTGGCTACCACTGTTCTTTTTTATGTCCTTATAGTTTTGAATTTTTTCCAGAACATGGTAACAATGAAATTATAGTAAATTTGAGAAATCCAATTTACTGATTTTAAAAAATATATATTATTTATTGTTCTTTCAGCTAAGAAGATTTTGTTTGATCCATAGCCACAAAAATTTTATTCTAAAAGTTTTATAATTTTAAGTTTGATATTTATGCTTACCACTTATTTCAAGTTAATCTTTGTACAGTGCAGCATGGGGTTAAGAGATTTTTTTTCCACAAAAATGTCAAAGAGTTTCAGCCCTGTTTGCTAAAATGACTATCATTTTCCCATTGAAATACACTGGCATCTGTGGTGAAAATGAATTATTTGAGTCTTTCTCTGGACTCTATTATTATTCTCCATATCTATCTTTTAGCCAATACCACTCTGTGGTAGACTAGAGAGATAGAGATAATGGTATAAAATATGTATTTGATAATTATTTATAATTATTTAAATTTTAATGTTTTTAGAATTTAATAATATATATAAATTATATATTTATTTAATATCTGTATAATGTATGTTTATGTAACAATATGTGATAATTATACATATACAAAAATGTAATATAAATTTCTTTCAAACATACATGAAGTATTTACAACTGTATTTTTAAATAACGATTTGGCCTATTTATGTGAACATGTTGTGTTTATATCATATTTTTATTAAAGATTATTTTCTGTTTTTTAATTAAAGTATAGTTAAAACACATGAAACAAATATAATATTGAAGCCAACTATATAATTATCTTTACCAGGCCACAAAGAAATTCTTTCCAAATACTTTCAGATATCAAAAGAAAAAAACATACTCTATGATAAAAAAACAATAACACTTGAAACTCAATGAGCTAAAAATTTGAATCAAGAAGCTAGAAAAAGGATCTTTGAATAACCCTAAAATACATTAAAGAAAGAACATCTACACTAATCTACACTAATAAAAGAGAAATATGCAAATTTACTATCACTGCATGACATCCACCAGCCAATCAGGAGTGAGTATGCAAATTAACCTCATCACCTCCATGGAGACTGACAGCAGGGAGCAGGGAGCAGGGAAGCGGCGACCCAGGAGCAGGGAAGCTGGGCCCACAGGCAGCTCCCAGCATGGCCTGCTTGGCCATCACCATGGCAACCAGAGAGCAGGCAAGTGTGACTCACAGGCAGCACCCAGCACGGCCTACTTGGCAGTCACCATGTTGTGGAGCAGGCAGGCCCTGCAGAGAGCAGAGAACCACGGGGAGCGGTCCTAAGCCATCAGTAGGACATCCCCTGAGGGCTCCCAGATTGGAGAGGGTGCAGATCAGATTGAGGGACACCCCCCCATGCATGAATTTCATGCACTGGGCTTCTAGTAGTTAACATAAAAGCATAAATTAATAACATAGAGTTGTATATTTCTTATAGTATTGCAGAGAATCAAAATGAGGAATGTGTGCAGCTAAATTTATGAGGCTAGTAAAACTATGGTATCAAAAAAGGACATTATGATGAATTGTAGAACATACTTGCTTATGAGTATAAATGTAAATATATTAAATAAATTAAGCAAATCTAATCTAACAGTGTGTGTGTGTGTGTGTGTGTGTGTGTATGTGTGTGTGTGAATGTGTGTTTGTGAAATATATGATAGACCAGTGGGAATTATTATAAGAGATAACTTACACTTAAATAGAAATATGATCAATTTAGTTATATATCTTAACACATTACATTTAAAAAATACTTAGATTAAAATCAATAAATACAGAAGTTACTGAATTAAAGTCAAAATTCATTGCTGATTAAAATAACAACAATAATGTTTTGGAAAAGCAAAAACAGAAATTCCTTATCCTGATTATGGAGTTGCTACTAAAATAAGCCATAAACATTATATTTAATGGTGAAACTTTAGGGGCATTTAATTAATGTAAGAATTAATATTAAGTACTCACTATTGTCATTGTTAACCAATATTTTAGACACTTCAAATCCATGAAATAAGAAAAAGAAAAGAAAAATTAAAAGATAGAAAGTTAACATTATTTACATAGAATATCAAAGAGAATATGTACATAAGACATACACACTCAAAATATAATAGAATTTTCATGATGTCTAGTCAATTTAAATATATAAGAACTTATATTTGTCAAATAGAATAATATAAAATAATGATAACACAAAAATTATAAGTCATATAGTAATATGTAAAACAAAATTGAAGGATGTAAAAAATGACCTGAATAATGGAGGGAAATGTAATATTCTCAGGTGGGAAGTACCAATATTAAAATGCTTTATTTCAAATTAATTTATTAATTTAATACAATTCTGATTCAATTTACAGAAGGAGATAAAGGAGTAGACATAGAAGTAGAGATTGAGATAGTATAGAGGGAAAAAGGCATGAAACTGGAAGAGTGAGGAATAAAATTAGGTAGTACAATATGAAAAATATACAAAACGAGAGGACTGTTCTTGATACAGTACTCTACTGTATCTTATTAATAGTCATAACTGTGGTATTCTACAGGAATAAAGAAACAATGCAATGTAATAGGCCAGAGTTCTCCCAAACAGACCTAATTATGTAAAAAATCTTTATGATAGAAATGGTGTTATAATATATCAATTAAAAAAAAAGGAATTCAGTAAGTGGTGCTAGGACAAATGGATATCTACATAGGAAAATATTAAATTCATTTATTTTTAAGCCATTAAAAATAAATTTCACATGAATGACTTCCTTCAATGTGAGAAAAATACTTTAAAATTATTAGAGAAATACATAGGATGATAACTTCGAGTCCTCAGGTGTAAAAATCATTATTTTGACCAAACACAACTAACAAAATTTATAAAATTCAATTAGTAAACATGACTATATTGACTTTAAAAATCATTATGACCAATGACAATATGATCAGGTAATGATAAGAAAAAGCATATAAATAAATGTTACAAAGTAGTCAACAAATAAAATTAGAATATATTAAAAGCTTCTACCTATCTTTACCTTAACTGTGCTGAAGGTTCTTTGGCTATACTAGTATACTGACATTAAAAGTTATCAAACCCGGGGTGGCCAGCTCTGCTGCAGAGGCTCCGCCATTTTGAAGGGGCGAGCTACTGTGACTGGGAGCCCAGCCACAACTCCATCTGGGGATCCCTTAGATACCACCCAGGACCCTACAGCCACACCAGCCAGGAACCTACTGCCTCGACTGCGAACCCACGAACACCAAGACTCCAGTTTTCCCAGCCGCGTGCTCCTAAAGAGTTTGTCTAGGGGAGACAAAATGGCAGCCAAATAGGTGGACAAATAGAAGGACATGTACATGTGCCTTCTCATGGAGCAGATAAAAGAAATAACTAAATTGAATAACATCCATGAGGAATTGGTGAATTAAACCCAACTGGTGAGACAATTCGTGGCAAGAAAGGACAGAGGACGCCTGGAGAATGGTAGGATCCAGGATCTGGGCTGGAGAGAGAGATGTGTGACCACCAGGACTAAAGGGTCAGAAACAGACTGCGCTGCACCAAGTCTGTGTCCTTGGGGACATGTGTAACACTTGACTGTGGAAGGGGTCCACAGGGCTGCTGGCAGCCAGGGAATCTAGATCTAAGTCCACAGCTGTGGGAGGCTGCACCCAGAAAGGTAGCCTGAAGTTCTGCACTCGCCACTCAGTGCCTGGGGGAGAGAAATGTGCTGTGGTGTGGTTACTCTGTCTTTATATTTTCCTTGCTTTTACTTGCTAAACCCAGTACATATAATCTTTCCATTACAAACCCTCACCGAGGCTGCGATGCAGGTGGAGGTTTTGTGGAGGCTGGGGAGCAAAACAGGGAGAGGTGACCAGGAATCCAGCTCTGGGATAGTCCGGTCCCTCCAACCCTAAATAGCCATTTTCTCCTAAAGAGCCATCCTCTCTTAGCAGTGCAGGCACACTCAGCCTTGAACTCTGCAGGGGAATAAGGAATCTGAATACTCCCAAGGGAGCCCTCGGGGACAGGGTTGAGGGGCCATCTGGTCCCAGAAACTAATACAGCAACACCCCCACCTAGAGCCATGTCAGAAATAGACACTTATGTAAATACGACTGAAAGCAGGCAGACAAAAAGCGGGCAGATTGGTCCCACCTGCACAAAGGAGAGGTGGATCACTGGGAACTTCAACATGGTGCTACCTACCAAACAGGAAACTGAGAAGTGGCAGACAGAACAGTAGAGAGGAGTCTTGAAATAGCCTCCATGGGACATTAAAACTCAGCTGAAGAGAATGACACTCCACTTTTTTATTTTTTACTAGAGGCCTGGTGCACAAAATTAATGCACTCTGGGGGAGGTCCCTCAGCCTGGCCTGCACCCTCTCTCAGTCTGGGAGTCCTTGGGGGATGTCTGACTGACAGCATAGGCCTGCTCCTTGCAGTTGGACATCCTTAGCACTGCCTTGGAGGTGGGAGAGGCTCTTGCACTGCTGCTGTGCTCACCAGCCATGAGCCTGGCTTCTGGCTGAGCGGCACTCCCCTTATGGGTGTGCACTGACCACCAGAAGGCAGCTCCTGCATTGAGCATCTGCCCCCTGGTGGTCAGTGCGCATATAGTGACTGGTCATTCTGCCATTCAGTCGATTTGCATATTAGCTTTTTATTATATAGGACCTTTTACTTAAGAAAGAAAAAAAAAAGAAATTATTTCATTTTATTTTTTTGGATTAGTGTTCTACATTCTATTTTTAGTTTTATTTTCATTATTTTACTTTATCTCATTTTTTTTTCCTTTTTGCCAACCCTTTCTTCCTCACTTCTACCTTTTTCATCCTGTTTCTCTTCTCCTGTTCCTGCTTTAGTTTTTCTCTCTCTTTTTACTCCTTTTTAAAAATTGATCTTCTTTTTGATGAACTTCTGCTTTATTGACACATTACTATTATAGTAGTCTGTGTTGGCTTACTCATATATCTGATTTCCTCTCCCCTGTTCCAAGTCCATGTACCCTTCTCTTTTATCTTTCTTCACTAGCCAATTTTTTAAAAACTATACTAAACTGTAGCCTTTCCCCCATTCATTCAATTCATTTACCTTACTTTATGGAGATAAGCTCTGCCTCTTCAGATTCAGTTTTCCCCTTTTTTTTCCTGCATGTTTGTTGTTTACATTTTTTTTGGTTTATTTGTTTGTTTGGTGTAGTTTTTTCCCCATATATGTATATTTTCCCCTTCCTTTTTCTTTTCTCTTTTTTTTTCTTTACTCAATATCATTTTTGCGCTCTGTTCTCTCCTTAATTTTCTTTTCTCTGGTGGTCACCTTTATTGGGGTTATCAGTATCATGAATATATTCGTGTTTTGTTCCCTCTGTGTTGTGTCTTGTTGAGTTGTATTTTGTGCCTTTTGGTCAACATGGTAGAGAGTGAGCCACATCACCAGACACCCTGAGAGAGAAGCGAACATGGGGAGACAAAGAAACAGCCCCCATACAGAAGAAAAGGAGGAATCACCAGAAATGGAAGTAAACAAAATGGAGGCAAGCAATTTGTCAGAGATAGAATTCAGAGCAATGGTTATGGGGACGTTGTAAAGGATGGAAGACAAATTCAACAACATGTGTAAGAATCCAGAGGAAATGCAGGAGAACCAAGAGAAAAAGAAGACTGACATAGTTGCAATATAGTACACAACAGTAGACTAGAAGAAGCTGAGGACTAGAACAGCAAGTTAGTAGACAAGGTAGAAAAAAGAAAACCTAAACAGAGCAGAAACTGGAAAGAAGAAAAACTTCAAAAGCAGGAGGAAAGCCTAAGGGAGCTTTGGGACAACACAAAGTGAAACAACATTTGCATAATAGGGGTGCCAGAAGAAGAGGTGGTGGAGCAAGGAATAGGAAACCTGTTTGAAGAAATAATGACAGAAAACTTCCATGATATTGGGAAGAAAAAACTCACACAAGTCTAAGAAGCTCACAGAGTCCCAAACAAGATGAACCCAAAAAAGACCAACACCAAGACATATAATTAAATTGGTAAACACCAACGACAAAGTAAGAATCTTAAAGGCTGCCCGAGAGAGATAGAAAGTTACCTACAAGGAATCTCCCATTAGACTATAAACTGGTTTCTCAAACAACAACAACACATCAGGCCAGAAGGGAATGGAATGAAATACACAAAGTGATGCAAAGCAAGGGACTGAATCCAATAACACAATACCCAGCAAAGCTATCA
This sequence comes from Plecotus auritus, assembly GCF_963455305.1. NCBI lineage: Eukaryota > Metazoa > Chordata > Mammalia > Chiroptera > Vespertilionidae > Plecotus > Plecotus auritus. Next base: position 178,756,928 of record NC_137771.1, read on the forward strand.
TTCAAAATTGAAGGTGTAATCAGGAGCTTCACAGACAAAAAAGGACTAAGGGAGTTTATTACCACCAAACCAGCAATTCAAGAAATACTGAAGAGACTGCTGTAAAAAGAAGAAATGGGAAGGGAAGATGGAACATAGGCATAAAGAATAAAAGTGGCAACAAAGAGTACCTATCAATAATAACCTTAAATGTAAATGGATTAAATGCTCCAATCAAAAGATACAGGATAGCTGAATGGATAAGAAAACATGACCCCATATATCTGTTGTCTACAGGAGACCCACCTCAGAACAAAGGACTCACACAGACTGATAGTGAAGGGATGGGAAAAAATTATCAGGCAAATGGAAATGAAATAAAAAAGCTTGGATAGCAATACTTATATCTGACAAAATAGACCTCAAAGTAAAGGCAATAATGAGAAATAAGGAAGGCCACTTCATAATACTAAAGGGATTAATATAACAAGAGGATAAAACTCTGGTAAACATATATGCACACAATACAGGGGCACCCAATTACATAAAAAAAACTTCTGGAAGAGATCAAGGGAGAGACCAACAGCAATACAGTCATAGTATGGGTCATTAATACCTCACTGACACCACTGGATAAATCCTCTAAACAAAAAATCAGCAAAGAAACATCAATCCTAAATGACTCACTAGATCATAAGAAATTAATTGACATCTTCAGAACATTTCACCCCAAAGCTACAGAATATACATTCTTCTCAAGTGCACATGGTACATTTTCAAAAACAGACCACATATTGGAACACAGGCAAAGTTTCTTCAAATTAAAGAAGACAGAAATCACATCAAGCATCTTCTCAGATCACAATGGCATAAAATTAGAAATCAACTACAATTAAAACCATGTAAAAAATCAAAAACTAGGAGGCTAAATAGCATGATATTAAACAATGATTGGGTTACCAAAGAGATCAAAGTAGAAATAAAAAGCATCCTAGTAAAAAATGTAAATGAAAACACAACAATCCAAAATCTATGGGACATAATAAAAGCAGTCCTGATAGGGAAGTTCATAGCTCTACAGGCCTACCTCAAAAAACAAGAAAAAATGGTAATAAATTATCTGGTCATACAATTTAAAGAATTAGAAAGAGAGCAATAAGAAAAGCTGAGAGTAAGCAGAAGGAAGGCAATAATAAAGATCAGAGCGGAAATAAATGACATAGAGACCAAACAAACAAACAAGATCAATAAAATCAAGAGCTAGCTCTTTGAAAGGATAAACAAGATTGATGAACTTCTAGCCAGGCTCACCAAGAAACAAAGGAAAGGACCCAAATAAATAAAATCAGAAATGAAAGAGGTGAAGTAACAAGACTCCACAGAAATACAAAGGATTGTAAAAAAATACTACAAACAACTCTATTCCAACAAACTAAATGAAATGGACATATTCTTAGAAAAATACAAGCTTCCAAAACTCAATCAGGAAGAATAAAAAAACCTGGATAGGCTGATAACTACTGATGAAATTGAAGCAGTAATCAAAAATCTTCCAGCAAACAAAGCGTTTGTCAGGATGGCTTTACAGGGGAGTTCTATCAAGCATTCAAAGAAGAACTAAAACCTATCCTCTTCAGACTATTCCATAAAATTCAAGAGGAAGGCACACTTCCAAGCTATTTCTACGAAACCAGCATTACCCTAATTCCAAAACCAGATATAAACACCACAAAAAAAGAGAACTACAGGCCAATATCCCTGATGAACATAGATGCTAAAATCCTCAATAAAATTCTAGCAAATCGGATCCAGCATTACATTAGAAAGATCACACACCATGACAACATGGGATTTATTCCTGGAATGCAAAAATAGTACAATATCTGCAAATCAATAAATGTGATACATCACATAAACAAATTGAGAGACAGAAATCACATAATCATATCAATCAATGCAGAAAAAGAATTTGACAAAATCCAACACACTTTCTTGATAAAAAGTCTCAGCAAAATGGAAATAGAAGGAACATACCTCAACATAATAAAAGCCTTATATGACAAACCTACAGCCAACATCATATTCAATGGGCAAAAACTAAAACCACTTCCCCTAAGAACAGGAACAAGACAGGGATGCCCACTTTCATCACTCCTGTTCGATATAGTACTTGAAGTGCTAGCCATAGAGATCAGACAATAAGAAATAAAAGGCATCCAAATTGGAAAAGAAGAAGTAAAACTGTCATTATTTGCAGATGACATGATATTGTAGGTAGAAAACCTTAAAGACTCCATCAAAAAACTACTAGACTTAATAAATGAATCTGGCAATGTAGCAGGATACAAAATTTACACGCAGAAAACTATGGCCTTTTAATACACCAATAATGAACTCACAGAAAGAGAAATGGAAAAAAATCCCATTTAACATTGCACCAAAAAAATTAAGATACCTTGGAATAAACTTAACTAAGGACGTAAAAGACCTGTACTCAGAAAACTACAGGACATTGAAAAAAGAGACAGAAGAAAACATAAACAAATAGAAGAACATACCATGTTTATGAATTGGTAGAATCAACATCATTAAAATGCCCATACTACCCAAAGCAATTTATAGATTCAATGCAATCCCCATTAAAATATCAATGGCATATTTCACAAACCTAGAACAAACTCTCCAAAAATTAACCTGGAATAAAAAATGACCCCAGGTAGCCACAGCAATCCTGAGAAAGAAGAACAAAGTTGGAGGGATCACAATACCAGATACCAAGCTATATTACAAAGCCACTGTTCTCAAAACTGCCTCGTGCTGGCATAAGAACAGACATATAGACAAATGGAATAGAACAGAGAACCCAGAAATGGACCCAAGCCATTATGCTCAATTAATATTTGACAAAGGAGGCAAGAGCATACAATGGAGTCACAACAGTCTCTTCAATAAATGGTGTTCTGAAAATTGGTCAAATACATGCAAAAAAAATGAAACTAGATCACCAACTTACACCATACACACACACACACACAAAAAAAAACACCTCAAAATGGATAAAGGACTTAAATGCAAGACAGGAAACCATAAAAATCTTAGAAGACTCCATAGGCAGCAAAATATCAGACATATATCTTAGCAATATCTTTACCTATACAGCTCCTAGGGCAATGAAAACTAAGGAGAAAAGAAACAAATAGGACTACACCAAAATAAAAAGCTTCTGTACAGCAAAAGAAACCATCAACAAAACAACAATAAAGTCCACTGCATGGGAGAAAATATTTGCTAATGCTATCTCAGATAAGGGTTTAATCTCCAAAATTTAGAGGGAACTCATACAACTTAACAAAAGGAAGGAAAACAATCCAATAAAAAAATGGCCAAAGGAGCTAAATAGACATTTTTCTAAAGAGGACATACCGAAGCCGAGAGACATATAAAAACATGCTCAAAGTCACTAATCATTCGAGAGATGCAAATCAAAACAACGACAGCAGCTGCCCTATATCTAAATCCAGCCTAGCACCAGGAATGCTCAGGGCCTACTCAAGAATGCAAATAATCCTTTCCACTAATATTTACAGGGTAAACTAAGATTGTTGGTAGAGTATTAAATTTGGCAGTAAAATAATAATCAAGTTTTCAGATTAATTCAAATAGGTTAATTGAAATAAGTGAATATTCAAGAAAATTTAATTGTACTGGACAAAAAACTGTTCCTAAAGTGGTAACTAAAATTTCTATTGGTAGTTCATCTTATGGTAAAATTCCTGAACATGCAATGAAACTAAAGCAGTCATATTTTTGTACAAAAAATTAAAATTTAAAGTTATCAAGACTGCATTATAAAATTTACAAAAGCCTCCATTAATCAAAAAAAAAGGGGATAGTAGGGTAATATCATGTAAGGAAAAATATCCTATAAGTAAATTACATCTAGAAAATTTTTACTTTACAAAATTAATTTTCATTTGTAATGCTAACAGCAAGACACCCATGAAGAACACACATGGTGTCTAAATAAGACAAAGGAAAATCGTTTGGGCAAAAATAAAAAGGATCCCAAATCAATTATATAGAAAAGATTCCTTTATTAAATTTTGGTTGAGAATATGTTTGTATATTTTCAGAAAACAACTCCAAGACCATGTGGATTCCTGCAACAGAGAGGAATTGACAGGTCTGCTCCAACCACGAAGACAAGAGGAGAAACAGTCCAGAGATGGAAGACGCTGACAATGCCTTGCCGCGCTAGCAGTCAGCAGCTGTGTCGTAGCAGGTTACCTAGGACCAAACCAGAGAGGGTCGGATCTACATTGCCACCATGTGCCCACCATCCAGATATCATTGCTGACATGTACACATAAGGAACTGTTTGACATTGAAACGGGGACTCAGAACTGTTGGACATTGAAATTGGGACTCAAACATTTTTTGTTATTATATGTTTATTTCTAGTCTGCAGAGGCAAGATTTTTTAAAGGAAAGAAATGGGGGGGAAAAATAGATACAGAGGCAAAGAAGCATTGATTGGACTGTCAAACTACAGTGGGTAGGCAGGGGAGGTTGTAGGGGGGGGAGGGGCTGTAAGAGATCAACCGAAGGACTTGTACGCCTGCATATGGGCATAACCAATGGATATAAGACACTGGGGGTGGGGGCAGGTAAAGGCATGTACTGGGGGGTAGGGGAGGCCGGGGGGGGGGGTCAATGGGGGGAAAAAAAGGAGACATATGTATTACTATTTGTAATACGTCAAACAATAAAAAAAAACGAAAAAAAAAACAACAACAATGAGGTACCATCTCACACCTGTGAGAATGGCTAACGTCAACAAATCAACAAATGACAAGTGCTGGCTAGGTTGTGGAGAAAAAGGGACCCTTGTGCACTGCTGGTGGAAATGCAGACTGGTGCAGCCACTGTGAAAAACAGTATGGAGATTCCTCAAAAAATTAAGAATGGAACTCCCATTTGATCCAGTAATTCCACTTTTGGGAATATATCCCAAGAAACCACAAACACCAATCAGAAAGGACATACGCACCCTTATGTTCATAGCAGCACAATTTACAATAGATCTTAGGATCTAGAAACAGCCTAAGGGCATCTGTCAGCAGATGAGTGGCTTAAAAAACAGTGGTACACCTACACAATGGAATACTACACTGCTATAAAAAAGAAGGAACTTTTACCATTTGCAACAGCATGGATGGACCTGAAGAGAATTATGCTAAGTGAAATAAGCCAGTTGGAGAAAAATAAACATCACATGATCTCACTCATATTAATGAACATCATAAACTGATGTACAAAAATAGATTCAGAGACAAAGAAACACTGATCAGACCATCCAACCTCAGAGAGAAGGCAGGGAGAGGGGGTTGGGAGATCAATCAAAGGACTTGTATACATACATATTGGCATAGCCAATGGACACGGACTCTGGGGCAGTGTGGGCTTGTTCTGGGGAATGGGAATGAGGGGGGGTCAATTGGGGAAAAAGGAGACATATATAATACTTTAAACAATAAAAAAGTTATCAAATAATATACTTTTAAAATATTAATTTTATTATGTTAATTAAATATCAATTAGACAGTTAAAATTTAATAGATAAACAACTCATTAAGAAGATAGGCAAAATTTATGAAAGGCAGTTCACTAACAAGAAATGTCCCATAGGTCTATGAAAAGATAGGCACTCTCACTAACAATTAGGGAAATACTCATCATAGTAATAGTGGTTCCATTTTATAATCTAAAGATTAGCAAAATTAAAAAAGGTGACAATACCAAATTTTGGTAAGTGCTATGGAAAAAAAATCTCATATATTGCTACTAGGAGAGTGAAATAGCATAACCATATTAGAGTAATTTTTGAAATATTGACTGACATTGAAAATGTAAATATGTATGAATACCCAAAGGCCCAGCAATTTGAATTTCAAGTACTAGAGAAAACCCTTATATATGTGCCACTCAATACACATACAAAGATTTTTACTGAAATAATATTTGCAATAAAAAATAACAAAAGGAATAAATATGTACACCATTAAAAATAAATAAATCAATAAATATACTCCTAAATTTAGAGATTTAATACTAGGTAATAGTTAAACTCTTAGACATCATGAATCAAATATTTAGTATATAGATTTTAGAATGAATTGCATAGAGCACAATAATGTAATTAAAATTTAAAATACACAAAACTATATTATCCTATATAATAAAGAGGTAATATGCAAATTAAATCCCATGCCCTCACAAGATGGCTACCTATGACCAGGCTGGCAGAGGGGTAAGTGAGGGACAACCAAACAACTGAAAAGCAGGCTGTGTGGGGTGACCAGGCCAGCAAGGGGGTTAGTGAGGGATGATCAAATGACTGAACAGCAGGCTGCGTGGGGTGACCAGGTTGGCAGGCGGGCTGTGAGAGGCGACCAGACTGGCGGGAGAGGGGAGTTAGTGGTGACCAGGCCAGCGGGGGGGTTAGTTGGGGGCTACCAGGTTGGTAGAAAGGGCAGAAAGGGGTGACCAGGCTGGCAGGGAGGAGGTAGTTGGGGGCAACCTGGCCTTCAGAGGGGTAAGTTAGGGGCAACCAGGCATGCAGGCAGGTGACCAATTAGGAGCCAGCGGTCCAGGATTGTGAGAGGGATGTCCGACTGCCAGTTTATGCCTGATCCTCGGGATTGGGCCTAAATTGGCAGTTGGACATCCCCCGAGGGGTCCCGGATTGAAGAGGGTGCAGGCTGGACTAAGGGGAGCCCTTGCCCATTCAAGAATTTTATCTACCAGGCCTCTAGTATATTCTATAAAGATGCACATTTGGCTAGTAAATGTACAGTAATGTTAGCTGGAAAGATTTCAATTATACAAAATTTATCATGGTAGTTACTTTTAGAAGACATAGTGGAAGAGATAAATAGTACTGTCGTGGAGTACAAAAGAGATTTTAAGTTTATTCATACTGATCTGGCTCTTTAGTGAAAAATATATGTGTATGTGTCTGTGCGCATCAAGCACTAATATTTGTAATATTATTCTATTTATATTTCTGTGATTTTAAATATTTTTAAACAAAAGAGTAACTTTGTATATTTGTTTTAAGATAAAAATAAGCTAATAAATTCAGAACTTGTCATAAAACTGTAAATACTAAATACTGGTAAGGCATACAATTCTTACTAAAACTATGTTTTAGGCAAAATTATGCATCCTTTTCCCATTAAGTATTGATAAATGAATGCACTTCAAAGCCTTTCAATCTTTTCATTGTTTATCAAGTAATTGGTAATTAAGTGAAAAACACACCAGTAACCAAATTACAAATGCCCCCCCTCCCCCAAATAACTATAACGAAGTGAAGGGACCAGAAGGAGGTGGGAGTAGGAATGTGGAGATATGCATGCCTTTCCAATGTTCCACATCAGGCTTAGCCCATTGTTAGCACCACGTAAATGTTAAACAACAACAATAATAATGGGGTACCATCTGCAAATTTAGAGTGATAGAAATATACAGGGTTGACAGCCCTAAAGACCAGACTTACCTTATTGATTATTCCAAACATATACAACATTTTTCTTAGCTCAGCTAATAGCATAAATATTCTGTCACTCAGACCAAAAATCGCCATCATCTTTAAGTCTACCCTATCATCACTTGCAAACCCTTTCAGAAGCCTCCCTGTTTCTAGTCTCTTCCCCTTCTAAGCAGTACTTACTGTGTTTTCATTAAAAAAAAAAAAAAAAAGCAAATCTAGTTCTATTGGTTACTTGCTTAAAAAAACTCTGTTCATGTTTCATTGCCAAGAGAAAAAAGTCAATATTTTAGCTTGGTGTATAGACTCTTTAACGTATTACCTCAACTCATGTTTTCAAAATAACATCATGCTACAATTACTTGAAAACCTTCTCATGTATCCTGTGAGTCCCACATACAAGGCTAATTGACATTTGTCACACAAAACATCCCATGCATTAAGTACTCACACTTTTTCCTCATTATGCAATGATCTTTTCCTCATCTCTACCTGTTGGATTCCTACCTGTTCTTCAAAGCTCCTCTTAAAGTCATCTTCTCTTAAAGCACATCACTGATCCTCTCAGGAGAATCTAATTTCTCTTTTAACATATTATTTGTGTCTTTCACACCATATAGTCTTCTTTATTTTAATGATTATAGATAAAATTTATTAAACACTTATTATTTATCAATTATTTTAAGTTCCTTTTATTTTTATATATTAACACTTATAATATTAACAATAGTTCTAGAAGAATATTTATTAGTCACTTTATAGATGAGAGAACTAAGGTATAGAGAAATCAGCTAATTTGGCCAGAGCTGAGATTTGAACCCAGGGTGACAGCTCTTAACCATTTAACTACTACTGATGAGCTACCTGTCTTGCTACTAGATTCTGAGTGAATTGAAAGCAGATTATGCAGTTCACCAATTTTTTATCCCCCAAACCACATAAATGTCCAGTTCTTCAGAGCAACTAAAAGAGCTTCATATAACTGGTACATAAGCTATGTTATGGAATGGAAAAAAAAGTTTCAACCTTAGACTAATATTGTCTCAGCAAAGAAAAACTAAATTATCTATCATTTCTTATATCTTTTCCCCACCAATAATGGAGACTAAGTAAATAGGCCTTGTAGTTCATTAGTTCTGGCCTATCCTCCCCACTGGTAATAATTATAAGCTATTTTGTGTTTCATATTCCAAAACTAGAAGTAGAGCTACCCTGAAAGCATTTTCAACACTCAACAAGGCAGTATTTTGGAAGGCTTAAGCCTTTGAGACAATTAGGTAAAATTATCCACAGGAAATTCTAGGGACTGTTTAGAGGAGATTGTTGTGGACTGAATGTGTGGCCTTCTCCCTAAGGTTACTAGGCAGTGTTACCTTTGGAAGGTGAGTAGGTCATGAAGGTGAAGACCTATGAAACCTTAAAAGGAATACTGCTCTTTTAGGAAGAGACAGGAGAGTTTGTTCCCCACCCCCCCCCCCCTGCCTATCTCTGCTCACCATATGACAATATGGCAATTTGCAAACCAGGAGGGGGTCCTCGCCTGACACTGGATCTGCCAGCATCTTGATCTTCAATGTCTTAGTCTCCAGAACTATGAAAAATAAATGTTTAAGCTACACAGCCTTTGGTTATTTATTATAGCAGCCTGAACTAAGAGAGACCATAGCCCTGAAAACGGGTAGGTGTGGTCTCCCTGGAAGTTGTATAGAAAATAGCTGTGCTGGTTTCACTAGAGACCTTGCTCAAAGGACTTCAGCGCTGAGGAAAGTAGGGGATCCCTTTGTTCCATGAAGATGCCAATCATGAAGGTCATTATTTATAGCACAATGCCTGAGAAACCAAAGCAAACAATGATACTGATGGAAATAACCAGACTCTTAAGACATCTCCACTTGTACTCATTTTTAAGGACATAAGTGCCAGAAAGAAAAGAGCCCATTAAAAATTGATAATCAACTTAACTGCCAATCTAAATCAGTTGGGAGTATATAGGAAATTATCATTTGATTTAGTAAAATAAGGAAATGCTGTGGAATATTTAATACCTACTAGAGTTAATGAGTCAATTGTCCAATCAAACCAGTGTGGATGTCCAATCAAACCAGTGTGCAATTCATTTGTAAAATACTTAATGGTTTATAAAGAATAGACAACATTTTTGTCTTGGTTGTTTTTTGATAGATCCTGTAATCCATTGGTAGAGGAACAATGACAATATGTTTAAGTCCAAATTTGATGAAATCATATAATTTTATAAAATAAATTAAACAAAACTAATGGAGTATTTTTTTTTTCTTTCTTAAAAGAATCAATCACAGCCCTGGCCAGTGTGGAGAATCATCCCATGTACCAACAGGTCACTGGTTCCATTCCCGGTCAGGGCACATATTTTGGCTTCTTGGTTTCGGTTAGATCCCAATGCTGGTGCATACAGGAGGCAGCCAATTCCTGCATCTCCCTCTGTCTCTGTCTCTCTCTCTCTCTCTGTCTCTGTCTCTCTCTTTCTGTCTCTCTCTCCCTCTCCCCCTTTTCCCCTCTCTCTAGAATAGATAGAACATATCCTTAGGTAAGGATTTAAAAAAGAATCAGCCTAACCGGCATGGCTCAGTGGTTGAGCACTGATCTGTGAACCGGGAGGTCAGGGTTTGATTCCTGGTCAGGGCATATGCCCAGGTTGCAGGCTCAATTCCCAGTGGGAGGTGTGCAACTAAGAAACTATGGTTAGAGCAACACTAAATATAGTTAGATAAATTATAGTCCATCTATATATATATAAGCCTAAGCAACCAGCCTACTGGCTGGTATCTATGATGCACAATGACCACCAAGGGGCAGACACTCAATGCACAGGCATGGAAACATGGAACAGACTAATGAATCTCAGAGGAAAGGGGGGAGAAGGAGGGCAGGAAGAGATTAACCAAAGATTTTATATGCATACTAGAGGCCCAGTGAACAGATTCATGCACCGGTGGGGTCCCTGGGCCTGGCCTGCGGGGGTCAGGTTGAAACTGGCTCTCTGACATACCCCAAGGGGTCCCAGATTGCGAGAGAGCTCAGACCAGGCCAATGGACTCCACCGGTGCATGAATCTGTGCACTGGGCCTCTAGTGTAACATAAAAAATAATGGATATGGACACTACAATTAAAATGCATATTCAATTTAACTCAACAAGTATGTATTACACAGTGGGTATATAGTAGTTAAGAAGTGAGATACTAACTGTCCTTAGGAAGCCAAACTTTTCATGAAATTGTATCTACAGTGTGATTTCACCATGCAAACATTGTTAGCATGTGTGCTAATAATTAAATGAAAAATAAAGGAAAATATTTTGTGCCTGAATTTTAAGGCAGTGAGTAAAATTTTGAGTGATTTTTTTAATTTGTGTGTTTTCTACAATATTGTTTAGGCAATACATTTAGAAATGATAAATGATGACTAACAATTACTCAATCCATTGGCACTAACATATTTTTGAATTCTATTAGGTAACAGGTATCATGGTAAATGCTTCACTTATATTTTCTCCTATAATCTTTAAAATAACTGCATATGTTGAACTTGATGTTTAAAAAAATTAAGTGATTTGTCTAAAGTTAAACACATAATAAATGGCTAAATCCAGCACTGAATGCCTATTTCCAAACACTCTGCTCTTAATCACTATTGCTAACTTATTGGAGAAGGTCCCATTTTCTCTGTGGATGTTCTATACCTCACTTAATTTCCTGTTGCTTTCATGCTGACATTAAACACTTAAAATAACTACCCTTAATCTGGCTGTGACTAGTGCAAGGTCTCCCAGGAGTTTGCTGGCCCAGTATCAGATCCCAGATGGGAAACCCACACAAGCTGCCCTCCCAGGCCTACTTTGGCAGCATGTATTTCAATCCCAGATGGAAACTGCAGTGAACAAAACCAAACTTAACAGCTCAAATATACAGAATTAATTCAATTCAAATTATTTTATTTTAAGTTAAATTTTTTAAAACTTGAAGTCAAAGGATGGATAATTGCTTGATTAAAATTTTTTTCATGTTGCCTTTTGACTATGAAATATAGCCCTCTAAATCACAGTGACTAATTGAAAAATAATACCGTTTTGGCATACATCTTCCCCCTTTAATAAGCCACTTTCATGGGTTTTCCTTTAAGTCTTTGTGTTTTCCTCATTTTTTATCCTTATTTTACCTGATCATGTTTGATACACCATGTTCTCATAATCTGATAAGAAGGTAAAAGATTTTTCCCCTCTCAATAATGAGGTAAATCCAGATGGCCACAAAAAATAAGATTATATATTCATATTTTAACCTTAGCTGTAGAGGTTAGGTTCCCCCTCATCAGTTCCTGGTATTCAAACTGTAATATTCCCAAGGATGTAGCATTAATATCAGCACTAAGAAAATGTTCTCTCTTCCACAAATGGAAAAACATACTTTTTACAGTAAAAATGTTCTCAGCTCAATTGTTATGCCGCTAGTCATCCAGTTGAGTAACTTTGGACAATTTATATAATGTCTCTGACTTTCAGTATCAGAGTAAAGGGACCAAAGGTAAAGATGGTTTCATGGATAAAGGTAAGCTTATAAATGAATTTTTCTATTAAGCCAATAGCTCAGATTTTATTCTGCAGGAGAAATTTTATCTCAATGGGAGGCTTTGTTTTTTTTCATAAGCCCTGACATTGATGGCTGTATCTATGTGATGTGCTGTGTCTGTAATGACTACATGAAAATCTTTGTTTTGCTACCATGAGCTTTCTGTGTCCATGCATATGGTCTATATTCTTTTTGATGACTTCCCACTTATTTGATACTGAATGATCCTCCTCTGGCTCAAAAAAGTCTCACTTTGGGGTTTACATTTTACAAAAAATATATATACCTCTATTGAATAGAAACTTAAATATATAATGTAAAGTAATTTAAAATCCTCTCTCTACCTCATACGGCTCCATTAAAAGTGCAGGATGTCCCACTTGTCTTACTGTAGTTCCATACTGTTATTTTATGCACATGTTAGAGATCCTGGGTGGATTCATATTGAGGATGGAGACCAAAAATTATCAAGTAGTAAATGGAAGAGGTTAACATTCACATTTTAGGAGGATTCACCTAAGGCTACCTTTAAGAGACATTTCTCAATATATATAAATGATGTACTATTATTTAAAAAAATATTTTTAAGTGATCCTTCCTGGTCATATTGTTACAGTAAAGCTAAATATTAAAATAATTTGGAGGAAGAGATTGAGGTTAGAGGAAGAAGTAAATTATGGAAAATGGAAATTAAACAACATTTGCTGTAATGGAGCATTAAGTTTAACTCACAAACTTTATTTTTTTAAAAATATTGTTATTGATTTCAGAGAGAAGAAGGGAGAGAGAGGGAGAGATAGTAACAACAATGATGAGAGAGAATCACTGATTGATCGGCTGCCTCCTGCACACCCCACACTGGGGATCCAGCCTGTATCTCGGCATGTGCCCTTGACCAGAATCGAACCTGGGACCCTTCACTCCACAGTCCAATGCTCTATCCACTGAGCAAACCGGTAGGGCACAAACTTTATTTTATAGGGACGACATTTCTGTGAAGAGTTTCATTGAATTACAATGTCTGACTCTAATTGCTCAGGGGAAAATAATAATTTCTCAGGATTTTAATTGTCAAAGAAAATCCTTATCCAGGTCTTTGAGGAAAATGTTTAGCTGAAGTTTCACCAAAGGGGAAGGAAAGAAGGAGACAAGTACTTGGACAGTGAGAGAGAAACAGCCAGAACTGCAGGTACAGATAGATTCTCGGAGGGTAGAGTTATGGGAGTGTCTGAGGACTTATGGGAACTTGAGCTCTACTTCCACAGAGAGAACTGATTTGGTAATTCAGAGAGGGTCAGGCCATTGCACCTGCAGGATGGCTATTCCATACAACTCTTTGCAAGTACCAACAATTGTGCCTTTGGGTTTTAGCCTTTGAGCAAAAAAGTGGCCAAGGATTAGCATTCATTAGTGGCATCTTAGAGCAGAAGGAGCAGAGCTAATCATGGTGAGTGTAGTAGCAAAAGATCCATGAATTTTTCCATTATCCTGAAGTCAAGTAAGCTTGCAGAGCACCATAATGAGTAATATTGGGTATTCTTCTAGGTTAGCTAATAAGGCCTTATTCCAGGTTTAAGTTAATCTAGGAAAAAATGTAAATGTGGCATTTCTCACTTAAAGATTTTATAGAATAAATCTATGTATACTACATGTAAAATAAGTTCTACTGTCACTGAGAAGCCACAAGTATTTTTGAAAACAGGTTACTTTGATAGATTTATAAAGATTTACGTAGAAATCTTGTTTCCAAAGATGAAGCATTTTTGGTTTTGAATATTCAGCAAAAAGTATGTGATGTCTTGTAGGAGGAGGATTGAGGAGAATATAAACAATGACTTAAATATCAGCAGCAATTTCAGATGGGTCTATGTACATGTTTGTTACATGGCAGAGTAATTTGCATAACCACTCACCCACCCAACTACTGGGAATAAATCTCATCATATTGTCAGATAAACAAATTCTCAGACCACTTTTTCTTAAATCTTTACACAGATGTTAAGACATTTAGGTGCTAGACATCTAAATGGAAAAAATGTGATTTCCTGAAATCTGTCAGCTCCTACTTTTGTATAATTCATCATAAATAGTAATTATCTATACAGCAGCAAAAGAGGTAGTAAAAAGATAAATCAATTTTTAGACAAAGCAAATACTTTATAACAATAAAGAGATATAAATATTTAAGTAAATATATTTGAGTGTGCTACATGTAAAATTTTACCAAAACATTATTTATATATTTTTATTGTATAATTAGAAACAACCCCCATAATAAATATTTGTACATTTGAGACTTGTAAAAGATACCTCTTCTGTGCTACTCAGAGCTTCTTGCCTCATTTGTATCTTGCTTGTACCCTCTGCTATGGATATCAACTTTGCATAAATATTTATAGCACTGTTCCTATTACCTGTGCCATGTATCTCTTATTTTCTGCTCTCAAGACTCCCATTTATTGAAAGGCATAGTAAGCAATGGGACTTATGAAACATATTTGAGTATTACCTTTCTTGGTAATACTCTGATAAATGGAAAATAGGAAGTACTTGAATAATGTTCTTCCTCACCATCCCCAAAAGAGATTGTCCTGAGATGCAATTTATGTAGCTTATTAGTAGCTAGAATATTAGTAATCAATTGCATTTTGCAGCAGCCAAATCAATAGCATGTCTAGTAATTGGATTTTCCTTTTTTTCTCCTTTACTCACCTTTTTCCTCACCCTGCTGCTCCCTGGTATTATACTTCCTAATAATATGGTCTCAGATAAGAGTTTTTATTTTGCAAATAACAGCTATATCCATTTTTTTAAAAATCACTGATTCAGCCCTAGCCGGTTTGGCTCAGTGGATAGAGCATCGGCCTGCAGACCAAAGGTTCCTGGGTTCAATTTCTGTCAAGGGCAAGTACCTTGATTGCAGGCTCCTCTCTGGCCCAGGCCCTAGTCGGGCTTGTGCAGGAGGCAACCAATCAATGTGTTTCTCTCACATTGTATTTCTGTCTGTCTTTCCCTCTCTCTTCCACTCTCCCTAAAAAGCTATAGAAAAATATTCTCGGGTGAAGATTAACCAAAAATAAATAACTAAATAAATAACTAAAAGGGAGGACCATTTTTATATAGTGGCAAACATTTCACTGAATTGCGTTTTACAATTATGGGAAAAGCAGAACTTACAAGCTATGAATTTGGATATTTAGTTGAGATGTTCAAGTAAATGTTAAAGGTATAGCCCACTTCCTGCTTAGAGTTTAATGTGACAGGAAAGACATAAATTATGAGAAAAACTCTTAAGCAAAAAGAAACCAGGACATGACTTGGTATCCGCAGCCTATCCTAACTGCAAAAGATGCTGAAATTAGGAGTAGGAGATTCACTGTTAGAAAAGTGTCCACAGGAGAGAAAGACAAAGTGAGGTTGAACAAACTTTTGCTAGTGACTCAAAAGAGACAAAGATCACAATGTAGTTAGTCACACTGAGGTCTATTTGAATAGATTAGGAATGTAACCCATGAAACCTCTCAGCCCTACCAGGGAAAGTAAAAAAATAGAGATGGTTTATCTAGGAAATACCTGTAGAGAAGCCTCCTGTCTATACACATGAAATACACAGGGGTTCACACAATTTTTGAAAATGCCATGTCCACAGAAGCACTGCAAGCTTGCCTAAATGGGACAGGGAGGGACTGAAAGAAGACTGTAAGGTTCCCAAAATTCCACAAGAAAAGAAATAGGATAATAAAAATAGTCAGTTTCAAATATGCTATACCCTTCAGGAAAAAGGAAGCCTGTATTCCCAGTGTCCAGTTTGGCAAGTAAGAAGCTTTGAAGTTGTCTTTCTATTCTAACATAAATAAGAACTTGGACAAACTGAAAAATCAACAACTCTTTCTAGACATGTCAGGAACCTTATATCACAGGACCAACCACTGTGCCTAAAATTGAAGAGACAGACAGGCAGATACAGATAATCCCACCCAATTGACAGAAACTTATTAGCAGTAGCAGGTTAGAAAAATCTAAACTGTTATTAAATTTATGGAGGCTCACAGTGGATCATTCTGAGTTAAAAACCACAAGAGAACCCAAAGAGTCTACAACTTTTGTAAATTTTAGCTCCAGGAGCTCTCTTTATGAGGTTTCTATAGTAAAAATCAGAGAATAATCCCTATTACTTCCAGCAGGGGGCAGAGAAAAGTAACCATTTTAGAGATATGCAAAAGCATTTTGTTCTTAACAAGGCCTGCTCCAATAAAATAAGTAAACAAAGAAATATAATCAATATGTTAGGAAAGGAAATAAAATAAAATCCCATTAAAAGCTTAATCAATAGAGAAAATCAATTAAATCAAAAACTAATCAATATAAAATTAATTAAATCAAAAGCTACATCTTTGAAAAGGTCAATAAAATCAATAAACCTGTAGCCTTCAGACTCAAGAATGTAATATTAACTCTTGTCTGGGACTCAAGCCTACCGGCCTGCTCTGAAAATTTTGAACTTGACATCCTTCACAATTACAAGAGCCGATTCCTTAAAATCAATCTCAATCTCTCTCTCTTGCTCTCCCTCCCTCCCTCCCTCCCTCCCTCCCTCCCTCCCTCCATCCTTCCCTCCCCTTGATTCTAATAAGGAGGCATAAATTAAAAATATATGTGGCCTCCAGAAACATATTCTCTAGTGACTCCAGAAGGAATTGGAGTCAGCTATGCTGACACATTGAATACAGCCCAGTGAATCTAATTTTGGACTTCTGGTCACCAGAATTGTAAATGAATACATTTGTATTGTTTTAAGTTTATGGTAATTTGCTAGAGTAGCCATAAGAAACTAATATAGGGTCTTATCCTTAATTAGTGAAATATTTCTGTTCTAGTATGTTATTTTAGATAACAATACCACTCCTCTTTTTAAAGGACAAGTATAACTGACTCAACCTGTGTCTCACTTTACGTTATTTCAGCTCTCCTTTTCACTCTAGTTTTTACTATGTCAGTCTAGTGTACACATCTAATTCATGGCAGCTCACCTCAGCTACATGGAGTAGCTTCACTTCTCTCCTGAGCTTCTCTTCCACTTCCCGTAGGTCAATGTCCAGAAAATTGTCAGCCATTGAGGGAGTTAAACCCTATGTGGCTACTTTTAACTAGTATGGATGGCAGCTAGTGGAAATTATTTTCTTCTGAAACTCAAGGACAGTAAAGAAATACTTTCTACTTGGTTTCTCTGAGGTATCTAGCAAGATGAATCCCCAGTTTTCCATTGTAGTTAAGAGCTGATAGTTTATTTTTGGATTGGCTTTCTTTCTTCCCTTTTAAACCCTTCCTACTCCCACTTCTATCCCTTGGGATCACTTTCAAAAATAAACTATCTGCATAGAAGCCTGTATTTCATGCCAGCTTTATGGGGAAACTAGCCTGCATTGGTTGGCAACAGAAATAACCTTGGAAATCACACCATGAGAATAAGATTCTAAAACTAGAACACTCACCAGTCAGAGAGCAGTAAGGATGTGTTGCTGGCAGTAAGTAGGATGTGATAACCCTTGCATGCTATAGCATTAGAGTCTCTAAGGATTTTACCAATTACAGATTGAGATGAGGTCAATGCAAGTAGAAGGTAAAACTTTAGCTTCTGTGGTAGTTTTAAGGGTTAACATTTGAATCAGTAGGCAATTATAAGTATAAAGTTAGTGATTTGGCTGTTTTTTATTTATAGCTTCAAAAGCTTTAAGAAATGAAGTGTCAGACTGAGGTAATTATACTTTGAAAATAAGAAGGCCTCCATGCCAACATTTATTTATTAATATATTTTATTGATTTTTTTACAGAGAGGAAGGGAGAAGGATAGAGAGTTAGAAACATCAATGAGAGAGAAACATCAATCAGCTGCCTCCTGCACACCTCCTACTGGGGATGTGCCCGCAACCAAGGGACATGCCCTTGACCGGAATGGAACCTGGGATCTTTCAGTCCGCAGGCGGATGCTCTATCCACTGAGCCAAACCAGTTAGGGCTCCATGACAACATTTGAAAAGAGCCTCCTCTCCTACAGCTGCAAGGTAGAAGTCCAAGACTTACATATAAAGGTAGACACTAATTCTATACCTTGTTAGGTCTCTTATGCCAAAGACAAGGTGCTAATAGAAAAAAGAAAAGAGACTTGAGGTCTGCACTATTCATTGGATTGTATAAGCTTGGAACCTTGAACTTCTAGATTCTCTTGACTTCTCAGACCCAGCATAGGCAGTCTGCTTTTGCTTGTAATAGAAAAGATGCCTCTCATTCCCTGGGGTTCCTGCAAAGGCACCAGAGGCAGCTGCCTTGCAAGATCACACTTGTTTTCACTTAAAATGCCCCTGCCTCTCTTTTTTATTACCTCCACAATAACAAATATAGACAGGAAAATAAAAGCCCCTTATCAGGAATAGGTAGACAGGACAGTCATGGGGAGAGGGAACAAGGGAGGGAGAGAGAAATAATGAATCATTAAGCAAAAGATATAAAATGCTAATAATAGATGAATATAGATGAATGTATATGAATTTTCAATTTGCTATTGATATTTTTTGGTAAGTTTAAAATTACTTCCAAATAAATAATTTAAAGTAGACATTTTTCAAACTGCACTTTATAAAGATGAGGAAAAATAAGGCTCTTCCTCAAGGGATCCCTAAATGTTGCATCTCTAAGGAGAGCAAGAGTTCAACAAGTATTCTTTGATTTTAGAATTTTAAGGGAGTTTAAAATCTTTTAAAGTTTATACTCAACATCTCAAACACATTTCAGGAATAAGTCTTGGATGAGTAGCTTTTATATCTAATAAAACACTTTCGTTAGACATGCCGGAGCAAGAGGTTGTGAAATTGCTGTGAGCTGGTTCAAAAGTAACCCAAGTCCTTGCTTGCATTCCAAACAAGCAGCATCAAAAAGGAAGCCCAAGGAGCAGGTTGTTCTTTAAGTCATTGACTCCTTTGACCCTCAGAAATAGCTGAATCTTAACGGACAAAGTAGTATTCATGAAACTGAATTTTCTAAAACCTTAAAAAGTAAGAAGCTTTGAAAATCGCCCTAGTGAATCACCCTTCTAACTTTAGCTAAAAGTTAATAGGAAATATATACACTGAGTGGCCAGATTATTATGATCTCTGAATGCATAATAATCTGGCCACTCAGTGTGTGTGTGTGTGTGTGTGTGTGTGTGTGTGTGTGTGTGTGTGTGTATTAGAGGATTAGAGGCCTGGTGCATGAATTCATGCATGGGTGGGGTCCAGCCAGCCTGGCCAGGGGGAGGGAACATGGGCGGTTGGCTGGCCTGCCTGCTGGTCAAGGGGACAATTTGCATATTAACCTTTTATTATATAGGATATACACTGAGTGGCCAGATTATTATGCATTCAGAGATCATAATAATCCAGCCACTCAGAGTATGTGTGTGTGTGTATGTATGTATGTGTATATATATATATATTTGGGATATATGACAGGAAAAGAAAATTTAAAAATATGACTAAGATTATTTGTTTTGTTGTTCCACCTGATGAAATATTTCACCCACTTTTATAATTTACTGTTCAAATAACAAATGGTGCCCTGGCAGGTATTGTTCATTGATTACAGAATCAGCCCACTCACCAAAGTTTTTCAGGTTTGATCCCTGGCCCCAGTCAGGGACTGTGTGGGAGGAAACAAATTAATGTTTCTCTCACATCAATCTCTCTCTCTCTCTATCTCTCTCTATCTTTCTCTCTCTCCCTTCCCCACCCTCCCTTCCACTCTTTCTAAAAATCAATGGGAATAAAAATATCCTTGGGTGAGGATTAACAAATTACAAATGGTAAAATGCTTCAACTAATGTCATCATATTGGAACCATTTAGAATGCATTGTTCTTTATTTCTCTAATCTGACCTTAAAAGCTTTAACAGCTCTTTCTCCTTTCACATTACCGAAGCAACATTTTTGAGACTTAAATGCTCAATCAATGCAGGTCCTCATATCAGGTGAGATATAGAAGCAAATTAAGACTTTTAAGTTGTGGTAAAAATATTAGATGATTCCCTACCCTGCAAGTCATGTTTCCAATGCCTAAATTTATTTTAACCCAGTAAGTTTACATAGAAATAAATTGTGGCCTACACAGGTGAGGAAACTTGTCCAAAGCAGAGTCAGAATTAGTGTCCAGGCATCCTGTCTCAGTTTAATATTATATACATTACACCTAGAAAACTGTTTTTGTTTACTTTGAATTTGCTCTTCTCAAGACTTCAGCTTGAACACAAGGAGGAGCTCTGATTCCCTGGGCTAATGACAATTCTGGGATTATTATCTATGTATTTAAACATGAAAGAGGATTATTCGATATGAAATCAAACTACCTCTTCAGAGTTCAAATTAATTGTAACTTTTTGGTTGGTTAATGCTGAACTTTAGCTCAAATCTTTAACACGTGTTATTTTTGCTACTACCAAATGGATTATTTGGTGTTTTAGGGATGAAATCAACCACTTCTTAAATGCATTACTATTAATGTTACTCAGTATCTGAAAGTTGAATGAATCTATTTGTACACATTCCTGCTTTGGGTTGAACCCAGCACAGAAAATGGCATCAGAGAATGCATGTAGAGTAAGGGGACAGAAATAGTTTTTAGCACTTACCCTCAACACAAAATTATTGATTATGAAAACAATGCACACATGACAGGAACTTTGAGGGAGCCCAAAAGTTCAGTGGAGAGGGCCAAGCACCCTGTTAGAGAAAAAATATATATACAAGAATAGAAGCATTGGGGAAGATAAGAAAAGTTTCATATTACCTCTGACATTCTGTCTTCAAAGCATCTCAGTGCCAAGAGAAACCTTTTGGGCCTCTGATTTTTTCCATGGGGTAAAGTGAGATCATGATGAGTGCCCAGCTTCCCCAGCCATTTGGGACTTCTTATTTATTGCCCCACCAGGACACACAGGGGATAATCATAGCTGAAGAGACTAGGGGTATGTAGGACCAGAGAAAAAGTGGTGGGGATTCACAACAGCCATAGTAAACTCAACAAAGGACACAGTTTCTGCTTACTGATGACTTCTCAGCAGAAGCCTTGCAGGCCAGGAGAGAGTGGATGATATATTCAACATGCTGGGGCTGCAAATGAAGAAAACTATACCCAGAAAAAATATCCTTTAAAATGAAGAAGAAATACAAGGTTTCTCAGACAAATAAATGATAAGGGATTTTATCACCATTAGATTTATCTTGAAAATAATGCCAAAGGGCGCCCTTCAAGTAGAAATAGAAGGATGCTAATTAATAATGGAAAACATGGAAGTATAGAACTCTCTGGTCAAGATAAGTATATAGTAAAATTCAGAATACTCTAATACTATAATATTGGTGCACAAAATACTTTTAACTCTAACATACAAGTTACAAGGGAAAGGTACTAAAAATAAAGTTATAATAATTTGCTGCACACACAATACTAACAGATGTAAATTTTGATATCAACAACAAAAAATGTTGGAGGGGAATAAAAGTGTAGAATTTTGTATGTGATTAAAGTTGTTATGAACTTAAAATGGACAGTTATAAATAGAAGATGTTTTATGTGAGCTAATGATAACCACACAAATATGTATATACACTGAGTGGCCAGATTATTATGATCTTTGAATGCATAATAATCTGGCCACTCAGTGTATAGCTTACATAATAAAAGGCTAATATGCAAATTGTCCCCTTGACCAGGAGTTCGACCAGCAGGCAGGCCGGCCAACCACCAGCCAACCACCTCCCCTTGGCCAGGCTGGCCAGACCCCACCCATGCATGAACTCATGCATCTGAATATATATATATATATATATATATATATATATATATATATATATATATTCAGAGATCATAATAATCTGGCCACTCAGTATATACGTATATGTATATCTATCTATATAATAGCCTAAGCAACCATCGCAACCAAATGGACAACCGAACGAGCTGCGTGGGGCAACCAGGCTGGCAGGGGGGTTAGTGAGGGGCAACCAAATGACAGAGCAGCAGGCTGCATGGGGAGACCGGGCTGGCAGGAGGGTTAGTGAGGGGCGACCAAATGACCGAGCAGCAGGCTGCATGGGGCAACCAGGCCAGTGGGGGGAGGCAGTTGAGGGTGATCAGGCTGGCAAGCAGAGGCAGTTAGGGGTGATCAGGCCAGCAGGGGGGGGGCACTTAGGGGCAATCAGGCAGGCAGGCAGGTGAGTGGTTAGGAGCCAGCAGTCCATAATTGTGAGATCGGGCCTAAACCGGCAGTCGGACATCCCCCGAGGGGTCCTGGATTGGAGAGGGTGCAGGCTGGGCTGAGGGGGCCCTCCACGCCCATGCACAATTTCATGCACCGGGCCTCTAATATATGCATATATAGTATATCAAGTATACAAAAGATAAGAGAAAGGAATCAAAGCATACCACTAAATAAATCATAAAATCACAAATCAGGACAGCAAGACAGGAAGAAAATAACAAATGAACTACAAAACAATTAACAAAATAATAATAAGTCTTTATAAATAATTAAATATAATTAGATTAAATTCTTCGATTAAAAGACAGAATGGATGAATACATTTTTTTAAAAGATCCAACAATATGTTGTCTACAAGAGACTCATTTGGGCTTAAGAACACATATAGGCTGAAAGTAAAGGTATGAAAGAAGATATTCCATGCAAATAGTAACCAAAGAGAGTAGAGGTAGCTACTGTATACTCATATAATTCAAAATAGATTGAAGCACTGTGACAAGAGACAAAGAAAGTCATTATATAATGATAAAGGGATTGATTCAACAAAAAGATATAATTGTAAATATATGTGCACTCAACATTGAAGCTAAATATATTAACAGATGTGAAAGAAAAAATAGACTGCAAAACAATAATGGTAAGGGACTTAACTACCACAATTTTAATAAATGATAGATCATTCATGGGAAATATCAATGAGCAAACAGCAGTCTTGAATAACACTATGAACCATATGCACCCCACCAGACATATACAGAACATTACATCCAACAAAAACACAACACACATTATTCTGAAATGTGCGTGGATTTATCCTGGATTCATCAAGATTGATCATATGTTAGACCACAAAATAAGGCTTGCCAAATTGAAGAAGACTGAAATAATACCAAGTATTTTTCAGGACCATAATGGATGAAACTACAAATCAATAAGCAGAAGAAAATTGAAACATTTTTTTAAATGTGAAAATTATATGATACACTCCTGTACAATCAATGAATCAAGGAAGTCTTTGAGACAAATCAAAATGAAACAGAACACAAAAAAGCTTGTAAGATATAACAAAAGCAGTTTGAAGAGGGATTTTTATAGTGATAAATGCCTACATAAAACAAATTAAAAATCAAATAAACAACCTAACTCTATACCTCATGGAACTAGAGATAAAAGAACAAACTAAGCCCAAAGTTAGTAAAAAGAAAGAAAGAATAAAGATTAGATTAGCAACAAAATTAAGAAAATAACAAAATTGAGTTGTTTTTCAAAAATGTAAACAAAATTGACAACCCACAGGGAAAAAGAGAAAAATCAAAGAAACAAAATTACAAGTGAAAGAATAGACATTACACTACTACAGAAATTCCAAGGATTATATTAAACAGCTATAAAAAATTATACAACAAATTAAATCCCCTAGAAGAAATGGATAAATTCCTAGAAACATAGAATCTACTAAGACTGCTCAGATTTTTAGGAGAAATAAAAAACCTGAACAGTCCAATAATGAATAAGAGAGTGAATCAGGAATCATAAACCTTTCCACAAAGAAAACCCCTGGGCCAGATTGCTCCACTTGTGAAACCTACCAGACATTTAAAAAGAATTAACACCATTTTTTCTCAACTTTTCCGAAAAATTGAAGAGGAGGGAACACTTTAGAATTGAAAACTCACATTCTGAGAAATATCTGTGGGACATTTTGAGGCCTAGGTTGATGTCATATTCTTCCAAAGAGAATTCGTATTTGCTTCTGCCTGGTGACCAGGGGTACTTTCACACTGTAATTTTTTAAAAATAAAATTCTGAGCTTATGTTTTGTTGGACCAAACAGAGTTATAACTCAGTAACATAACCATATGAGAGCCAATTTATGTTTGTAACTTTCCAGATTATTTTTCTTTTCTCAACACTCAAAGTATAAAAAAGGTACATTTTCTTTCTACTGCTTTCTGTGCATTAACTTTTTTCCTTACTAATTCTTTCATTAAAGCTGCGATCATTTTTAATCTCAGCCTTATGGTGGTGTTTACTATTTGAGTTTCCACCTCAACAGGCCCTTTATCTCATTTGTCCATCATTCCACACAGTCTTCAAACTGGCAGTTCAAATGTCTTTGGATGAATGTCCCTTCTTGGGGTTTCTAATCTCCCATGATTTCTGCCTTAACTTTGGTTTGGGCCTTTGATTATTTATATGGTATAATAAACTTGCCAAAAATTCACATTTCAAAAATCATAATTTGCTTTTATTAGAGGATTAAATGTATAGTGTTTACACATAAATAAAATAATATGTTGTTCTAACCCCAGATTAATTTAAAGCTAACCTATGTTGACAAGATTTATTTATTTATTTATTTATTTATTTATTTATTTATTTATTTATTTAAACATTATACCACACACCATTCTAGGCACTGGCAATACAGAGTAAATACAAACAAGCCCCAAACTTTATGACTTAACAGTCTAATGAAGGAGAAACAGAAATTAAATACATAAATAATAAATAAATATGTCTGGGGGTTTCCCTTTATAAATTATTTATATCTATATTTTAAACCATCATGAACTTTGCTTGGACCCTGACAGGAAAAGAAAAGAAAAGGAATGAAAAGGAAAGGAAAGGAAAGGAAAGGAAAGGAAAGGAAAGGAAAGGAAAGGAAAGGAAAGGAAAGAAAAGGAAAGGAAAGGAAAGGAATGAAAAGGAAAGGAAAGGAAAGAGAAGGGAAGGGAAGGGAAGGGAAGGGAAGGGAAGGGAAGGGAAGGGAAGGGAAGGGAAGGGAAGGGAAGGGAAGGGAAGGGAAGGGAAGGAAAGGAAAGGGAAGGAAGGGAAAGGGAAGGGAGGGAAGGGAAGGGAAGGGAAGGGAAGGGAAGGGAAGGGAAGGGAAGAGAAAATGGTGAAGGAGTTGACTTGTAGTAGCTTTCTTAAAATGGAAAAAACAAACAAAATAAACTTTGAGTAAAAAAGTTAGTAATACAAGCAAACATATTAATAAACTATTATTCATCTGAATAATAACTTCAGCTTAAGAAGTCCTATCTCTTCACTTTCCCAATATGAAAAAGAACAAAAAGATGACTCAGTAAAGAAAAAAAAAAATGTGTTTTACATGAGATAGATAGCAAGACATTTATTGTTTGGCCCCTGAACTATGTTAATTATCTTAATTTTCATAGTTGGTAGGGACCCTGGTTGATAATAATAGTCATGGTATATCTTGAGATGTTAGGTTTTTTGTTTTTGTTTTTAGCTGATGCATGTGATGTGCCAAGATACACTCTGTCTGCCCATGTGATTTTAGTGTGACTATGATGGATCATTCCCTGCATTTCTGTGTTCCCCATCAAGAAGGTGCCTCAAAGACCCCCACTTTGCTTTCTGTAAAGCCAAGGAAATTGCTCTGTCATGTTCAGACACAGCCTCTTGGTATAGGGGAGTTCATACTGTTGAAGGAAACCCTCAACCAACAGAGCATAGAAGTGGGTTAATTAATGCTCCCAGGATTTTCATTCATTTTAGGGGCAATTCTGAGGCGCAGCCTGCTTATTTTCTTATATAGGCTCAGAAGAATTATGTCCTGATTCCCCATATTGATAATTGTTTTTTATCCCTTCTCTGTCTCACTTTTCCCACTTCATCACTTCTGATTCCTGGGATTTCAGATACTTACTTTAAGGTTTGCTTTGGAGAAAACTCAAAATGAGGGAAATGACAATGAAAATGGCCCTAAAAGTCAGATTCTCAGGATGAAATTTGGAATTAGATCACTCACCAGGCCAATGGCCATGATACTGTTGGAGTTAAGGGGGTGGTAATTACTTCTCACATGCTAAGATTCTGTTTCTGTGGTGGATTGGGATATTAGAGAAGTACTGACATATTCAACAACTCAGATACCTAAAAGATATGAGGGCAATAGTAATTTTATTATTATGAAGTCAGCTGACTTTTGATAATTTCCTAGAAGCCTTTAAGAAAGAAAAAGACATTATCAAGTCAACCCACAAACAACCCAGGGAAGACTGTGAAAACTGAAGGCCTCCACAAGAGCATTTAGAAATACTCTCATGAAGAGTAAACTAATCTTAAAAACAGGTCCAGAATTTATTATAGTGACAGAATTGCAAACAAGACTCAATGTGAAACTGGAACAAGTGTACTATGATAAAGTCCAGGCTATGATGGAAAAGGGGTTTGACTTTGAGACTTGGGAATTCCACATCTTAGAAAAAATTGCAGAGGTTAATGTTATCAAAGATAGAAAATATTTAGGGGTGGTGATCCTCCATTCAATTAAACTTTACAAAGCCTACAAAATCATATGGATCATGGCAGATAACAGAAATAAGGTAACTTCCACCACATGGCAGGATCCATTCCAGCTATAATAGCTGTAGATTCTTACCAGAAAGGATCAAGACAGTTTCTGACACTTAATTTGCAATTATTTGATTTGGACAATGAATTTTTCTTAATCCTCATCAGTAAAGAAAAAGAAATGTTTTACTTGAGATGGATAGCAGTACATTTACTGTTTTGCCCCTGAACTATGTTAGTTCTCCTAATCTTCATAGTTGGCAGGGACCCTGATCATCTTAAAATTCTATGCAATATGATATTACTCTACTATATTGATTCACCATGCTAATTGGATTGGGTAAGAAGAAATTTTAAAGCACTTCTGTAATTTTTTGACTTTAAGAATTACAACCTACTATGGATTCAGAATACCAACTGCATTTCTTTTTATGTATTTGACTTTTAAACTTATACAATTTTGGTACATCTTGAGATGTTAGTTTTTTTCTAAATCTATAAACATTTATTCTAGACCTATTATTAAACAAACACAAGTTCTCTACTTGAAAATGACTTCACAAATATGTTAAATTAATGTGCACACCTATTTTATCCAGTACTATATGTTTAACTTATAAAAACATAATTAAATGTATGTTTCATTATTTAATACCCATTGATATTCTTATGTTTATATTTCTTGATATTTATAGTCATACTAGAGGCCTAGCGCATGAAATTCGTGCACGAGTAGGGTCCTTAGGCCTGGCTGGCAATCAGGGGCCTTCCTTCTGGCTTCTGGCCAGGGCCTTCCTTCCCTGGCTGCTGGCTGCTGGCCAGTGCCTTCCTTCATTCCGCACTGCCTGTGGTGGTCAGCGCACTTCATAGCGAGTGATTGAAATCCCGGTTTCTCCGTTGAACTCCTGAGGGGACACTTTGCATATCAACCTTTTATATATATAGATTGTAAACTTAAAAGGGAAATTATGATAGATGTAATAGTGAAATAACATCAATTATACAGATTAATTTGAGAAATGTTAATAATAATTAGACTTTATAATAAAACTTTCTGCACCAATTTTATACATTCCTTAAATGATTATTATTTTACATAAATTATGCATATTTTTTCATTGGGTTAATCATTAAACCTTTTGTATTTTTCCCTTTGTAAATACAATCTACCACCATTAATAATATATTTTTGTTAAAAAATATCAATAAATGAAGCACACCAGGAAATAAATCCTAGAAAACATGTATTGCACTTAGTATGTAAATCTGAGCTTTATAAACTTTAGTGTGTGGAAAAGGAAAGAAACAATTACAGTGAGGGTCCTTGATGTCACCTAGAGAATCAGTGGAAAAGTAATAGTGTTTATTTGGTCTGGATAGATGAGAAGTTGCAAATTCCTTCCACCGGAAAGTTTTTCAATGTGAACAGAATAGATATATCTGTGGTCATGAGAAATTCAATTGCACTGCAGATAGACATCTCAAGGTAACAGATGTTGAAAAGTATTATTGCAAATTCAGTTAAAGACAACACAAGCTGCCCTAGAAGGTACTGAATTAGTTCCCTGCCATTGGCAGTTGTGCAAAAGGAGGCTGAAATTACTTGGAAGGGTGTATATGCAAAACATGTTATAGTTTTAATTTCTTCAAGTTGTAAGTCATTGATATTGTGGAATTCATGATGCAGTTAATTTATTCTTCACTTTGATGTTCTCCTAATTCCACACACAAAACTTATGGTCTTAAAAAATATGGTAGTTCATTATTCCCCTGATGGCATTGCTTCTGTTCTGATTCAACAGGCATTTTGTTGGCCTGTATAAAGTTGCAAATGTAACATATGATATCTTTTGAAGACACAACCCTTATTTAAATTCCTTTAGGGTTGATATTAAAGGGGATGTTTTCAGCTGATATTTTGGATTTGATTCACATTCTTAAATGCTCTGATATAATTTGGAAAAGCCAACTTTACATTCCTTTGCTTGTAAGCAGAATAAATCCCCCAAGACAAAAACCAAGAAGGATGACTGACCTAACTCAGCTTTTGTGCCTTTATTTGTTGAGGAAGTTGAAAGTGCCAGGGGATTGACTAAATCAAATAAATAGGTTGGGGTTGACACTTTGGGTAATTTGTCCATTTCCTTTGTTTGGTCCTTTTTCTAAGCACTGCCAAGACTGTTGCCATGCAGACAAACATGACCGTTTGCTGGTAAATTATCAGTTTTTGGAAACTGAGCTAACACTAGTTCCTCATTTCAAAAAAAAGTGAAAGTTAAGTCCAATGTAAATACTTAACAGCCCACTCCTGTTTGTGTTTCGGTTGGGTAGTTTAAATGCCTTATGAATTTTGTTTTCCTCACATACAAAAACAGCTGATTCTCTTAGCCTCCAATTCAAAACTAACTCCTTTTTGTTGAACACAGTACAATTTTTGAATCTCTTGGCACAGATTTTAAGAAAACATTTATTTTTATAATTACCATTAACCTATCCATTTTCAAACATTTCTCTGGGTGGCACGGTGAATAAAACAAATCACATTTCAGCTTTGTTCAGTAAAATGCAAGCATTTGTTGAACTCCCACTGCACTCCAGGACCAATGCTGGCTCCCAGAGAAAGAGAATAAATCTAATTTCTTGCATAAAATTGCTTACAAATTAATTGGGGGTAAAAATAAAGAGGCATAATTCATTATCAATTCAAAACCAAACCTAAGTGGCACAAGAAAGGGATTAAATGCCACAAGTTTCCCTCCTGAGAATGAGCACCTTTCATTAGGAAAGATCTTGTGAGTTCAGAAGGTCAATAAGGTTCAAATCAGAAATGGGGGTGGGGAATGAGGAAGAGGAATCAAGGCCCAATAATAGATAAGTAATATGCTTTCTAAGTGAGTCAAATGCACTAATGAATTTTAAAAGGCATATGCTTTAGTCTACTGTAAGGTGAATATTGCCCTTTACAGCAATTATTTTTATAACTAAATTAGGTCATCTATAAAGGCTTGATATTTTGGGACACTGGAAGCACATATCACTACATAAATCTCCAGAGAAGCCTGACCTGATACTGCATATAATTGAGACATTCTCATTTCCTTCAGGGAGTAAATCAGTTGATTTTCAACTATTTTATTCACCTCTAATTTAAGTGTCCTCTTTCTAAATGGTAATTTGACCCAGAATATCTCTGAAATGTCTGAGACATTATCAATTCCTCAAGGGGCTGTTACACCTGCGAGTCGTGATGAATTCAGAACAAGTTAATGACTTTTGGAAAAAAAAATGTATTTGATGTGGTAGGATTCACTTCCAGGAAATCACTTAGCATAAAATCTAAAGGTCAGGAGGATGGAAAGTAGTAACATGATTGCCTAAAATGGTTTTCTTTAGTAATAAATAAAGGAAAGCTTCTGAGTACATCGAAGAGATGCTTTTACAAACTAACATCAGAAAGACAGCATGATCCTGTTAAAGGAGTACTGAGGCTGGCACTGGGAGACCTGGAAGTCAGTTTTGGCTTTGACACAGATGTCCTGTCTGACTAATCATATTACTCCTCCTGGGGCTTCCAACTTCCTCCTGCACTTGTCCAATGAAAGGGTTGGAGAAGATAAACTCTAAAGTCATTTCAAGTTCTAATAGTGTTATCTCACCTTATCATGCATTTTATCTTTTCAGAATTTTAATAGTGAAATTTAAGGTTGAGGCCTGATTTGAGTTCATGGA
This sequence comes from Plecotus auritus, assembly GCF_963455305.1. Classification (NCBI taxonomy): domain Eukaryota; kingdom Metazoa; phylum Chordata; class Mammalia; order Chiroptera; family Vespertilionidae; genus Plecotus; species Plecotus auritus. The sequence continues at coordinate 178,787,408 of NC_137771.1, forward strand.
CTTGGAAAAATTTGGAAGCAACTCGAGTAGTGAATTGTGCAAATCCAGATGACAATTAGAATTGCATTAGAAATGAAGCTGAGAATATCAGAAATAAATCACTTGGCCACAAACCAATGTCTAAGAATCTAGTGCTGAAAGAAAGAGTAATAGAGATTTTGAATTAAATTTGATGCTCTATTTAAAGCCTTGAACTAGTAGCAAGGTTTATGAAATCATAGGCCTAGCAGTGACTACTAGGGAAATTAACTGAACAAAGACTATAAAGTTAAAAAACAATGGAGTGACTAATTGTTCTTATTGTAATGATAACAATTAGGTCGATAACAAATGGCAGTCCAGAAAATAGATTCAGCACCTAGAGATATCAGGGTTGGGTATAGCTTTCTAAAATATCTGACTGACATTCATTTTATAGATGGAAACACTGAGGGCTGACAGAGGTTTGTATAAATATACTAGAGACACAAGTTTCACTCTCACAGTCTGGGAGCCCTCAGGGGATGTCCTACTGATGGCTTAGGCCTGCTCCCCACAGTCTGGCCTCCCTCTGTGGGAGGCAACCCGGCTGATCAGGGGAAAGCGCTGCCCCCATCACCCTGATGCTACTGCCACTGCCAGCCGCCGCAGCCGCCTGCCCTCGGCCCTCATAGCTGCAGCGGCTTTGTCCAGAAGACGTCCGGAAGGACATCCAGAAAATGTCTGGTCTATACGGTCTAATTAGCATATTACCCTTTTATTAGTATAGATATATACTTCCTTCCCTCCAAATTCCTTGGGTAAATATCATCATCTACTTTTCCTTCTAATGGGTTAAAAAATTGAACTTTAATTGGCCTTACTATTAGATTTGTAGTGGACATTCTCTGAGTTTTCTATCAAATTTCAATAACATTTTATAAATTTCAGTCTCAAAGAAATGATAATATTCAAAGTACACTCTTAGTGACAAATGAAGGTAACAAGATGGCAGATATATCTGTATGTGTATTAAATACAAATAAGAATGCAAAGAATAGACCCAAATCAGGTGTGTTTAACCTTAGATAATGAAAATTATACATCATATCTATATTATTTCTTCCTTCAAAAATTAAATGCATATTTTAAATTTACTCTGAAAGTATAGTGTGTGTGTGTATCTTGAAAAAAATAAAGAGCTCAGATTGGTTTCTTAGAAGAGTTACTGTTTTCGGTGGTGCCCCTTGGGTTTTGCTTTTGAGTTTCATACAGTCCTCTAGTACCTCAGTCCAGCCTCTCTCAGGAGACTCTTAGTTTGTTCACTAGCCAGACTAGCAGTAATGTCAGGAGAAATCTTGTCCACAGACACATAGATCTAACATACTTGAAAGGTCTAGAAAAACATAGCTGTAGAAAAAAAAGAAAAAAAAGCATAGAGTCTAGCTCTTTGATTTGAATATTATTGAGTATATATACTTGTCTTCCTGGTTTAAAATTAAATACATGTAAATTTATGACACACTGTGAAGTGTTAGGTAAATTCCAAGGATGTTCTTAGTATATGAGCTCTTTTAAACCTATCTGCATTTTAGAAAGAAGCTTCTGCTGTTGTAGTGACCTTACTTCATTTTTTAAATTGGAATTGTATCGTCTTCCTGAAAATTGAACTTCACTATATGGAACAGAAAAATACAAATTTTATAGGAATAATTCCAGGAAGCTTCACAAATGTAGTACTGAGGATTGGTGTGCGACCTGATTAGGACTTCACCAGGCATATAAATGAGGAAGGACCTCCCGAAAGAAAACAGTAGCATGTGGCAAGACACAGAATGCTTAAGAGTCTCATTTATTTGAAGCACAGTGGGGAGAGAGGTTACAGATGAGCCTGGAGACCTAAGTTTCTATAAGAAGAATAAAAAGCTCCTTTGATGATTGTTTCCATTGTCTTGTTAGTGATGGAGTGGTAAAGGGGGATTTTAAGCATGGGAAAGGGAGATCAATGCTGATTTTTAGGAAGCTAGTTTTATTTATTTATTTATTTTATTTGTTTTAAAATATATTTTATTGATTTTTTACAGAGAGGAAGGAAGAGGGATAGAGAGTTAGAAACATCGATGAGAGAGAAATATCGATCAGCCGCCTCCTGCACACCCCCTACTGGGGAAGTGCCAGCAACCAAGCTACATGCCCTTGACTGGAATCGAACCTGAGACCCTTCAGTCTGCAGGCCGACGCTCTATCCACTGAGCCAAACCAGCTAGGGCAGGAAGCTAGTTTTAGAGAAAAAGCAGAAGACAGAGTGAGGATAAAGGTATCTGAAATGCAACCCGATGTGCTTTTGTTTTTTCCAGAAGTCCAAGTGAAAAATTATCTTTTTTAAGTAAGTCAATGAAAGAGTAGAGAAGAACAGGATTTCTGAAATATAATCAGTCAGATTCTGTGCTTTTTGGCAGAAATCTCTCTGGATTTGGATATAGAGACTGGGGTGTAAATAAATGACCTTGAATTTTCTAGTTTTGGAAACAAGTGGATTCTACACCTTTATTCAAGATTGAGGCAACTTGATTGATGATTGTCAACAATCAAATTTGCACAACTATATTGCCTGTTTTCTTTTATCAATTTAATTTACTTATCTCTGTTATATGCTAGGTACCAACAGACTTGTAGGAATGCAGGTATTTCTCCACTCTAAGAGACTTAAAATCTACTTTGGGAGATAGATATCAATACAGTGACACAGAAAGCATGCAAAGACAATTATGAGATCAGTATAAAGATATATGTAGTGTTCAGAAGAAAGGCATTGATTCTGACTGCTCTGTAATTAAAGTGAGGTCAGTGTCTCTGGCAATTAAACTGTGAGATCCTTGAGGTCAGGAGCTGGGTGTTATTCATCTTTGAATTGTGAACCTAGCACAGTATCTGACTCCTACTTGACATTCAGAAAATGTTTATTAATTAGATTTGGTTGTAAATAGGTTATTAATGTTCATTATTTAGAATTGATTGTAAATAGAAAAGCTTGCTTTATATAAAACTTCAGCAAAGAGTAACTGTTAATCTCAATTAATTTTCTTATAGTCTAATAGAGAAACAAGTTAAGTGAAAAATAATTCAGTGTCAAAAGAATATGGGTAAAATATTAATGCATGAGAAAAATAATTCAGAAGAAATGTATTTGTGCATGGGTACATCTATGAATGAAGAGCTGGTTTAACCGGGTATATCTCTTGGGCCTTCCCTCAAACATTTTGATTAGGAGTTTTGGGGATCAGGGTCTTATCCCCTTTTTATTTTCTCGCCAGTGATCCTGATATAAATGATCTAATTGAAAACCAGTGTCCAATGTAATTACTAGCTAAGTTAGTCAGAATCACTTTCTCTTTCAAACAAACAAACAAACAAACAAACCACAAATATGTAAGACTATAGGCCCGGGACATGAAATTCATGCATGGGGAGAGGGTGTGTCCCTCAGTCCAGCATGCACCCTCTCCAATCTGGGACCCTTTGAGAGATGTCTGACTGCCCGTTTAGGTCCAATCTCAGTGGACACCCCTCTCACAATCCAGGACTGCTGGCTCCCAACCACTGGCCTGACTGCCAGCCTGATCACCCCTAACCACTCCCCTGCCAGCCTGATCAATGCCAAACTGCTCCCCTGCCAGCCCAATTGCCCACAACTGCCCTCCCCTGCTGGCCATCTTGTGGTGGCCAGCTTCTGTCCACATGGGGGTGGCCATCTTGTGTGTTGGAGTGATGGTCAATTTGCATATTACCTCTTTATTATATAGGATTCACTATCTTGACCTACATGGCCAGTTACAATCTAGGATGTCTCCTAAAGTTCTAATGATTCTGCCTCTGATTAACTCTAATAAAGCAATCACATTCTTGCGAGTTTTTCATATAAAGGCAAACTCCCCACTTATCATAACATGTGCCGTTTTTATAAGATTTAATTAGCTCAATGAAAAATACTCTAAAGAACTTGATGAGATTAGAACATTTTATTTTTAAATGAGATACCCTCAGACACTTTTGCTTACCAGTCATTAGATGAACTTTTTTCTTTTATATCTGTAAGATGTCTGTACCTTTTTTTCTGCTCCTATTTTAAGAGCTGAATCACATCATAAACATATACCACTAACCCCAGTCTGTGTGCCTGTGATCTTTGCTTAATCCTATTAAAGCACCTCTATTGGCTGTGGAGTAGCCAAATAGCAGCTGCTGCCACCTAGGTTATTCTTCAGAAGAAAGTTGGAAAGAATCAGCTCTTTAATTAATATCTTCCATATTCCTGGTTAATTTTACACTAGAGGCCCAGTGCACAAAATTTGTGCATGGGGGGGGTCCCCTCAGCCCAGCCTGCACATTCCTATCTGGGACCCCTCGGGGGATGTCTGACTGCCGGTTTAGGCCTGATCCTGGGGATTGGGCCTAAACTGGCAGTCGGACATCCCTCTCATAATCCTGGACCGCTGGCTCCTAATTTCTCACCTGCCTGCTCACCTGTTTGCCCCTAACTGCCCCCTGCCGCTGGTCTGGTCGCCCCCAACTGCCCCCCTCTGTCAGCCTGGTCACCCCTAACTGCCCCCCTGCTGGCTTAGTCACCCCTCACTGCCCCCCTGCCAGCCTAATCGCCCCCAACGGCCCCCCCTGCTGGCCTGGTCACGCCCAACAGCCCTCCCCTGCCAGCCTGGTCGCCCCACACAGCCTGCTCTTCAGTGGTTTGATTGTCCCTCACTAACCCCCCTGCTGGGCTGGTCGCCCCATGCAGTCTGCTTGTTCGGTCATTTGGTCATCCCTCACTAACCCCCCTGCCGGCCTGGTCGTAGGCAGCCATCTTGTGAGGGCATGGGGGTCAATTTGCATATTACCTCTTTATTATATAGGATGATTTACTCCTCAAGGGTCTTGAAAGTGAAGCCACACATTTCAGAGGTGATGTTCGCTCCCTGGAGACAGGCTGCCAGGTCCTCGGATTGTGGTGATGTGATTGCTGGGACATGCAAGCAAGCAAAAGACTCACTCTCTCTTTGGCTGTACATGATTCAGAAGCACTGGGATTTGAACAAATTGGGCTATGAAAATACTAGTCTTGGATTTCTATGGCTCAACTCTATTTCTGAAATAATGGGAATTCTCAGCAGGCATTGAAAAATCCTATAAAAACACTTAGACTTCTGAGCTATATTACTGTTAGGGGCAATGTTTTCACTGGGCTAGGTTCTTCTTTTGAAGCTAAAGCAATTTCAGTACAAAAAAGAAAGGTAACTCTCTCCCTGCATATACCTAGTTTCTTCCAACCCAATAGGTATGCATTTGTTCTGAGTCACTCTTGATGTCCTTGATGACAGAATAACTGTTTCACCCTTCTTTACAATATCCACAAGAAAAGATATATGCAAAAAAAAATTCTCACTATGCAAGAAGCCACACTTTTAGAAAAAGTGATTTCATAAGATGTAAAATGTTTGGAGGGTGATTATCCCCAATATATCATGGTATCAACTTTATCAAAATTACTATTATTATCTAATTAAATAGGCTGTATTCAGGTTAATGATTTCTTCTTGTTAAGGCAAATATTGGTTAAGGTTCAAGCTTAGGGGTAAGTTCATAACGATTTGAAGCTACTTTAAATTCAAAATTGCTGGCATTTTACTTAGAACGCTAAGTTTACCTAGCATCACCTATTCTAGGATAAACATCTGAGTTTCTGTATCTTCCTCAAATCCTTAATTTATTTTCTGAAAAGTGTCATTATCATCAATATCTCTTGAACTTGAAAAAATTTAGAGATGTTTAAATACTTCAGATACATGTTTATTTAACAATAATAAAAATTCTGTTAAGCAGATTTTATTATTTCTATTTTATACATGGGGAACTAAGGATCAATGCCAATAGGTGACTTGACCCTGTGTCATATGTATATTGACTTGAGTGCATTTATTAAGAAGAATTTATCCAAAGCAAATACAATTGTACAAAGGGAAAATAGGTAAATAGCATCAAGAAAAATTGCCCACTTCGGCCTTGTTAACTGACTGACACCATAGCTACCAAGACTATTTATTGCACAGTCACCATATATATCTTGAGACTCTATAGCTCTTTACAACACAAAAGGCTATTTCAAACTTAGATTGTTTTCTTTATGAACTTGAAATTTTCATTCCAGAGTAAGGAACTCTTGGATATCAAAGTAATACTATACTAGAACAAAAGAAAATAGCAGAGTTGGGACAGAAGGTGGAAGTAAGAATGCAGAACTTGTATCTTGAGGAATCAGAAGTATGCCATTGCTGGAATAGACTGTTATACAGATACTTGAGGCTCTGGTGCATGGATTCATGCACCTGTGGGATCCCTCAGCCTGTCCTATGCCCTCTCACAATCCGGGACCCCTCAGGGAATGTCCGATGTTTCCGCCTGATCCCCACAGGTCAGGCCTGCAGAGATCTCACTAAAACTGGCAGTCGGACATCCCCTGAGGGATGTAGCAGTGCGAGAAGCAGCAGGCAGCCAGGGAGGAGCCCAAGCTGGGGCCCACGCTGCACCACTCCCACCCATCTCAGCCCCGCTGCGCCTGTTGCCACTCGGTAGTGCTACTGCAGAGGCATGAGAGGCTCCTGCTGCTGAAGCTGAGCTTGCCAGGCATGAGCCCAGGTTCTAGCTAGGCAATGCTCCCGCTGTGGGAGCACACTGATCACCAGGGGGCACCTCCTGCATTGAGCGTCTGCCCCCCGGTGGTCAGTGCATGTCATAGCGACCGGTTGACTGGTTGTTCGGTCAACCAGTCACAATGGTCACTTAGGCATATATATATATATATATATATATATATATATATATATATATATATATATGATGTTGCTGTTAATCAAGGTCACAAAGAAAGCTGTCAACAGTGTGGGGACTTCTAAAAGATCTCCAGATTCTGTATAGTGCTCCTTCTACTCTCATACTATTTATTTTAGTACTCTTTCCACTGTCCTAGTATATAATTGAGATCCCCTAAACTCTAAGAGTTAGATTAAAATACCCTTGCTCATTTTGAGCTGAAATCATAAAGTGAAACCTCCTAGAATAAACAGTATTGGAAATATATATTTTTTTCAGCCATATGAATCAGGAAGGGCAAGTTTATTCCTTCTACTTTCATGAGAGAATTCATCTAAAAATTTATAGCTCTTCACCATATGAATACTAGTATAAATATATAATTTATTGATAGGCCAATGCTCAAAGATAGGGTTTTTAGGAGAAAGGTCTACTAGTGATTTTGCAAATAATATGCTTATGCTAGCTGATAATCATTTCAGTCCTTATATCCATCATCATATTTACATTTCTATAATTAGTTGAAACTACTTACAATGAAGTTAGGTTTCCAGTTTAATGCAGTCATTATTATTAGTAAATTATAAACTTGAATTCTACTTATATATTTATAAAGAATTAATTTTAAAACAATACCTTTCTAATAGAGCCCTAATCTCAACCCATCAACAAGTACTCAACCCAAGTTGAGTTTTGGCAAGTGACAGGGACTGTAAAATTCATGGATTTGCCCTTAAACAGCTAATGTATAATGATATATGATAATAGATGGCAATATATGACAGTTCAGGTAAATGTTATAAACTGTAGGAACTCAGAAAAAGAAGAGGTTGCTGTTAACCAAGGAGAGAAAGACTGTGATAACATGTCACTTTTTTTGTTTAAAATAAAGTTCACTGCATATAGTGAACTTTATCTGTAAGAGTGAATCCTGATTTAAGTGAGGACTTGAACTTGGGCATCTGACTCTTAATTTCATTTCATTTCCTATAACAATTAAGGTCTTATTAGTCATAAATTTAGCAAAATCTTTAGGATCTTATTCTCTCAAAAATCTATTTTTCTCTTTACTTCTCTCTCAATGTTATTTAGAGTCTACAAAAATAAATTGTATTCCCTTCAGTATACTATATTTGTTTTAGAGACTATATGGGGACCATAAAATATTTGAATTAAAGATTGGACTCACTGTTACTAGCTCATTGTCACACCATCATTTTCTCACCTAGAAAAGCAAAAGGTGAACACTTTAAAATTGATATTACTTCCCAATGGAAGTTTGTTTTCTTCACAGTTCAGACATCAGTTCAAACATTTGCTTCTCCTTACTGAAGAGTAAAGTCTTAGCAATAGTTTAACTCTTACTAATTACAAATGTTTATTTAGGAAAGAAACTCAACTAATATATTGGGTAAGAGATCCCCCTTGGATCATTCAATAGTCAAAGTTACAGGAGTCATAATGCAGAGATTCCTAATGATTCCAGAATAATCCTTGGAGAAGTTTCAGTGATAGTTGGGCTGGTAGGTCCCTTAAGTAAACAGCAAGCAGCTGTGCCACCAAAAAAGTAAAAATTTTAAGGGCAAAGATGATCATTGTTCACTCTGCTCCTACCTGCATATACAACAAAAGCCACAGGCCTTTAATAGAGTAATATAGAGTAAGAACACAGACTTGAAATTGAGGCCCATCACTACCACTAACCAGCCATAAATCTCTGAGTAATTAATTGTGTAGAGAGGTAGAGGCAGTGCAATGCAATGGAAAGACAATGGCTCTGGGAACCCAATATCAGCAGTCAGTCCCGGCTTCACCTCTTAGTAGCTGAGACTTAGAGCAATTACTTTACTTCTCTGTTCTCCATTACCTCATTTAAAAATTGGAACAAGTGATAATATCTATTCAGTGGCTTTTGGATGGATTGAGTTAGTATGATTGTGCTCTTAAAACCAGGACCTGGTAAACAGTAAGAATTGGATAAGTGTTTATTATTATCATTACTACATTATTTGACCTCCCCCTTTCTCATCTATAAAATAGAAAAATAGATAATACACTTACCTCATATGATTTATATAATTAAAAGGAAATGATGTAGTGTCAGCACACAGTGGGTCCACATTTTATCTATCATTATTGTTGTTCTTACTATATAAACTTTATATGATAAATGAGGCATGCAGCCCACTGGCCGCGAGTGTGACATGCTTGATATAAAGCATTCATTTTATTAAAATATGATACTTTAAAATATACTTGGTTGCCTGATGTAAATAATATGCATGCCAGTAAACTCATGGTTCTCTAAAGGTCTTGAGCCTCTTTGTATACCTAAATCTGGGTTTTCATCAGAGCTCTTTCTGATAAATCTTTTTTCTGAGTAGCAAAGGAGCCTGAAGTGTCTTTCAGAAGATTAAGTGTTCTTTAGTAGTACAACTGGACACACACACAAAAAAAAGTTTACCTTAGTCTCAAAGATTGTCCTCACATATCTCACCGCTTTTTTGAAAGAATAACTCTCCTGGGTAACACATTCACGAAGGAACGTTCAATGAAGACATTACTTGTAGTGGAACTATGTAAGGAAGTAATACAAGAAGAAGAAAAAATGTAACAATTTGGTTCATAGGAAATGTTGTTTGGATAAATCCACAGGGAAAAATGCCATTTTCCCCTTTGGGAGATGGTCTTTTAGCCCTTGTAAAATATAGTTCTAGGAGTAGTTTTTGATGATTGCTTTTTATTCCCCATTAGTCTTTAGTAGTAGAGTTTGTTTGTATAGGAATAAAATGGGACAGGGGGCCAAACAAAGTACTTTATGATAGGAAGGCCAAAGGCTATCCCAGGCACTAGAAATGTTGACATCTTTGCTTTAGATGGTAAATACTCAAATTCAGCTTAAGAAAAAGAGCCATCACATCTAAAGAAATGACTCCTGTGTACAACAGGTAGCAGAACAAGAAGGAAGTAATATATTTGTTCTGAAAGGATTTTTGCCACTTCACTGAAGTGGTTACACTTGAAACCAGATAGTCATCATCGCTTTCTGACAGCTTAGGTCAGGCAAAGAAACATAAACAGTGGGTTTAGGATATTCTAATGGATTTTCTTTCTTCTTAAATGGTTAAACGTGTATTAATTCATTCAGAGTTCCTTAATGCAGTAATAAATAAGCTTAAATCCACCACCTTTTAAGTTCCTGTAATGCTTTCATGTGATTTACTAACAAAAAAAGTTGGTAAGACATTCTATTAGGAATATAGATTAGACTCTGGCTCTTTTCAGGAAACACCTCATGTTTATTACATCAGCACTTAAATCAATAGACTCTTGAACTATACAATACCTATTTTCTCCAAATTAAGAAAAATATACTGACATTTTCAGTGAACCATCTGAGCCTAGGTTAACTAGAAGCTTATATGTATGCAAATATCAAATGTGGCATTTCCAGGTAATAAATTTGTAGTGGTATATTGATTAGTAGTAGCTTAATAGATGGAAAAATTGTCCACATAGTGTTAAAACAGATTGAAATTGGCAAAAATGTTGAGCTTCATTTAACATACCCGTGTTGGGTTGAACAAGAACAAATATTAATCTTTTGGATTAATATAACTGTGACTATTGATTTAGTTACAACAGCATGCTTAGACCAAATTTCCCTTTGACTTTATGGTAGAAATCAGAAGATAAGCATCTTAAATGAAGGAATGAAATTGGTATATTCCCCCAGCAACCTTTAGAGGACTTTTTTTAGGAAGTTGGACACATTCCAACATCAAACTCACAGGTAGAAGAATTGGGTAGATTTAACCCTATATTTTAATACACATCACAACAGAATGCAAACTTATTTTCTTCTTTCCCTGAGGTAATTCTGGGAAAATAAGGCACCTAAATACCAATCTCAAACTGTCATTACTAATCACAGACACAGAGATCCTCCAGGTATCCCAAGATGACACTTTAAAAGAGGAACTGTTTGCCCTTCTTGCTTCATATGACTAACACCTAATAGTTCAAATATTTATTTTAACATAATGTTGCACATTAACTGTAGAGATATCAGTCCTTTTTTTCCTCCATCCTAACCTATAACTTTTCATGTCTCTGATGAAAATTTAATATAACACAGGAATATTTACTATATTTCATATTAAAGTAACTTAAATGAGTAAATGTTATTAAAAATGCATTCGCTCTCTCAAACAACATTCTTCAAACTATAAAGATGCATGCAAATATAGTCAGAGTTGTATCTCATGACAGGGAGATAAACCTGAGATCAAAAAATTATTTTTGTAATTTTTTAAGAGTCAAAGGGTCATAAATCTATAGCATGCTGAGATTCTTTAGTATGAATGCTCACTTGCCTCCTTAGGAAATCTCAAAAATCAACAATGCCAGACTAATGAAGACCACCCAACTGAATGTCAAATAGTATTCAACAGTGTAGGGGTGAGGAGAAGCCACCATATGGAATCCCTTTAGAGAGGAAAACATATATGTTCTATCTTTCCAGCAGTATAAGAGATAAGTGTTCTAAAAGAGAAATGTGAAAAGACATATTTCAGATGACTGATTCTTTTTAGATAAAATGGCAGGAAGTAGACATGAAGTCTATCTTACCTAATAACAGAGAAACATGTAAATTGACCGTACCTCCACTACGCCCACAGCCAATCAGAGTGAGTATGCAAATTAACCCAACAAAGGTGGCGGTTAATTTGCATACATACCTGGGTCCCCGGAACCTCCTTGGCACCCAGGTCACTCCCAGCCAGCCATTGGGGGAAGAGACCGAGCCTGTGATCGGAGTGGTGGGGGGAGAGGGGGTGGTGTGCCTGCTTCCCAAGCCTAAAGCCTGGGGCAGAGACTTTAGGCTTGGGAAGGGGCCAAGCCTGCGACCAAACACAGACCATCTGGAAGTCAGCGCTGGGTTGCCCAGCTGCAGCTTGGTGACCCAGCACTGACTGCCCAGGTGGCTGAGACCCAGAAAGTGAGTCAGGGTCTGATCTGCAGCCTCAGTGGAAGGTATTGATGAATGTACTTACCTCTCTCTTTCTCTCCCTCTTTCTTTCTGATCTTCGCCAACAGCCAGGCTTTTCTTTCTCTTCCGGCCTCTGTGGGGGGCTGCTGTTAAGCCCCGCTCTTGCATCAGGCCCAGAGATAGGCCTGGAGATGCTGACTGGCATAGGAACCAACTAATCAGAACCAAAGGTGGGTGCTGTGGGGAACCAATGGCTGCCTAGGAGGCAGAGCTTTTGATGGTGACTGGCATAGGAACTGACTAATGAGAACCAAATCTGGGTGCTGTGGGGAGCCAAACGCTGCCTAGGAGGTGGAGCTTTTGACGCTGACTGGCATTGAAACCGACCAATCAGAACCAAATCTGGGTGCTATGGGGAGCCAATGGCTGCCTAGGAGGTGGAGCTATTGATGCTCACTGGCATAGGAACCGAACAATGAGAACCAAATCTGGGTGCTTTGGGGAGCCAATGGCTGCCTAGGAGGCGAAGCTTTTGATGCTGGTATAGGAACTGACCAATGAGAACCAAATTGGCCAGCAGAGGAGGGAAGTTGGGGGCAAAATCAGGCCTGCAGGAGAGGGCAGTTAGGGATGATCAGGCTGGCAGGCAGAGGCAGTTAGGGGCAATCAGGTAGGCAGGTAGGTGAGCAGTTAGGAGCCAGTGGTCCCAGATTGTGAGAGGGATGTCTGACTGCCGGTTACGGCCCGTCCCTGGGATTGGGCCTAAAATGGCAGTTGGACATCCTGCAAGGGGTCCCCAATTGGAGAGGGTGCAGGCTGAGTTGAGGGAACCCCCCCTCCATGCATGAATTTCATGCACCGGGCCTCTAGTTTTAACTATAAAATATAAATTAAAGACCACAAGAATTATTTATTTTTTGCTTATGGACAAAGGTAAACATGCACACCAACAACGTATTTTCCAAGACCTCCCTCAGTGAAGGGGGCTTTGCTAAAGGGGCCTGTAGCAAGGAGGTCATGTTGTCACCCGGAGCTTCTGTTCATTTGCACTATACAACCAGAAGGGCAACACACCCATGAAAGAACACTCTGTCACGCTTGAGAAGCCAAGTGTGAGCTCTGATGTTCACATGCTATATATTCTTGATAAGGAACATTTTGAGAGGAGAAACTATGCATAGTCACATTTGGATTCCCACATGGATTGTAGGGAACCAAGTAACATGGTGAGTATTCAGTAAATATTTGGATTAAATAATGTTATTTATCTTGATGTCCTACCCTTTAATATAGCATCTGACTATAATACATGTTTAAGTGCTTGGGTTTTTTTTTAGTGAATGAATGATGACTACGTAAATAACCACTGCTTTTCAATTCCATATGCATCTATTGAACATTGTGGGCCCAGTTTTATGATAATCCTTGGGTATTAAAAAGATGAAACCAATCCCAATGATAGAATAGAATCTCCTTGGTTGTCAAAGCCTGCTATATACCTTGTTCATGATACATAGCTGTTCCAGTCTTGCCCTTTCCCATCACTAAAATATGACAGAACTACTACTTGGCTTCCTCCAGAAGACAGTCTCAGCCATTTAAGGGGATAGGGAAATAAGTAGTAAATAATGGAAAGTATTTCTACCATTCCATCCTACATACAGGTTGGGTCAAAGAAATGCAAGATGATAAAAGAGGATGCAGTGTCAGCAAACACTGTAGGATAAGGGAAACATTACGCTTGACTCCCTCTGGGAGGAGAGCAAACATCAGAGCTCACGCTTGGCTTCTCAAGCGTGACAGAGTGTTCTTTCATGGGTGTGTTGCCCTTCTGGTTGTATAGTGCAAATGAACAGAAGCTCCAGGTGACAACATGACCTCCTTGCTACAGGCCCCTTTAGCAAAGCCCCCTTCACTCAGGGAGGTCTTGGAAAATACGTTGTTGGTGTGCATGTTTACCTTTGTCCAACATTGTGTCTCAGCTATGAAAACATTTCATTGAGAAAAGAACAAAATATTTTAATGAAACATATTCATGAAAATTATATGTCTTAATTGGCCTAATATATAATAGACACTTACTGAGCACCTATTTTGTACTTGGCATGATGCTTATAATTGTATGTACAATTTCTCTCTTAATCCTAGTAACAACCACATAGAAACAGGTGAAGAAAATGAAGCTTAGAGAGAAGTAACTTGTCCTATGCTATATACCTAGTAAATGGCAGATATGTTTTCCATTTTAATTGAACCTTTGAAATAGTCTCTTTCAGATGATGATTCTCCTGTTTTTTATTCTAGTTCTCCCTTCTAACACACACACACACACACACACACGCACACACACACACACAATCACTCTTCCTACTGCCAGAATGATCTCAGTAAGGCAGAGATCTTGCTATGCCCTCATTATTCTTTTTTAAAAAAGTTTAGCAATGCACGCTGCCATGCCCCTACCTGCTGAATAACCATCACGAGCTTTTCCATCATGAGAGAAAGTGCTCTGTTAGAATTCAAAGTGCTTCATAATCTGGCCTCATCCTGAAATGTTTCCTTTTCAAAGATTTCACATGTCCCCCAATATATTTTCAGTAGTTTATCACCTTAGGACTTTGTTCACATGATTTCCTTCATTTGAAGCACTCCTCACCCAATTCTACAACTGGAATACAAACCCATTTATCTTTTAAGACACAGTTCAAATTTTACCTCATTTAAGCCATCAAAGAACTGAAGAAAGATTCAAATACCTTGCTTCAGCCTTAAAAGATAAAACCTTGAGGTTAACACTGCAAAAAGTTAGAGGGGTGGTCTCTGTACATTAAAACACACACACACACACACACACACACACACACACACACACAGAGAACAACAACAAAAAACTGAGTTATACCACAGAGTATTGATAGTAAAAGCTAATAAACAACTGAATTATGATTTGTGACTGGTCTCTATCTATCCATGTTAAGAAATGTATGTTGTGTATCAATTCTAGAAATATCATAATAGTGTTCAAAGAAAAGTATGTATCCTTTGAAGTTTCCTCTCTAAATTTTTATTGAACATTTCTCTTCCCTTTCCCTTCTCAGGATTTTGTTTATAGATCCTTAAAGGCTAAAACATCAAAGAATATAGATCATGTCATTTTCCTAGTATCAATTAATTAAGCACCCTAGCTACTCACTGAAACTGTTTCTAGATATGTCGGATTGTAAAATAATATTTGCATATATGCCTCACCTAAATTTTGTGTGAATCAAATTAATTTATTCAACATGCTTTAAATATATGAAGCATTATGCTAAGAAGAAATATACATATAATTGAGAAAATTTTTACTTTATTTTAGCTTTCACAATATTGTTAACCATGGGTGCAAAAGCCTTTTGAAAACTCTAAAATACTTCACATGTTTAGGGAATTATTATCATTATGGGTGTATAAGGAATACTTACAAAGCACATTAACCTTTGAGGTTACTGCTTCAGCACCTCCATATTCTTTCCAACAATTTGTCCTTTAGAAAGGCTTCTGTACATGAGACTATACAACAAGACCCATTGATTATTAGTCTCATTTACAATGACTTTCTTAAATTTGTATGTCTGCTTTGTCTTAGTTTCAGTAGTAATATTTTTCCCAAAATATATGATTAGTAAAATATCACTTAGTACTCAAGGTCTAGCACTTTTTGGTTTTGTAAAATTTTAAAATAAGTATGACTGCTTTTTAAAGTTTGCCAAAGAGCTCTTTAGATTCATAATTAAAATGTGATGGGTCTGATCCACTCATGATATCCTTGAGGATAGCTTCCCATGGTGTTATTTGGAGAAGAAATAAGTCAACAGATTAGAATGATCAAACACTGCCATCTGACTGCCCATAAAGCTGTCAATCACTGTAAATTAAAACCTAGACTTTCTTCACTAGTATATTCATTCAGACTTAAGTGTTAGCATCACAGGTGAGGCAATAGGCTAATCAATAGTGTTTCTTTTCAATCATTAATTTAATATCGGCCTGTGGCAATACTGGAATCTACCCCTACACACATTTATTAGAATTGCATATTTAGAAAGCATATCTTCTTATACTTTTGGGATGTTTCATTTCCAAGTCCTTTCACCGAACCTATTATAGCTCTTACACTGAGTGGCCATATTATTATGACCACCCCATCAGTACTTCGTTGGTCCACCTTTTGCCTTCAATACTGCGGCGATTCTTCTTGGCATTGACTCCACAAGATGTTGAAAGGTGATGTGAGGAATCTGACACCATGCCTGATGAATAGCACTGTCCAGTTCTGTGAGATTTGATGGTTGTGGAACCAACTGCCTGATGGCTTTTTTAACTTCGTCCCACAAATGCTCAATTGGATTGAGATCTGGTGATTGTGGGGGCCACCTAAGCAAGATAAAGTCTCCCTCATGTTCTTGAAACACTCCTGCACAATACGAGCACCGTGGCATGAAGCATTGTCTTGTTGGAAGAAGCCATCAACATGATAGGATGAACTTGATCAGCAATGATGCTTAGGTAGGTTGTGCTATTCAGACGTTGTTCCACACAAATTAAAGGGCCCAAATCATGCCAGGAAATCATGTCCCAAACCATAACACTGCCCCACCAGCTTGAAGGGTTGTACTCATGCATGTGGGGTTCATGCTTTCATGCTGTTTCCACAAAATTCTCACTCTGCCATCTGCATGATGCAACTGGAAACGTGATTCATTGGACCACATGATTTTTTTCCAATGCTCGACTGTCCAATCCTTGTGTTCCTGTGCGAATTGGAGACATTTTATCTTGGTAACTGCAGACAGCAAAGGTGTTTGAACAGGCCTTCAGCTTCCATATCCCATACGATGCAGTGTTTGGCTAATTTGCCTACAAATGTCAGGTGGTCATAATAATCTGACCACTCAGTGTACAATGGACATTTAATTATCACGTTTTCATTTTCTATTCTTTGCTTCCTGTGGTACATTAAACTACACTCCTCTCACAGCAATTGGTGTGCACTTTGGAAACAGAGTCTAACTTTAAAGTTGAATTAAAAAGAAAAACTCTTATGAAAGCAAATCAGCTTCCTCAAGGAAGTTAATTATATAAAAAATAACAAAATTTAAATGATACGTTTTAAGGTTTACTTTACATTTTTGAAAAATTTATCAGGGCTTTTGGAAGTGTTTAAAATCATTTAAAACCCAAGTTTTAGAACAAAGGGCCATAGAATATTAAGCCAGAAATATCTAGAGAAATTGTTCTAGTCTGATATCTGCACCTCAGAGATAGAGGAAGTCCATGGAAGAAACCTGACTCCACTAAGGTGACTCAACTTAGTGCCAAAGCCCAAAAGCCCTGATGCTGTATTTTCACTTCACTGTCTCATATCAACTGGGTTCTTAAAACCTCACTTGGTGAATTCATAAGAGCACATTCTCACCTGATAATTTGCTTCTGATGTTTGTGGCTAAAGTAAGATGCAAATACACACAATAGAAGGTATGACATTTCAGATTCTATAGATTCTTTTTCTGACCACTCAGATACCATATGTAGAAAATCTGAAACATTACAAGGAGCAAAAAGGATCCCATTGGCATGGGGATTACACGGTATACCAGAACTCTTAGGAAAGTGATTTAAGATGAGTTCTGAATGATGACTATGAGGTAGTCACAAGTGGATGGTCATTTGAGGAGAGGGAAGAGTATAAGCAAAATCCCTAAAGCAGGGAACTCCTGGCACTTTCAAGGATCTGAAATAAAGTCATTATGATGGGATAAATGGAAGCAACAGTTGGAAAAACAGCTAGGAATTTGCCAATGCAGCTCTGTGGACCATGTTACAGGTTTATAGTCTACTTTTTTGTTGTTATATTTGGAAAAAAACTTTAAAATTTTAAGCAGGAAATGACATAATACACTTTTTAGAAAATTTATAGGTTCCCCGTGTGCATTAAGTGTAAAGAGTGGATGAGAATGGATGTGAGGTCGTCATGTAGGAAGCTACTGTGATAACCTAGGAGAGCATGAGTGTGTGAAGACCAGAAAGGTGGCAATGGGGTGGGAGAGAAAAGCACAACCTTGTAGTTTAGTTTTGATATAGAACTAACATATTTAGAATGTGTTTTTCTGGCTTAAAGGATTGGAAATGTTCAGTTAAAGTAATGTACTCAAATAATATTGTTTCTTAACTTTGAAGTTTTTTTTTTAATCGTTTCCTTCTTTATCCTATATACAAGGGTGGGCAAAAGTTGGTTTACACTTGTAATACAAATAAATAATACAATAATTACTAAATAGTAATACAAGAATAAAGTATGGTTCATGTACTCACAGCTGTAAACCAACTTTTGCTAACCCCTGTATATATTGGAAGCTGTCATAATCTCACAAACTATCAGAGAAGCTGTTTTCTAGCCTTTTATTTGCTTTCTGGGCCACAGGTCTTTAGTACAGTGACAATGGAATCAACCTCCCCTGTGTTCATATCCTGACTTATCCACTCAACACTTACAAAAACCTGGGCCACTTAAAAAACCCCTGAAGCCTCATTCCCACAAGGATAAGATTAAAACTTTCCACTCACCTACCTCCATTTTAGTTTGCTCTGAGGCTTAATAAGGTAACACAGACATCCCAGTTTTTTTAAAAAAAGTGATTACACATGCCCTCCAATAAAACCCACTTAAAATACAGCAAAAAGATGTTTAAAGGTATCACACACACATTGACGATATTGGAAGACAGTTTTCTTCCAATATGACCAAACTAAAGAGAAAAACTAACATGATGCCAAGTATCTAAGCAAGTCATCTTATAGGTAACAAGCCCCAACCAAGTACAAAGAGAATTTAGTCTGTTTTGGGGTCTCCACTCCTAAACGGTAACAGACAACTACCTGGGGTAGGCATATAGCTGAGGGAAACCTCTACCATAAAATAGAAAATAAAATAAAAAGCAATTTGAAAGAAATACAGCTTTTGTGAAGAGAAGTGACTTTGGGGAAAAATATAATTTTCACCTTTACAGCAATAAGAAAAAGATTTTTTAGAAATTAAAAATATGAAATAATAGAAGTGAGGATCTCAACATAAAAGTTGAAAAACCAGACCTAGCCAGTTTGGCTCAGTGGATAGAGCATCGGCCCATGGACTGAAGGGTCCCAGGATCTATTCCAGTCAAGGGCACATGCCCGGGTTGCTGGTTCGTTCCCCAGTAGGGGGCATGCAGGAGGCAGCTGATCAATGATTCTCTCTCATCATTGATATTTCTATCTCTCTCTCCCTCTCCCTTCCTCTCTGAAATCAATAAAAATATACTTTTAAAAAAAGTTGAAAAAACATGTTCAGGAAATGGCCATAAAAAGAGAGAAAGAACAGCTTAAAGAAGAAATGGAAAATGGGAAAGAATTTTTAAAAATAGAGAATGAGTTCAGGAGGTCCAATATACAAGTGAGAGGAATTCTAAAAGGAGACAACAGAGGAAAATTATCTGGAAATAAAGAATATAAATTGACATAAAATGGGAAAAATAAATATAAATTAAATAAATGTAAGAACTCATGATACAAAAAGAAAAATCCTATAAGCTTCCAGAGAGAAGAAAAATTATACTAGATATTATTCACAATATTTGGATTCATAATAGCTTGGGACTTAACAAACAACACCGACAGGAAGAAGAAAATTGAACAATGCCTTCAGAATTCTTAGTTAAGTAATGAAAAATCTACAATTTTGTTCCAGCCTAATTAAAAATTAAATCTGAAGAGAAGATACCCATATTTTAGTTCACAGAAACTTTTCATGAACCATTCTCAGAAAGCTTTTCATTTTGTCTTCCATTTTAGTACAGATTCAGGTGATCCAACACAGGAGACAGGTAAGGGAAATACCAGGATTACCATGAAAGGCAATCCCAGGATGACAACTGTACAAGAGACAAAAAGAGCAATCAGCCCATATTTAACAATGAGACCCAAGAAATGGACACAATAATGGTTGTTACCACCAACATACTTTCTGCTCTGGTGGGCCTGATTCAGATTCTTATCAACATAGACCATGTGCTGATGTACCTGCTCTTACTTCTAGTCACTATTGTCAACTAAAGACATACACTTTACCTATTAAAATTTCCTGACAGCTAGTAGTTGGCCATGGTGAGCTTAGAAGAAAAAAACAACAACAAATAGTCCACTCCCCTGACTATATCCCATATATAGCTCATTTTGTAGATCTGCCTAATGCCAGACTGTGGAACTTGCTATATTTACCAAAGCTCATTGATTGTCTTTTCTACTGAATTCCCCCAAAGAAACATGTATAACCTCAAAGAGAAGCTAAAAACCAAATTATTACTTAGACTCCACCTGAGTTATCTTCTGCTAGGCTTCTTGATCTTATGGCAACATGGCTCTTCTTACAGAGTTGCTTGTGCTTCCTAATTTTCTGTGTGTATAAGATTTCACATTTGTATGAAAATAATTTAAAAAATAAATACAGTATCATAGAGAAAAAAGGTGTGAGATATAAAATGCTTAGCAGAGTGGATATATTGTAAGCTATCAATAAATCACAAGTAAAATTGTTATAATTTTTTGTAGTCCTTCCCTTCCCTGATACCAATTATTTTCTGATACATAGTTTTGGTGAAAAATATGTCAAATAGTCATATTACATAGCACATGTGCACAAAATGCCCTTTTCCTACCTCTGAGGAACATAGCAAATTCAAACATCTTTGAAGTGTTAAGACAACAAAAATCCCACTCAATTATATTAATGTCCATACATAAGTTATATGTTAATTTCAATAAAAATATTTGAGGAATGACCTTTATAAAGATTTTAGTTCACATTCAAATAATTGTGTTCATGTTCCACACATACAGAGAAATAAACTAGACAAATGATGCAGTAGAAAAAAATGTACTCCAGCAACCAAGAGACCTTGAACCTAGATCTGAATCTGTCATTACCTAATTTATCATGCTTGGCGGGGTCACTTTTCTCAGAGCAGCAGATTTCTTGTCTGCAAAATTAGAACTTTGGACATTGTGCTATATTGTGCATTGTCAACTTTACTAAGGCTGGGAACTAAATTTCACAGCCTCCCTTTCTGTGTATGGTCTTAGGCTAGAGTACCCCAAAGAGGAACTTGTCTGAGATTTGGAAGGTCACAGTGAAGCAGGTGCCATTACTTTTGGAAGGCTGCCTCAGTTTGGCATGGTGTTAAGCAGATGCAAAGGTGCCCAGTAGACCTCAGTGTATATAATTCCTTCTGTTCTGCTTGTATCTCACCTTCCCTTCTGCCAGCCCTACTGCTCAGGCCCACCAGCAGGGACTTGGCTGCAGATTCACAGAGATGGCAGCTACACTGAGGCCTAGATTTCCAGAGACAGGCAGATTTCCATTCAGCTCCCCCTTTGCCCCCTCCCCCACCCAGCTTCCCGCTGTGTGGTCCCAATTCACAGACTGAAAGCGTTTGCTATCCTGGGTTAACATGAACATTTCTGTGTGTCCACTTGCATCAGTGCTTAATGTGAACTGGTCAGGGACCTTTTCTCGGATTGTTCAACTCTCTAGATTGTAACTTTTTTAGTTCTGCCCACATTTGGGTAAAGTCTAATTTCTTTAATAAATCCCCTATTCACATAATAAGTGATGATGAGCTCTAAGGCCCCTTCCGAATCAGATATTCTAGAGTTCTTGGAATCCACTTCAGATGATATTATGCGATCCATGTATATCTCAGTAAAGAGCAGGAACAAATGCAAGCCCATTCACCTATTTCTAGCAGAAAGCAGGGAAGTTGAGATGTGTTGTGAGTGTTCATGTGACTTCCCAGACACCAACAGAGTACTGAGTGCTCGGATTTCAAATATATAACCAATGAAAGGACTTACAATGACTGCCTGTGGATTAAGCAGACATACAGGCTCACCTGCATAATATTATATACTTAAAGCGCAGGTGCTAAAAAAAGAAATTAAACAAGAAATAACAAACACTCCTATTCATGTTTCTTAAGTTACAAAGATAAAATGGAGACTAAAGATTTGTTCAGTGTCCAAGGCCACAGCTCTGTCCCCACCCCCAGCTCCTTCCCATTAGTCCTCAGCTGTTGCAAAAGTATTTCACTTGTACCTAAAAGAGAACAATACCTCAGAAACTATTCCAAGACAATAAATCAAGAAAGCTGGTTTGTTCACATTTTTTTCTTTTCTTTCCATTCTAAGGTAAACCTCCCACAGAGAAAGTTATGCCATGTGAGGGGTTCGGCCAAATGAATGAAAATATATTTATTTCACTCATGGATTTCTTTTCTGTGGCTCAGTTCCAATTAACAGCCCTGATGGGGTAAAAGTGTGTGTGTGTGTGTGTGTGTGTGTGTGTGTGTTGTGTGGTATGGTTCCTTAACTTTATAATTGCAGCTGTTCAAACATTTATCAATTCATGTTACAAATAAGGAATTCACTGAAGCACAGAGAAGTAGCATATTCTTCCATCAGTTTACCATTTGTTCTGGGATTTAAACAAAATAAATTAAGAATGCATATGGTTTTCACATAAACTAGTTTGGCTTCTTGAAATCAATTCCAAAATTAATCCTTTCTTTGCTGCCTTTCTCTGCTAAAAGCATTCCAATTGTGCATTCCACATTAATAAAAAAGTTAATTTTAGCATTATTTTACAGTTTAGAAAATGCTTTTATGGACAAAATAGATCGGCAAAATATAGTAACAAAAGACACTAGCTTTGGCATCCAAACATCCTTATCATCTGTACAACAGAATGGGTTTGGTGGAGGGGTAGGATTGCAGCTATTCTGAGCCTCTCTGTTTCTTACAAAATTTCTGTAAATCTTAAATGAGATCATACATGTGAAAGTGACTTGTGAAAGTTCTGGAATGAGACAAAAACAGGGCATTAAATCAATTAGCATTTTAAAAATGAGTAACAGCCATTAAAAAGTTCACCCCAAATTAAAAAGAGGTTTATCAGGGCCATCAATCCAAAGTCTTGACTCTGAGTATAATATTCTTTTTACTCCTTTTCACTGCCACTTTTACTTGTTAGTATTGTTTGAAAACACTTTTTTGTTAACAGTTTAGTATGGACTGCATTGTTTCATGAGCAAACTTGTTTTAAGTAACATATTTAAAGGACTAAGAGATTAAAAGCAGGGTATTGATGCCCAGCAGGTGTGGCTCAGTTGTTGAGCAAGGTCCCATGCACCAAAAGGTTGCTGGTTTGATTCCTGGTCAGGGCACATGCCTGGGTTGTGGGCTCCACTCCCAGTGAGGGACATGCAGGAGGCAGCCAACTGATGTTTTCTCTCATTGATGTTTCTATCTCTCTCCCTTTTCCTTCTTTTCTTCTCTCTCTCTCAAAAAAAAAATCAATAAAAATATGTTAAAAATAAAAACAGGGGATTGAAACCAAACTTTTCCGAGTTTAAATCTGAGATTTCTCTCTCTCACTAGCTTTGTGATGGAGCTCTTTTAATTTATCTGAGCATTACAAAACTTCTCACCCTTAAAATTAGGATACAATTAGCATCAACATCATAGGGCTGTTTTGAAGAGTAACCCCATGTAAGCCACTGAAAATAATGCTTTAAGAAGCAGTCAATAATGTTAGCAATTTTTATGTAAACAGTCCTATAGGGTGACTATGTTAATGTGATCAATTACCAGACTTGCCATTTATAGTTGCTGTGACTATAGCAACGTTATCGGTATCCTAGCATCCCAAAGAGCATTGGGTATGAGGTGAGGAGGGCATGTGTGGAATAATGCTGACCTTATCATTAAAGCCTGAGCAGGACCTCTAGGGAGAAGCTCCAGCTTCAGAATGAACAATACCACCCATTGCTAGAAAGTCCAGGATAATGTTTGAATAAAGGCATGCATTACTTATGCATTCCCTTTTCAGTAAAAATGGAAGATCCTTGAAAGGACTAGCAATGACTGGAAAATATACAAGATGAACTCTTTTCTATACTTAGAGCTCTCTAGAAACTTAATAAAAGAGTCCTTTGATACAATGTATCTAGTAATAAATGCTGTGTAACAGAAACACAAATCCTAGAATGTGATGGTGGGAAGAGAATTTAGTGTCTATCTAGGCACACCAATCCCAATCCCATCCAATAAATAGCTTCCTCCCCAGCAACGCCTATAAGCAATCACCTAGCCCCTACTTAATGATCTGAAAGATAGGAAAATTCTCACCTCCCCAAGAAATTATCTTGCTATCTGATAATAATAGATTTTTAGAAAGGTGGGGTGTGTTTTTTGTTTGTTTTACTTTGAACACAATTTTGTTTCATGGTAACTTCTATCAATGGGAATTAATTTATAATGCAAATAAAATAATATTTGTAAATAATAGGACTGTGTAAAAATACTATAAATTGTCTTTCTTTGTAAGCATTATAAAATAAGCTATATTTGGGTATTGTGAGATGGTCCTGAAAATAGACATCTGAACTTTCTTGTCATTATCTTTTACTTTTCACACTAGATATGACTCATATTTGTTATCATTTCTGACCAAATGCCACGAGTCCAATTTATACCTTTCATAAATGAGCCCAGGATTTGAGTGGACATTTAGTTTCTCCTGCTCAAATTCATTTGTTGATGACAAATCTGTTTCTGCTTTATCCTCACTCTGACCTATGTTTTTGTTACTATTGAAAGCAGTCATCGAATAGACATGACCGCCTTTTGATCTGTGGACTGGACCCCGGCGGTGGAAAGCTCCTCACCCCATCCCACCCTTGGGATGCATGTGCTTCTCACCGTTTCCATAGCCAGAGCCGTTTCAAGGACAAAGCCTTGAGTGTAATGTGCTTCTGAGACAATCTGGGCTGTAATATGTGACTGAACCACACTCAGGCCTCTGTACAAACATAAGATTCTGGTGAATGTTGTTATCTTTTTATTTAACAATCTAAGGGAAAAGCAGTCAGTCACCTGACCAAATAGTCAGGTATTACATGTTTTAAAAATTCTTGTGGCACAATAGTACCTGCTATGGCAGACTAATTGAAAATTAGTGAAGATGTATTCATCTTGCAGCTGCCTGAGACATGCCTCATATATAAATTCCCTACTTATCAAAACTGCCACCTACCAATCTGGAGTGGCCTACCTCATTCTTTGGTCTCTGCTTGCCTCCATGTGCGAGGACAAGTTACTGATGTCACCCAGGGAAATTACGAGGTTGTGAACCAACAACTGGTGAGCTAGCCAGGAGATCATAAAAGAGGTCTTGGGGAAAATATTTCAGTTGGCCATCAACTTCTATGGGGCCAGGTGGCCCATATGTTAGACATCTGTGGACTGCTGTGTGAGTACAGGGTTGCCCTCAAAATGCCACTGGTGTAACTGTTTGTTTGAGGAACTTTATATAGTGCACTGTAGCAAAGGGAAAGGATGGGCCACTGCAATGGACTGACCTCTATTGTGGGCAGTTCAGCTGGTCCCCAAATGCCCAACTAAAGGCTGAAGATCCAGTGAGAAAGTTGAAAGAAGAGCTAAGATTAGTGAAGGAGCTGCGGTTGTCCATGACTGCTGGCTTTGGAGCTATCAAACAAGGTGGGAGAGCAGGATACTAAATTGAAGACCTTAGCATGCCATTTTGCAAAGCTAGGAGGGCACAAATTGCTATAGATTAAGCTTGGATCACTTGTAACAAAGCCTGATTTTGATGCTCAGAAGTGGAATTCCTGGGAAAATTAGGAGAGCAAAAGGGAGGATGTTGTGGGGATTGACAGTGAAATGGACAAATTACCACATGCTATCTGGCCATTAAGACAAAGGAAACATTAAATAGTAATTAACTCAGACCTCTGATAATATAGAACTATACTCTAAAACTCCCTACAAGAAAAACATTTATTCTTTCTCTGTCCTTTGAAGATGTAAACCTTATTACATCTTTAAAATATAAATACCCCAGGAGATAACTAATATACTACCCATAGAGACTGAAGAAAAAAATGTGGTGAAAGAGGCTTTTTAATATACAGACTGACTTTGGGTAGAGAGCTTACAATGAGATATACAGATCATGTATCATAATAATGTACACTTGAAACCTATATGATCCTATTAACCAATGTCATTCCAATAAATTTCATTTCAAAAATAATTAAAATATAATACAGACTGCTGTAGAAGCCCCCTTGCCCCAAATCTAGTCACAGCCTCCATAAGATTACTCGTCAAAGGCAAATACAAATCTTAAAAGTCTTTCCACAAAAAGCAGTGAAAAGCTTTAGCCATGTGAGTTGGTGACCTTAACTTGACACAATTTGGATTCAGTAGTTACTGATAAACTAGACAGTTTTGTATTGTTGAACCTGATTCATAGCTAAAATTTTGGAATGGAAGCTATTAGATCTCTGTTTTTGTCTGTCTATATGTCTATGGATGTATGTTATGTATATATGACATTTTTCTACCTCAAGACAGTATTGCCAAGTTAATGTGTAAAGGAGCTCTAATTAATTGGCTTAAAATAAGTGCATACATAAATTAAGTTCTCCAAAAACTCTCAGAAATAGAGAAACTAACCCTAATGCTTTTGAAGTTCATAAGAACTAGAATAATCTTCAGTAAATAACAGCTAGTTTTAGTTTGTTAGCTTGATTAAATTAGATATGCCTTCTGAGTTATCATTAAATTTAATGTAGGCATAAAACTATTATTTCTACCAGGGTTGACTAGTCATATAAATTCATATTATCTCTGTTATAAAATGTGTCAGAAAAAAATAATTTAAGATGATGGCTAGGTGTTTTAAGCCTCATGAAATTTTCATGAGTAATCTAAACTTAATTGTTAAGAACAAGTGAATTAAACAGATGTAAAAGGATATAGAAAGTTGAGAAGAGAGAGAGACTTATCTTGTATAACTAAGCTGGCTAAAATGGGATGAATTTGTTATGGAAGTTTTTTTTTTTTAAATAAGCTTTACTATCAATTGTGTACTCACATAAAACTAAAATTCCATTTTTCTTTATCTCCTAGAATAGCGATTTTCAATCTTTTTCATTTTATGGAGGGCTCACAATGAAATATACAGATCACTAGTAATCACACTAATTACTAAAATTCTGTGACACACCAAATATATAATTTTTGCCGATCTGACAAAACAAAATAGGTATAATTTTGATTCATTCACACTAGATGGCTATTGTTGTCTTGGCTGTTGTTATCTTTTTATTTAACAATCTAAGGGAAAAGCAGTCAGTCACCTGACCAAATAGTCAGGTATTGCATGTTTTAAAAATTCTTGTGGCACAATAGTACCTGCTATGGCAGACTAATTGAAAATCACTGTCTCAGAAGAGCAGGTTTTCTTGGACTATTAGTCAACTTCTAATAAGAGATCATGAAAGGGTTTGCTTTGCCTTTTAAGTAATCTGCCTAGAAATCAAAGATTTTGTGTTTTATCAGATCTTTGGATACTTTAGAAAACTGAATCATCTCAATATTAAAATAGTGAAGTTTTGTTTATAACTATATTAGAGGCCCAGTGCAGGGAGGGGGGGGGGCGGGGGGGCGGGGGGGAGTGTCCCTCAGCCCAGCCTGCACCCTCTCCAATCTGGGACCCCTCAGGGAATGTCCAACTGCCGGTTTAGATCTAATCTCTGTGGGGATCAGGTCTAAACCGGCAGTTGAACATCCCTCTCACAATCTGGGACTCCTAACCACTCACCTGCCTGCCTACCTGATTGCCCCCAACTGCTTCTGCCTGCCAGCCTGATCATCCCCTAACCACTTCCCTGCCGGCCTGATGGCCCCCAACTGCCCTCCCTGCAGGCCTGGTCCCCTCCACCCAATTGCCCTCCCCTGCTGGCCTGATCTCACCCCCAATGGCCCTCCCCTGCCAGCCTGACCTCGCCCCCAACTGCTCTCCCCTGCTGGCCTGATCACGCCCAACTGCCCTCTTCTGCCAGCCTGATCTCACCCCCAACTTCCCTCCTCTGCTGGCCAGTTTGGTTCTGATTGGTCATTTTCTAAGCCAGTCAGCATCAAAAGCTCTGCCTCCTAGGCAGCCATTGGCTCCTCACAGTTGACCCAGATTTGGTTCTGATTGGTTGGTTTCTATGCCAGTTTGCTTCTCTGGGCCTATCAACGGGGCCTGATCAGAAAGGCAGGGCTGATCAGTAGCCCTGGTGGAGGCCTGGAGAGAAATAGAGGCACAGTTGCTGACCAGGCCCAGAGTGAAAGAGAGGCAAGTGCTGATCAACAGCTGCCACAGAGGCTATAGATCAGACTCTGCTTCTCTCTTCAGGCCTCTCTCCAGGCATGATTTGCAGCCTCCTCGTCAGTCAGTGCTGGGCCACCGTGCCTGCAGCCACAGCAGTTAGCGCTGGGTCACCATGGCAACCCAGTGCTGACTGCAGAACTGACTTCTGGTTGGTTGAGTCTCCCGGTCGTTGTGGATGTGATGGACCCAGGGTTTTTATATATTAGGATAGCCTTCTTTTTAAGTATTGGCCTTAAAATATTTATTGCCACTTTAATTAAAAACATAATTAAGGCCGAAACCGGTTTGGCTCAGTGGATAGAGTGTCGACCTGCGGACTGAAGGGTCCCGGGTTTGATTCCGGTCAAGGGCATGTACCTTGGTTGCGGGCACATCCCCAGTGGGGGGTGTGCAGGAGGCAGCTGATCAATGTTTCTCTCTCATTGATCTTTCTAGCTCTCTATCCCTCTCCCTTCCTCTCTGTAAAATATCAATAAAATATATTAAAAAAAAACATAATTAAGTACTGTTTCATGAAGATCTGTGATCCTAATTAGTTTGATATTTTTATGAACTCTCCCAAAATCAAATTCTAAATTGAATGTTTTACTGTCTGTAAATGTGACTTATTCCTCTTCTCGAGTTGAAAGCATAGTTGATTTCTTTTTAATCATTCTTTTTTTTTATCAAATTAATGAATTTTTGGCAAGATGGGGATAAAGACACATATGTAATACCTTAATCAATAAAAAACATAAAACATGTTTTTTACTGCATCCTACATATTTTCCTAAATGATGATATCATATGTTTAGTTAATAGTCAACAGATCTCAGAGAGATGACCAGTACAGCTGTTATGCAATGTAATTACCTTAACTTTAGTTTTCAATTCTTTAATTAAACTTTTATTTGTCTTTTTTAGTTCTTTGTATGTATTTGGTTACCCTTTTACCTTTAATTATTATATTATGGTCAACAAATCTGATCTATAGTATTTTTTTAAAAAATTTAATTAATTCAAATTTTATAAATACTTCAGGTGGTTGCACTCTTTTTGTTGATCCTATTAGCTTAGACAGTCAGTCTTTAGCAGTATTCATTCTGCTATTTTAACTATCTTTTTTTATTTTAGCAATCATGTATTTTATTTTTAAAATCTGATTTTTTGTTTCAAATAACCTGTTCATTTTTTTAATATATATATTATTGATTTCAGAGAGGAAGGTTAAGGGAGAGAGAGAGAAACATCAATGATGAGAAAGAATCATCAGTTGGCTGCCTCCTGCATTCCACCTCCTGGGGATCAAGCCCACAACCCTGGCATGTGCCCTGACACTGACTGGGCAATGAATCGTGACCTCCTGGTTCATAGGTCAATGCTTAACCACTGAGCCATACCAGCCAGGCCAGCATGTTCATTTTTATAAAAGCAGTATTCTCAAAAAATTAAGGTCATTAATTATACCTAGCCTTCTTCTGGTTCCCCAATTAAGACCTAAAGTTCAGTTATTTGATTTTTTGATGTACATATTTGAAATTCTGATTGACAAATATTGATAGTAGATGAAGAATTTTCCACTCCACCAAAAATCTTTATTGACATGAATGGAAAGACATATCTGAGAAAATGTATACAGGAAGGTGTATTTCCCCAGACATTGCCAAGTCTGCAATTAAAATCTGGAATAACTACAGATATCTTGTAACTGTGTGGGGAGGAGTCATGACAACATACCAATGATGTCAGAATAAAAAGAAAAAAAGGCGGGGATCAAAGATGGCAGCTGACGGGATGGCAGGCTGCAAGACAGTGTGTGAGTGAGAGGAGGGAAAGGAGAGTGCGTGGATGTGTGGGGAGTGTCTGTATTTGTGAGTGAGGGGCAGTTATATTCCACAGGACTTTTGGGGACTTGGTGGACCAGGCTCCCCTGGCCAAGAAGCCTCTACTACTGCTGAAATCTCTCCTGGAGCAGCTGGCTTTGCCACAGAGGCTGTGCCATCTTGAAGGGGAGAGTGGCTGTGATCAGAAGCCCAGCCTTACCTTCAACCAGAGAGACCTCGGATACCTTCCGGGACCTTACAACCACAAAGACAAGGGATCAGCTGCCTCAGCTGTGAACCCACAAACACCGAGACTCCAGCCTCCATGGCCGCGAGTGCCTAAAAAGTTTGCCCAGGGAGAGACAAAATGTTGCCAAATATGCGAATGGTACCTGTGTGTTCTCAGAGAGCAGATAGAAGGAATAGCTGAATCAAATAACATCCACCCGGAATTGGCAAATTAAACAGAGCTGATGAGGCAATCAATGGACAGAAAGGTCAGAGATTGCCTAGAGCAGTGGTTCTCAACTTTTCTAATGCCACGACCCTTTAATACAGTTCCTCATGTTGTGGTGACCCCCAACCATAAAATTATTTTCGTTGCTAGTTTATAACTGTAATTTTGCTACTGTTATGAATCGTAATGTAAATATCTGTGTTTTCCGATGGTCTTAGGCGACCTGCTAGTGGTTAGAACCTAAGACCATCGGAAAACACAGATATTTACCTTACGATTCATAACAGTAGCAAAATTACAGTTATGAAGTAGCAACAAAAATAATTTTATGGTTGGGGGACACCACAACATGAGGAACTGTATTAAAGGGTCACAGCATTAGAAAGGTTGAGAACCACTGGCCTAGAGAGAGCTCTGCCTCCTCAGATTCAGCTGAATGTTTCTTGTTTGGGTGTTTGTTGTTTGCATTTTTTGGATTAGTTGTTGTTTGCATTCATCTTTGGGTGCTTGTTGTTTGCATTTTTTTGATTTCTTGTTGGTTTTTTTGGAGTTTTCTCCCCATATACATATATTTTTCCCCTACTTTTTTCTTCTCTTTCTTTTTTCTTTTACATTTTTTTCCTTTTCTTAATATCATTTTTGCACTCTTTTCACTCCCCTAATTCTCTTTTCTCTGGTGCTTACCTTTGTTTGGGGTTATTGGTATCCATGAATACATTTGTGTTTGATTCCCTGTGCGTTGTGTCTTGTCGTGTTGTATTTTGTGCCTTTAAGTCAATGCAGGAGAGAGAGAGAGAGATACATAACCAGACACCCTGAGAGGAGTGAACATAGGGAGACAAAAAACAGCCCCCATACAAAAGAAAAGGAGGAATCACCAGAAAAAGAAGTAAACAAAATAGAGGCAAGCAATATGTCAGAGAAAGAATTCAGAGAAATTGTCATAAGGATGCTGAAGAGGTTGGAAGACAAATTCAACAATATGTGTAAGAACCAAGAGGAAATGAAGAAGAACCAAGAAGAAAGGAAAAATGACATCACTGCACTAAAGAACACAATAGAAAGCATCAACAGTAGATTAGAAGAAGCGAAGAACCACATCAGTGAGCTAGAAGACAAGGTAGGAAAAAATAGCCAAGCACAAGAGCAACTGAAAAAAAAAAACAAACTTAAAAAACAGGAGGAGAGCCTAAGGAAAGTTTGGGACAACACAAAATGAAACAACATTCGCATAATAGGTGCTGGAAACCAATCATTGTACCACTAATAGAAAGATGTGGACAGGAAACTGGGAAGGCTGGTCAACAACCTTAATTGTTTTGATCACTCACTGTTTAGTTGAAACATTGTTAGCTGAAGCAGCCTCCACCTCTGTTTGTTTCATGTAAATTTCTGTTATTGGAATTTCCTGCCTAAAGGTTATGGGCGTATCCCATAGTCTCAATAAAAGGGATTGAAAGGCCAGAGCAAAGGGTAGTCCTTCCACTAGAGTTGGGCTCCCGCCTGGCCCCCAATATTTCCAAATTAATACTTTTCCAAGTCTCTTTTCATTTGTGTGCGGCCTTCTCCAGAACCCAAACCCTGAACCGGAACCCTGAACCACGCGGGACATGAAAAGGGGTTCCCACATCTGGCGCCTGAACCCGGGACTTCTGGAGGAGATGATATTTTTCGCCTAAGAGTGAAGGAAGGGAAAAATTCACCGAGAAATAGGTGAGGGAGGTTCACCGCACACAAAGCCCACGGACTAACTGCAGAGTCGTGATCTGTAAGTAGGGTGGGAACGTCTTTTTCAGCCAGGCTAATGGGGAAGAATTAGGTTATAAAATAATGTGGTTTCTTATGCAAATTAAAATCTTAATTGGTATTTGGAATTTAAAATCTGTAATAAGAAATGAAACTCCACTGCTGAAACCGCCTCTGGTGCGGATAAATTCAAAGGTGGCAGGAAAGGGCAGGGCTATCCGCTCTCCCGCAATGAGGTTACTTAAGGTTTCATTTAAAAATTATAAAAGAACTCGCAGGGAAATGCAAATCTTGCCAAATTGGGTGCTAGTTATTACTTTGGAAAGAGAAAAAGAAAGAAAATTTAAGATCTATCTTTTAAGCATGAAAAGAAATTCAGCCAGATCTGTTGCTGAAACTTCCCCCGAAATAAGCAGGATGTTGTTATTAATCTAGGAACTGCTAAATGTTTGACTTGATAGCTTTAAACGTACAAAGTTCAAATTAAATTGGAGAAACTATATAGCTGTGGTAATTAAAATCATATATGGATATATATATATTTGATCGTTTTTTCCATGTTAAAATTTCAAGGCTTTAACAGAGATGATTCTTGGAAAGCTCCAAGGGCCCGGAGTAATACAGGAAATTTGTTCTCTCTTCTTAAAGGAAATATTTTTGAAATTTAAACGATTGATACTTGAAATCACATGGAAAGCTTTATCAAATAAAAATTAATAACTATATTTTACTTTTAGATGTTATAAAGGTTTTGGCCTTTAAAGTAGGGGACTATTCACTACTTGCTCCTGGGAGAGGTGCAAAAAAAATGTAATTAGACTTTATACAAAGAAAAATTGACAGCCAGTTTGAAACTGAATTGCCATGGCCTAGAGCAAAGAATATCCTTACATGATATTATTCTACAATGTCGTCATAATTTTTGATATTTTACAACAGCATATTGTACAATTATCCCAAACAAACTTACAACCTAATTCTTTGCATGTTTGGCAGCAATTAAAAAAAAAAAAAAAGGACATGAATTCCAGAAAGGAATTAAGGCCTCCCTGGGAAGGCACTTGAGCATTCTATACTGGCCTTTTTGCCAAGAGGGACTCTTCCATAGCTGTTGCCTGAACTTTCTGTTCATGCTGAGGTTGAAGCCTCGTGATGGCTGGTACCATGGATCTGTCTCTGTCCCAATGGCATGAGCTGGGCCCTCTCTGGAGAAGAAACCTGGGTTTCCCAAGATATGTGATCAGTGCCGGGGCCCTGCCAGCAGGTAAGGGGATCCCAAGGCAGGTGCTGGGCGTGGAGGCCACAGGGGCATAGGCTACCAAGGAGACAGAACTGAACCTCACATCACCCTGCTTGGCCCTGGAGGATGGCTGGTTAGTCAATGACTGGTAAAACTTCTCAAGGGAGGGGCAACCTAAGACAGGCACAGTCGCAGGGCGCCATCAGGAGAGAACTTGGGGATCAACAGAGGTGAGGCACAGTCCCTCACCCCCCCAACATTGCAGGGGCTTGAACCGGAACCCTGAACCGGAACCCTGAACCACGCGGGACGTGAAAAGGGGTTCCCACAAATAGGGGTCCCAGAAGGAGAGGAAACTGAGCAAGGAATAGAAAACCTTTTTGAAGAAATAACGACAGAAAATTTTCCTGATATTGGGAAGAAGAAACAACTCACACAAGTCCAAGAAGTTCATGGAGTCCCAAACAAGATGAATCCAAAAAGATCAACACCAAGACACATCATAATTAAATTGGCAAACACCAATGACAAAGTAAGAATCTTAAAGGCTGCCAGAGAGAGACAGAAAGTTACCTACAAGGGATCTCCCATTAGACTATAAACTGATTTCTCAAAAGAAACTCATCAGGCCAGAAGGGAATAGAATGAAATATACAAAGTGATGCAAAGCAAGGGTCTGAATCCAAGAATACTGTACCTAGCAAGGCTATCAATCAAAGTGGAGGGTGAAATCAGGATCTTCACAGATAAAAAGTATTAAGTGAGTTTATTACCACAAAACCAGCAATGCAAGAAATGCTAAAGTGATTTCTATAAAAAGAAGAAATAGAAAAGGAAGAAGGAAAAGGCATAAAGAATAAAAATGGAGAAAAACAATTATCTATCAAGAACAACCTTAAATGTAAATGGATTAAATGCCCAAACAAAAGACATAGGGTAGCTGAGTGGATAAGAAAACATGACCCATATACTAGTATTTGCTGTCTACAGGGACCCACCTCAGAACAAAGGACACACACAGACTGATGGTGAAGGGATGGAAAAAGGTTTTTCAGGCAAATAAAAATAAAAAAAAAGCTGTGGTAGCAATACTTATGTCTGACAAATTCGACCTCAGAGTGAAGGCCATAACAAGAGATAAGGAAGGCCACTTCATAATACTAAAGGGAACAAGTCAACAAGAAAATATAACTCTGGTAAACATATATGCACCCACTACAGGAACACTCAAAATACATTAAAAAAAAAAACTTCTGGAGGATATCAAAGGAGAGATTGACAGCAATACAATCATATTAGGGTACTTTAATACCCCACTAACACCACTGGATAAATCCTCTAAACAAAAAATCAGCAAAGAAACATCAATCCTAAATATCTCACGAGATCAGATGGAATTAATTGGCATCTTCAGAACATTTCAACCCGAAGCCACAGAATATACATTCTTCTTGAGTGCACATAGGTCATTTTCAAAGATAGACCACATATTGGGACACAGGCAAAGTCTCTTCAAATTCAAGAAGATAGAAATCATATCAAGCATCTTCTCAGATCAGAATGCCATAAAATTAGAAATCAACTACAATAAAAACAATGAAAAAAAATCAAACACCTGGAGGCTAAATAGCATGCTATTAAATAATGATTGGGTTACCAAAGAGATCAAAGAAGAAATAAAAAGCATCATGGCAACAAACAACAATGAAAACACAACAATCCAAAATCTATGGAATACAGTGAAAGCAGTCCCGAGAGGGATGTTCATAGCTCTACAGGCCTACCTCAAAAAACAAAAAAGAATGATAATAAATTATCTAATCCTACAACTCAAAGAGTTAGAAAGAGAGTAACAAGAAAAGCCCAGCGTAAGCAGAAAGAAGGGAATAATAAAGATGAGAGCAGAAATAAACGACATAGAGACCAAAAGACAGTACAAAATATCAAAAAAAAAAAAAAGATCTAGTTCTTTGAAAGGATAAACAAGATTGATGAACCTCTAGCCTTGCTCACCAAGAAGCAAAGAGAGAGGATCCAAATAAGCAAAATCAGAAATAAAAGAGGTGAAGTAACAACCAATCCCACAGAATTATAAAGGATTATGAAAAAATACTATGAACAACTCTATTCCAAAAAAATGGACAACCTAGATGAAATGGACATATTCTTAGAAAAACACAAGCTCCCAAAACTCAACCAAGAAGAATAAAAAAACCTGAATAGGCTGATAACTACTGAAGAAATTGAAGCAGTGATTAAAAATCTTCCAGCAAATAAAAACCCTGGTTCAGACAGCTTTACAGGGGAGTTTACCAAGCATTCAAAGAGGAACTAAAACCTATCCTCCTCAGATTATTCCAAAAAATTCAAGAGAAAGAAAAAATTCCAGCTCTTTCTATGAAGCCAGCATTACCCTAATTCCAAAACCAGATAAAGACACCACAAAAAAAGAGAAATGCAGGCCAATATCCTTGATGAACATAGATGTTAAATCCTCAACAACATTCTAGCAAATTGGATCCAGAATTACTTAAGAAAGATTATACACCATGACCAAGTTGGATTTATTCTGGGGATGCAAGGATGGTACAATATCTACAAATCAATAAATGTGATACATCACATAAACAAATTGAGAGACAAAAATCACATAATCTTATCAATTGATGCAGAAAAGCATTTGACAAAATCCAACACCCTTTCTTGATAAAAACTTTCAGCAAAGTGGGAATAGTGGGATCATACCACAACATAATAAAAGCCTTATATGACAAATCTACAGCCAACATCATACTCAATGGGCAAAAACTAAACTCATTTCCCCTGAGAACGGGAATAAGACAGGGATGCCCACTTTCGCCACTTCTGCTTGATGTAGTACTGGAAGTGCTAGCCATAGAGATCAGACAAGAAGAAGAAATGAAAGGCATCCAAATTGGAAAAGAAGAAGTAAAACTGTCATTATTTGCAGATGACATAATACTATACTTAGAAAACCCTAAAGACTCCATCAAAAAACTACTAGACCTAATAAATGAATTTGGCAATGTAGCAGGATACAAAATTAACACCCAGAAATCTATGGCCTTTTTATACACCAATAATGAACTCACAGAAAGAGAAACGAATAAAGCAATCCCATTTACCATTGCATCAAAAAAATTAAGATACCTAGGATTAAACTTAACTAAGGAGGTAAAAGACCTGTCCTTGGAAAACTACAGGACATTGAAAAAAGGGATAGAGGAAGACATAAACATGTCAAAGAACATACCGTGTTCATGTATTGATAGAATCAACATCATTAAAATGTCCATACTACCCAAAGCAACCTACAGAGTCAATGCAATCCCCATTAAAATACCAATGGCATACTTCAAAGATCTAGAACAAACTCTCCAAAAAATCATCTGGAATAAAAAAGACCCCGAATAGCCACAGCAATCCTGAGAAAGAAGAACAAAGTTGGAGGGATCACAAAACCAGATATCAAACTTTATTACCAAGCCACTGTTCTCAAAACTTCCTGGTACTGGCACAAGAACAGACATAGAGATCAATGGAACAGAACAGAGAACCCAGAAATTGACCCAAGCCATTATGTTCAATTAATAGTTGATAAAGGGGGCAAGAGCATACAATGTAATCAAGACAGTCTCTTCAATAAATGGTGCTGGGAAATTTGGTCCGATACATGCAAAAAAAATGAAACTAGATCACCAACTTACACCATACACAAAAACAAACTCAAAATGGCTAAAGGACTTAAATGTAAGGCAGGAAACCATAAAAATCCTACAAGACTCCAGAGTCAGCAAAATAGCAGACATATGTCATTGGAATATCTTTACAAACACAGCTCCTAGGGCAATGGAGACTAAAAAAAATAAAATAAACAAATGTGGCTACATCAAAATAAAAAGCTTCTGCACAGTAAAAGAAACCATCAACAAAACAACAAGAAAGCCCACTGCATGGGAGAACATATTTGCCAATGCTATTTCAGATAAGGGTTTAATCTCTAAAATTTACAGAGAACTCATACAACTTAACAAAAGGAAGATAATCCAATCCAAAAATGGGCAAAAGATCTAAATGGACACTTTTCAAAAGAGGACATACAGAAGGCCCAGAGACATATGAAAACATACTCAATGTCACTAATCATCTGAGAGATGCAAATAAAACAACAATGAGATAACATCTCACACCTGTGAGAATAGCTATCATCAACAAATCAACAAACGAGATGTGCTCACAAGGATGTGGAGAAAAAGGAACCCTTGTGCACTGCTGGCGGGAATGCAGACTAGTGCAGCCACTGTGGAAGACAGTATGGAGTTTCCTCAAAAAGTAAAAAATGGCCCTAACTGGTTTGGCTCAGTGGATAGAGCGTTGGCCTGCGGACTGAAGGGTTCCAGGTTCGATTCTGGTCAAGGGCATGTACCTTGGTTGCGGGCACTCCCAGTAGGGAGTGTGCAGGGGCAGCTGGTCAATGTTTCTCTCTCATTGATGTTTCTAACACTCTATCCTTCTCACTTTCTCTCTGTAAAAAAATCAATAAAATATATATACAAAAAGTAAAAAAAGGAACTCCCATTTGACCCAGTAATCCCACTTCTAGGACTATATCCCAAGAAACCAGAAACACCAATCAGAAAGGATACATGCACCCCTATGTTCATAGCAGCACCATTTACAATAGCTAAGATTTGGAAACAGCCTAAGTGTTCAGCAGATGAGTGGATTAAAAAACTGTGGTACATCTACACAATGGAATATTATGCCATTATGAAAAAGAAAGAACTTTTACCATTTTCAACAGAATGGATGGAACCAGAGAGCATTATGCTAAGCAAATAAGCCAGTTGGAGAAAGATAAATATTACATTATCTCACTCATATCTATACTAAAAAAAGGGTAATATGCTAATTAGACTGGACATCTTCTGGACATCCTTTGCCCTCTGGACAAAGCCACGGTGGTGGGGGGCTGAGGCAGGGGCAGTTAGGGGCGACCAGGCCAGTAAGGGAGGGCAGTTAGGGGCAACAAGGCCTGTAGGGGAGGGCAGTTAGGGGCGATCAGGCAGACAGGCAGAGTGGTTAGGGGTAATCAGACAGGCAGGCAGGCAGGTGAGTGGTTAGGAGTCAGAGGTCCTGGATTGCGAGAGGGATGTCTGACGGCCGGTTCAGGCCTAAACCGGCCAGCGGACGTCCCCCGAGGAGCCTTGGAATGGAGTGGGTGCAGGCTGGGCTGAGGGAATCCCCCCATCCTGTGCAAAAATTTTGTGCACCAGACCTCTAGTGGGGGATATAATGATCAACATAATTTGATGAACAAGAATAGATCCAGAGACAAATGGCAGGGGAGGGGTGGTTAGTGAGCAACCAAAGGACTTGTATGCATGCATATTAGCATAACCAATGGACATAGACACTGGGGCAGTGGGTGCTTGCCCAGGGTGGGAATGGCTGGGGGCAGGGGTTAATTGGGGGAAAAAGGAGAGATATGTAAAACTTTAGACAATAAAAAAATAAATAAAAAATAAATTTAAAAAGGCTCTAGTCCTTGATGTTATTGGTCAGTAACTGAATAAAAAACCCTGGAGGTATTCTATCTATGGGCTTGTCATTTTATGGATTGATTTTTTTCACTTTTATATCCACTATGACTTAGGTTTTCTATAACTAGAGCCAACATCATACAAATCAATATGATACCTCCTACAACCCATTTTCTAAAAATGAACCACAGTTTTTAAAAATCATAAATTACATCATGCTACTCTTCTGCCTATACTGCTCCAAGGGTTTCTCATCCTATTTAGAATAAAATCTAAACTCTTCCTTGATTTATAAAACCTTCCTCATCTGGCCTTGGCTTCCCTCTATGACTTACTCTTTTTTTTTTTTTTAATTGATTTTTTACAGAGGGGAAGGGAGAGAGAGAGAGTTAGAAACATCAATGAGAAACATCTATCAGCTGCCTCTTGCATACCTCCTACTGGGGTTGTGCCTGCAACCAAGGTATATGCCCTTGACCAAAATCGAACCTGGGACCCTTCAGTTCGCAGGCCGACGCTCTATCCACTGAGCCAAACTGGCCAGGGCTATGGCTTACTCTTTTACCATCACCCTACTTCCTTTTATTTGTATCTTCAAATATTGTAAGGTCATTCATGTCTTAGGGCCAGCACACTAGCTCTTATCTCTCCTAGGAATGTCTTTTCTCCAGATCTTTAAATAACTGGTTTCTTTTTTGTTTACCTCTCAATTAAAATATCAGCTTTTTGAAAAACTCTTCCATAACTATCCAAATTAGAGCAACCACCCAGTGATTTTTCTACCATAGTATCTTACATTAATTATTTGCATTGCATATATCTCAATTTGATATATTTCTTTCTTCTTTTAATTGCCTGATTTTCCTTTTAATAGTGTGGGTTCCATATTAACAAAGACATTTAACATCTTGTTCACTACAAATAGTATTCATTTCACCTAGGAGAGTGCCTGGCATTTAATAAGTCCTCAGTAAATAGTTGTGGAATAAGTGAATCAATCTATTCTTATCTCCTAGAAATCCTTCACTGCCCTAATCAATGGTGGTACATTTCTATAATTAGTCCCACTGCTAGATGTGTATTTTTATATCTGTTATATCATTTCATTAGGATTTGGGAGGGAGATATATATAAATGCAC
The DNA here is from genome assembly GCF_963455305.1 of Plecotus auritus. Lineage (NCBI taxonomy): Eukaryota > Metazoa > Chordata > Mammalia > Chiroptera > Vespertilionidae > Plecotus > Plecotus auritus. The sequence continues at coordinate 178,827,484 of NC_137771.1, forward strand.
ATATTCACCAGCATTTTTATAGGAATCAGAGATTTTACTAAATGTAATCATCACTATCTTTGAATGTTTTAATGATGTACAAACCACTGTTCACCTTAAAGTAATTTGAATTTTTTACACTTCCTAAATTATTATAATTTCAACTGCTGGATAGAAACAGAAAGTCCTAAAGGAGCAGGATGGATGAGGCACAAATACAGAAGGGTGTCCTTTCTAACATTATAATTGTTAATTTGCTTTGAATAAATATAAAAATAAGCTGACTGTAAAGCCCAGGTATAGACTACAAGAAAAATATGTCAGTGAGAATGCACACTGACCCTCAAGTTTTTTTATTTGACACATAAGAGTATATTTCAGTGATTTTGAGATTTTACATATTATAGATTATAATATTTTTCAAATAGGAATTAACTTTTTATTTTGACCAATTAACATTTATGAATATTATCACTATTATAAAAGGATATTCTGACTTCAAATAATATAAAAGATATATCTGAGAATAAAATATACTCTTTTAAATAGTTTTAATTTTGTGGAAAATTTACTTCATTATTCTTAGTTTTCCCATTTTGCAATGGACCAAAGGAAAACTTACCAGTGTTCAGCACTGGTTCTAAGATTAATAAAAATTCTTGAGAATTAAATTCTGAAAATATGAATTTAAGGTTCAACTCTACATGATGTGACCATGAATAAATCACTTAACTTTCTAGAGACTCAATTTCTTTGTCTATTTCTACCTATCTAGATAGAGAAAGTTGAGGACCAAATAAAATAACCATCCTTAAAAATATTTTATAAGCTATAGCTTTTTTATATAAATTATGGACTTGATGTAAGGTCTGGGAGAAAGAGGCATGTGGACTCTAGTCTTTGTCAACTGAGAAACCCAAAGTTGCTTCAAACTTAGATAGGAAAACTAAGTTTAGGAGGAAAGACCAGCAGTTTAATTTTGGATGTAAGTTTCAGATATCCATTAGATACTCAAATGGACATGTCAAGGGACATTTGGATATAAGGATTTGGAGGATATGAGAGAGATTTAGCCTGGGGATATAAATTTGACAATTGTTAGTCTGTAGGTGGTTTTAAAGGTCGTGAAGCTGGAGGAAATCCCAAGGAAATGATGCAGACACCGAAATTAATAGGTTCAATGTATGGCCTCTGGACATGCTATTGTTCTGACATCTGGGGGAAGGGGAAAGTGAAGGATGCTGAGGCAGAACAGTCTGATGACAGACAATCAAGGACAGCATTATGCTGAAATCCAAGTAAAAAGTTCTCCAGAAACATAAGGTTAGAACTTCTTCTTGATGCCCTTTGTAATTCAAAATCTTGCCTTGCAACTCTGGGTTATCTATCTTAGTTTGTCCTGGTGCTGACCCTACTGACATAGCTAACCATTCCCCAAGTTACGGATTTGCTATTTACCTCCCTCATTACTGGCTGGCAATGCCCTCCAGTGGCCATTATGGAAAATGTCCCAATTCTCCAATGGACTATAAAGACTATGAAGAGATAACTGCACTGAAAAACTATTGCCAAGATGTTTCAGCTGGAACCACTTTTCTTTACTCCCTTTCTTGTTTTATGTTTCTTCTGGCAATCTATCTTTCCTGGTATTCTTTCTAAACATTCTTTCTTTCTTGACTTTATTTCTAAATATATAAATCTGTATCTCCTATCAACACAATCTTGAAAATTACTTACATGCCTAAAAATAATTTATGGCATATCAGGCAAGCAAAGTCAGACAGCATGAATGCTATTTTAAGCTTGTATAGATCCTAGAACAAAGCAGAAGATTATTTGAAGAAATTTTTATTCTTGAAGAATAAATGCCAAAACCGTATTCACAACATTCTTTTCCTAAAATATGTTGCCTAGTGACCAAGTTGAATCAATTGACAATTGATCTGGTAGGCATCTCAATAGACGGTCTGTTTGACTACCCTTTAGGAGGAAGAATAACGATGGGCTTGTGAAGCTCTGTCTACCCAGGGGAATGGAGGCTGTGGCAAGGAGAAATCAGAGAGGGGGAGTGGAGCCAAAGATGGGAAGGAGCTACATTAGAAAAATGAAGAGAGCAATAGAAAGGTTCACTTTAATTTGTTGACAAAATGATTGTTTTTATTTATAAGGTAGGAATAAATAAGATAAAAAATTATAACAGTAATCCATATATATGCATATTTGCCAGGTTTTGTAAAGGCTGTAGGTAGAAAATGAAAGAAAAAAAAAGAGAAGAAAAAAAAAGAAAAAAGAAAAAAAATTTTTTCTGATTCTCTCCTTTGGCTGAATGCTAGAACTACAATGCCTCCTATAAGACTACATGCATTGAGGGGGGCCTTATGTGGCTGAATCATAGCATAGTCCTGTTGTAACAAAAAGATCCTTCTCTATAAGTGACAAATTGCTAAGATTGAAGCTTTGGTTTGAGGAAGACCCAAAAGGTGGAAATTACCCATATATGTCAACCAAAAAAAGGGGGGGGGCATCATGTAAATGCTAATATCTATGTCTAACCCCTTAACAATAAAATAGGAATTAGGAGTGGAGGAATAGCCTTTCTCCTTTAGTAAACTCTGAATAAATGTATATTGCACATGATCTAGCCCCTACTTATTTTTGAAAATTCATCTCTTACAATGCACCTCTCTATCAATATACTTTGTTGTTGTTGTTCATCCTCACTGGAGGATATTTTTTCACTAATTTTTAGAGAGAGTGGAAGGGAGGGAGAGAGAAAAAGAGAGAAACATCGATATAGAGAGACACATCAATTGGTTGTCTTCTGTACCCGCTCTGACTTGCATCCAAGGTATGTGTCCTTGACTGGAATAGAACCTGGGACCCTTCAGTCTGCACGCCAACACTCCAACCACTGAGCCAAACCAGCTAGGGCCTTTTTTGTCTTTTATTAATATTTCAGGCATACTGAGTGGCTCATAATACTCTAGATGTTATCATTGGCTCTTACCTATGCTACCTAGAAAGACTGTCATTTTCTTCTTTCATTGAGATTACTTATTCTATAAAGTTTTACTTTTGTAGAGAGGTTTTTGGAACTGTCTAAGGAGGCTTTGCTTCCTTTTTTGCCCCTCATGATACTTTGAATAACCTTTACTTTTATAAAAGATATATTAATCACACTGTCTTAGAACTGTCTGGATACACAACTGCAAGAATATAGTGGCATGGTTTTAAGTTCACTTGAAGATTCCATGAGCCAAGGACCTGAAGTGTACATCCTAAACTACCCCACCCTTTGCCAGTTACATTGACTCGATGACCAAACCATGTCAATTCCATTTCATAAGTGTCCCTAGAATCTGCGTTTTCTTCTACCTATACTGCTACTGCCTTAGCTGAAGTTATTTTCTCACAATCTTTTACCAGAAGCCTTTGGTCACAAATTTCTTTAGTCATCAACCCCCTCCTCCCCACTCCACCTAAAATTCCATACTGTAACTAGATTTATCAATGAAAAACAAATATTATCATCATTTTCTTTTTAAAATGTGTATTGGATCATTTTTACTTATTTTTACATAACAATAATTTATATAACATTTCACAATTTGCTTTATTAATAAATAATATTAATTAATAAATAATTGGTGGTTTTAAATGAGTTTTGTAGTGGCTATTGCTCCTCATGCACCAAAAATTGATGGAATTCATAGTAAGTGTCCTGAAAATTATTTTAAAAACTACTTTGGCTCTAATATATTTTGCTGTTACATTGAGCACCTGTGATAGCTGATCTTTGCCTATGAGTGTCCAGTTGCAATTCAATTCAGAGTTAATTTTTATTTTGAACATGCAATGAGGTCCTCAGCAATGTGGGCACTTTATGGTGTCTGTTCACTGTACATGTGTATTAACAACTAGAATTACTGTCAAGATGATATTCTTTTTAAGAAGTTGGGGATGGTGGAGGTGGAAGAGGGGATAAGTGGTGGTGGAAAAGTAAAATAAAATAAAATATGAAAATTCTGTTAAAAATAAAAAGAACTATTAGTGTTCTGAAACTTCTTTCAAGCATCTACCACCAGGTGGAGCTAGATAAAACTATTTTTTAAAGCTATTTTCCCCTCGCAACCTCTTATCAGTAACACGATGTTATTTTTCTGTTCTGAATCCTTCATTTTAGCTGTTTCTTAGTAATTCCAGTAGATTCATAATCAGTAAAGGTGGCAGCCTAACAAATCTGGGGAATTCCTTCCATTTTCTCAGTTTCCTGCAAAACTTCCTACAACTCTGGAATGCCTCAGTTTGAGACTGTGTATGTCAGAAATTAAGCTAAGTCTTTATTCCCTGTTATAATAAAACAAATAATAAATAAACAAACGAACCAAAAACACTCCTAGAAGAGGTAGTTAATTTGTCAAATATTTCAGTCTAAATTTTCTCTGCCAGGGAGGTAGGGCCAGTCCATCCCATTAACTGGCCATGCAGGTTAGTAGTTGAGATTAGGTTCCTACGGGAAAAGCCAGGATGGTTTCCTAGCCCAGCCTGGTATCCAGGACCAAGAGAGCCAAACGGAAAGTGTAAGTTCAAGTTTTGGGACAATTCTGGGGCTCAAAGTTCCTGATGCCTTGTATGATTTCCATGTAAGAATTCTGAGGTAGGTCATATGCAGTGTTTTAGTAGGAAAAACTGGAGAATAGGTAGAATAGGAAGGGTGTTAGATAAAGAGAATCCTGGGAAACAAAAAAAAAATTGTCACAGATTACAAGCCTGAGCAGCTAAAAGATATAGGGTCAGATTGACTCATGAATACCAAAAATTGAAGTGATCTTAGAAAGTATATAATGCAGTGATTTAAAATAGGCTATGAGATTGTAACTTTGCAGAGTTTATTCAAAGAGGTGAGGGTAGTGAAAAGAGGGTTGAGTGACTGGGTCTCTGGTCCTTTCCTCAATTCAACTAAAATGGGTTTTCTTTTATTTATTTAACTTATTCTGTTTCCATGAAAGATTGTCCTTTGGGAGGGGGGGAAGCATTATTTATATGTATGTATAAATTATGAAAGCATTATATATTTTATGAGCATGTATATATTTGTAATTATTTTACATGTTACATATTACATACATATAATATATAAATAATGATTTTAACATATTTTATATAATTTCAAGAGAGAAAGGCAGATACTAGGATATACAATTACAGGATGGTGGAATATTTTGAAGTTTGTTTTTCTAGTTGGTCAAACTCCTCCTCTCAGAAAAAGATTGACTTTTCCCAAAGCATATAATTAGACAAAGCAATGAAGTGAACTTTGATGATTCTTGAAAGAAGAGTTTCCTGAGGAAAACAGACAAGAGAAAGAAAGAGATATTGGTCCCAAATCCAAATGTTGAACCACTTCCTACCCAAGGTGTGCTTGCTTATGTCCAACTTGTGTTTTTAGAGTATTTTTAAAAATATATTTTTATTTATTTCAGAGAGGAAGGGAGAGAGAGAGAGAGAGAGAGAGATGAGAGAGAATTGATTAGCTGCCTCCTGCATGCCTCACACTAGGAATTGAGCCTGCAACCTGGGCATGTGCCCTGACATGGAATCAAACTATGACCTTCTGGTTCATAGGTCAACACTCAACCACTGAGCAACACTGGCCAGGTGTTTTTAGAGTATTTTAGAGTTCAAAAACATTTCACACCCACTATCTTATTTAAGACAAATAATTATTTGCTGGTACTTATCCCACTTATTTACACTATCTTCCCCACCACCCCAACCCAAGCTTTATTGAATTATGCTTGACAAATAAAATCTGTACATATTAAGGGTATGCAACAGTATGTTTTGATTTATGTATATATTGTGAAGTGATTCCAACAATCAGCTTATTAACATAGATTTTACCTCACATTGTTAGTCTTTTGTGCCTGTGTGTGCAGTGAGAACACTTGAGGTTTACTGTCTTAGCAAATTTCAAGTACACAATACATTGTTATTAACTACTAGAGGCCCGGTGCACAAATTTGTGCACAGGTGGGGTCTGGCCAGCCCACCCCGATGACAGCCAATCTGGTGTGGGGTCAGCCGAGGTAGCGGCTGTGGGCGGTTGGGGGTGCGGGGGTTGATCAAGGCCCTGACTGGGCCGGTTGGCTGCCACAGTGCATATCATAGTGATTGGTCATCCAGCATTCCAGTCACTTGGCTTTTTATATATATAGATAGTCACCATGCTGTACATTAAATCTCCAGAATTTAATTCATCTTGTAACTAAAAGTTTTACCCTTTGACCAACATCTCTCCTTTTCCCCACCCCTCATCCCTAACTACCTCTCTACTCTCTATAAGTATCAGTTAGACTGTGGTGTTTTTTTTTTTTTAGATTTTACATATCAATGAGATTATGCAGTATTTGTCTTTAGATGTCTGTCTTATTTCATTTAGCATAACACCCTCATCGTTCATTCATGTTTGCAAATGGCATAATACACACACACACACACACACACACACACAATACATATTATCCTATATAATAAAAGCCTAGCAATTGAACAGTGCAATGACCAGAATGACTGGTCAACCAGTCACTATGACATGCACTGACCAACAGGGGGCAGATGCTCAATGCAGGAGCTGCCCCCTGGTGGTCAGTGTGCTCCCAGTGGGAGCACCGCTCGGCTGACCAGGATGAGCAGCTGCTCCCGCTGTGGGCTGATCCCCACAGGCCACATCCCCCACCAGTGCACGAATCCCATGCACCGGGCCTCTAGTATACATATATATGTTACACATATAATATATACATATAATACACATATTATACATAAATGTATATATACCCATTTTCTTTTTCAGTCACCTATTATTTGATAGTCTGTTTCCATATCTTGGTTACAATGAACAATGGTGCAATGAACATAGGAGTGCAGATACTTCTTCAAGGTAGTTATTTTATTTCCTATGGACATATACCCAGAAGTGAGATTGCTGGGTTATATTAAGTTCTATGTTTAATTTTTTGAGGACACTCCTTACTGTATTCTGCAATGGCTGTACAAATTTACATTCCTACCAAAAATGAACAAGGATTCCCATTTCTTCACATCATCGAGATTTGTTATCTCTTGACTTTTTTTTTAATTTTTAAATATTTTATTTGTTTTTGTGTGTTTTTTTATTTTTATTTTTTTTAATTGTTTGAAGTATTACAAATAGTAGTACATATGTCTCTTTTTTTTTCCCCATTGACCTCCCCCTGGCCTCCCCTTCCCCCCAGTACATGCCTTTACCTGCCCTCCCCCCAGTGTCTTATATCCATTGGTTATGCTTATATGCATGTGTACAAGTCCTTCAGTTGATCTCTTACAGCCCCACCATCCCCGCAACCTCCCCTGCCTTCCCGCTGCAGTTTGACAGTCTGTTCAATGCGTCTTTGCCTCTGTATCTATTTTTCCCCATTTTTTTCCTTTAAAAAATCTTGCCTCTGCAGACTAGAAATAAACATATAATAACAAAAAATGTTTGAGTCCCACTTTCAATGTCCAACAGTTCTGAGTCCCCGTTTCAATGTCAAACAGTTCCTTATGTGTACATGTCAGCAATGATATCTGGATGGTGGGCACATGGTGGCTTGACTTTTTGAAACAGTCAGTCCTTTGTCTAATAGGTGTGAGCAGATACCTCCCTGTGGTTCTGATAAGCATTGCCCTGATGATTAATGCTGTTGATCATTTTGTCATGTATCTGTTGGCCATCTATGTCTTCATTGGACAAATATCTATCAGGTCCTTTTCCTTGTAAAAAAATGTTTTGTCTTTATTATTGACTTGTCTGAGTTTCTTATATATTTTGGATATTTACTCCTTTCTTATATATATGGTTTGCAAAATTTTTCTAACAATCCATAGATTACCTTCTTATTTTGTTGATTTTTTTTTCCTGTGTAGAAACTTCGTAGTTTGACATAGTCTCACTTATTTGTCTTTTGTTGCCTGTGCTTTTCTTGTCAAATCCCAAAATTCATAGACCAATATTGAAAAACTAGTCCCTTGTGTTTTCTACTGGGAGTTTTGTAGTTTCAGGTCTTGTTTGTCTTTGATCTATTTTGCATTGTTTTTGTGTCTGTGTAAGATAAAGATCCAATTTCATTTTTTTGCATTTGTATGTCCAGTTTTCACAAAACAATTTCATGAAAAGACTATCCCTTCCCTGTATGAATTCTTGGCTCACATGCTAAATATTAGTTGATTGTGTGTAGGTGGATTTATTACTTCTAGGCTCTCTATTCTTTTCCATTAGTTTATATGTTTGTTGTTTTTCATGCCAATACAATTACTGGTTTAATTACTATAGCTTTGTATACAATTTTAAAACAGAAAGTGTGATGTCTTCAGTTTTATTTTGCTTATTCAATACTGCTTTTTCTATTAGAACTCTTTTGTGTTTCCATATGATTTCTATACTTTTAGTTTCTGTGAAAAATGGCATTAGAAATTTGATAGGAATTGCATTTAATCTATAAATCACTTTGAATAATATGGACATTTTAACAATATTAATTCATCTGATCCATACTCATGGAATATCCATCCATTTATTTGTGTCATCTTTCATTTCTTTCATCACTGTGTTATAGTTTTGAGTACAGATCTTTTACCTCCTTGGTTAAATTTATTCCTAAATATTTTCTTTTTGAATCTATTATAAATAAAACTAGAGGCCCAGTGCATGAAATTAGTGCACGGGGGAGGGTGTGTGTGTGTGTGTGTGTGTGTGTGTGTGTGTCCCTCAGCCCAGCCTACACCCTCTCCAATCTGGGATCCAGTGGGATCGGGCCTAAACGGGCAGACATCCCTCTCACAATCCAGGACTGCTGGCTCCCAACCGTTCACCTGCTTGCCTGCCTGAGTGCCCGTAACTGCTTCTGCCTACCAGCCTAATCACCCCTAACTACTCCCCTGCCAGCCTGATAGATGCCTAACTGCTCCCCTGATGACCTAATTGCCCCTAACTGCCCTCCCCTGCCAGCCTGGTCACCCCTAACTGCCCTCCCCTGCAGGCCTGGTCGCCTCCAACTGCCCTCCCCTGCAGGTCTGGTTGCCCTCAACTTCCCTCCCTTGCAGGTCTGGTTGCCCCCAACTACCCTCCCCTGCAGGCCTGTTCTCCCCCAACTGCCCTCCCCTGCTGGCCCGGTCACCCCTAACTGCCCTCCCCTGCCAGCCTGGTCACCCCTAACTTCCCTCCCCTGCAGGCCTGGTCGCCTCCAACTGCCCTCCCCTGCAGGCCTGGTTGCCCCCAACTACCCTCCCCTGCAGGCCTTTTCCCCCCCCCAACTTCCCTCCCCTGCCGGCCCGGTCACCCCTAACTGCTCTCCCCTGCTGGCCTGGTCCCCCCCAACTGCCCTCCCCTGCCGGCCTGGTCGCCCCCAACTGCCCTCCTCTGCCAGCCCAGTCACCCCTAACTGCCCTCCCCTGCAGGCCTGATCACCCCCAACTGCCCTCCCCTGCCAGCCATCTTATGGTGGCCATCTTTGACCCCATGGGGCGGCCATCTTGTGTGTTGGAGTGACAGTCAATTTGCATATTACTCTTTTATTAGATAGGATGATGTTTAAATTTCCTTTTTTTGAAAATAGTTTTTGTTAGTGTATAGAAATGCAACTGATTTTTATATGTTGATTTTATATTCTTCAATTTTACTGAATTTGTTTACTAACTTCAAAAGTTTATTAAAGGAATCTTTAGGTTTCTCTCTATATAAGATCATATCCTCTGAAAAAACAGATGCTTTTATGTCTTCTTTTCTGATTTAGAATCCTTGCTTTTTCTTCTCTTGCATCATTGTTCTGGCTAGGACTTCCAATACTATGCTGAATAAAAGTAGTGAAAGTGGGAACCCTTTGCCTTATTCTTGACCTTGGTGGAAAAACTTTTAGTTCTTCACCATTGAGTACAATGTTAGCTGTGGCTCATTATATATGGTCTTTATTATGGTAAGTGCATTACTTTTATACCTAATTTGTTAAGAGGTTTCACCATAAAAGGATATTGAATTTTGTCAAATGCTTTTACTGTCTGTATTGCAATAATATGTTATTATTTTATTTTTTACTTTTAACATGTTTCACATTTGATTTAGTCTCTTTACTTATGTTCTGTTTAGATTTCTCTATTTTTTTCATGATTCAGTCTTGGTAGGTTGGTATTATAACCTGTTTCTTTTATTTTGGATTTGATCTTTGCCTTCTTATAACTTTAGAATTAGTCCTCTTTTTCTAGTTCAATGAGGTTATAAAGTTAGGCTGTTTATTTGAAGCTGATAACAACTTAACTTTGATTGCATATAAAATTTAAACCTTCAACACTGTTTTTTATTTCATTATTTATTGCTTTATATTATGCATCCATTAACAAATTATTATAGTTATAGTTATTTATAATACTTTGTCTTATATTATTTATACCAGAACAAAATGTGACTTACACATCAACATTATAGTATTAGAGTATTTTGAATTTAATATATGCTAACCTTTATCAGAGTTATTTTATTTCATAATGGTTTTATATTATTAGTGTACTTTCATTTCAGCTTGAAGAAATTTAGCTTTTTTATAAGGTAAACCTAGTGGTATTGAATTCCTTTGGTTTGTGTTTGTCTGGGTATGTTTTTCATCTCTCCCTTATTTGCTGGGTATGGTATTCTTGGGTGGCAGTTTTTTCTTTTAGCACCTTGAGTATATCACCCACTCTCTCTTGATAAATTTGCTGATAGTCTTATGAAGGTTTCCTTATATGTGATGATTCTCTTGTCTTTTGATCCTTTAACAATTCTCTCTTTGACTTGGATTTTTGACAGTTTGGCTATAATGTGATTTGGTAAAATTTTCTTTGGTTGAACTTGATTAGGGACACCTAAACTTCTTATACCTGGATATCCATATTTCTCCTCATATATGAGAAATTTTGAGCCATTTTTAAATAAATAAGTTTTCTGCTGCAATTTCCTCTCTCTTTTTTTTCTGGTAGTCTCACAATATGTATGTATATTCATCTACTTGATGTTGTCCCATAAATTCCATAGGCTTTCTTCATTCTGTTTTATACTTTTTTTTCTTTTCATTTCTCCAACTAGGTAACATCAAATGACCTATATTCAAGTTTCTTCTACTTGATTGAGTTTGACATTGACATTCTCTACTGCACTTTTTAATTCATTCAGTGTAGTCTTCAGCTCTAGTGTTTCTATTTGTGTTTTTTTAATGCTTTCTATCTTTTCATAGAACATCCCATTTTGTTAATATGTTATTTTACTGATTTAATTGAATTGTTTATCAGTGTTCTGTTGTAGCTCACTGAGTTTCCTTAAAGTAATTATTTTGACATCTTTGTCCAGTAGTTTGTAGATATCTATTTCTTTAAATTCATTTCACGAAAAAAATTTTGTGCTCCTTTGGTTGTGTCCTGTTTTCTTTATTTTTGTGCATGTTTTTTATAGATGTATAAATGTATTGATGTCTGTACATTTAATTGAATAGTCATCTCTTCCAGACTTTAGGAACTGGTTTGAGTGAGAAAGACTATATCTCCACTGTGGATCAGTGTGAGAGTGCTGGTTGGGTAGGATTTCAGCTCAGGGATGATGCAATTGTACAGTCTCCATGTAGCTCCATCTGCAGAGTTTAGCATCACAGAGATTGCAAGAGTCCTCAGTAGCCTAGGCTATAGTTGAGGGCTTCTGTTGAAGTTTTGGTAATGAAGAATGGTGGGGTCCTCCTGACATTTTTTTTATCCATAGGGGAAATGATGGTGAAGAGGATTTCCCTTGGAACTTGGTCAGTTTGTGGTTACACTCACATTTGCAGTGGTACCAGTATCTGATGCAGAGTTTCCTGCAGAGAGCTGGTATCTGAAGTATGGGCATGCTTGTAGGAACTATGGTTCTGGGGATTGGTGCTGTGGTGGCTTTTGTGCCCAGAATAAGGTGTCTCTGCCACAACATTGGTAATAGTGTGAGAGACACAGACACTTAGGGAGTGGCCACATGAAACTGGGGCTGAAATGTGGGTATGGGCATAGATCCAGTCACTCCAGGGTCTGAGATACAGGCACTCCCACTCCAGTGGCTCCAGTGCCCTTGGTACCACTGCTTATGGAACAAGGTCCAGGAGAGCAAGTCTGTATGGAGCTGCCATACCTCTGAGGGCTGGGGCACGGGCACTATTGCTGTGGTGATTGCTCTAGTGTCCCAGGTATGGGCACTCATGGAACGACTGTAAAATCAGAGTCTGGAACACTGGTGTGTGCAGTCAATGTGACTAGGATCTCGATTACAGGTGTGCATGCGGTGGCCATGGCTATGGATTCCTGGACGGGTTGGAGTTAGGGGCAGTCCAGTCCTATGGTGGACAATAGTGATTTCTTGTCCCCCTTTCAGGGGGTTCTGAGGCAGTGGTGGTTGTTCATTATTTCAATAGCATAAATCTGCAGGTTTCCTCTACAGAGCAGGTCATTGGGGTCTGTACTGACAAACACTACTAAATACACTTCTGTCCTTTTGTCCTAGACGTTCCAATTCTTAGCTATGCAGATCTCCCAAGCAATTCTTTCAGCGTGGTTACTCTGTTTTGTGTTCAATTATGTACCTGCAGGTTCTTAATTGGACTTGTGAGCCCTCCCAAGACTATTTTAATTTTTGAATTGGTCGGGGGAGGGGGCAAAAGCTCGCCTCACCTGCTCAACTATCTTGCTGACATCATCACTATTTATTCTAGTTATTGTTATTGGTTTTGTTCTAGTGCCCTTATTAGTTTATGCTCCTTTTTTATTTGTTTATTTTTTGCAGTTATTGATTCACAGCAGACTCCATGAACATTTGTAGAATATAAAATATCCAATGCCTGGCATATAGTAGGCCCTCAAAAACTTTTTGTATATAATTGGTTTGGATAAAACATTATAATCTACAGCAAAGCTTGTCCTTTAGCTTTCAGTGGCAAGAGTCATTTTTTTAAATCTCCTAAAGCTGGTTTAGGTGAATATATCTGATCCAAATATTCACTTGCATATAGGAATAGGGAGTCTATTCATGGAACAAACTAAATTCACAGGCTCTGTGAAGGCTATTGCTTTGCCTAGAGCACCTCACTGACATGTATTCACAGAAGGAAACCGCCCTAGCATCAGAATGAGCTAAGCAAGCTGTAGGTGTTGCAAATTAGGACTCTAGTTGGGAAACCCACATGGCACACCCCAATAAATAGCCTCACAGTTAGTTTTAAGTTAAACACACAGATGTGTGTGGGTATTCCTTAAATAGCAGGGGTGGGTTGCAAGTTTAGACTGTGATATCTTGACTGTATGCTTTGGGGGAGTGGATAGGGAAAGAAAACTAAAGCAGAAGTGAAAGACATTTTAAGTTGGAATATGAGAGTAGAAGGAACTGAATATACAACAGTTAGAGAATATTATTCTTCCCTTGCCATAACATTTAGATAGACAGAAATATAGATAAATTTGTATGTACACCACACACACACACACACACACACACACACACACACACACACTATCTATATATTACATTATGTCGTCCCCCCCCCCCCCCCCGTTCTGGGTAGAAAAATAAAGTACAATTTATTTGGATTTCCAATAAAAAAAGGAAAGAAATCACAAAAGTACTCACAATTAGAACTTTAAAAATTTTACCTTTTTTTTTTTTCTTTAGGAGGAAAACTTAAGGAAAGTAGTTTTTTGGGAGCTGGAGGTGCCTGATCAACATGACAATCACCCCAATGGCACAGCCCACAGGGGGACAGGCAGTGTGGAGCCTGGCCAAAATTGGTGAAGTCCTGGGCAAGAAGCTGGAAGAAAGAGCTTTGACAAGGCCTGCATAGTCCTTGGCTAGAACTTGTCCAGGCATGGCTAAAGGATACATGTGTCACTAATGCCAAGCAGTCCTTAGACTGCTTCAGGTGCCGCTGAGAGTAGTGCAACACCTTCTTGTGATGCTCTCTGGGGTGCCACCAATCTCTAACTCCAGCCTTGAATTTCCAGAGTTTGCAGCTGAGTGGTGGCTCCTCCCTGGTCCTCTACAAAGAAAAGTATTGCTGTCAACTCACCTCCGACATCTTCTAGGTCAGTGGTCGGCAAACTGCGGCTTGTGAGCCGCGGTTTGCTGCTCTATTGACTAATGAGTTTGCCGACCCCTGGATAGGAGCTTAATCACAAGGAACAACAACAGCCTGTAATTATTGGAATCGAGAGTCTAGGTCAGTGGTCGGCAAACTCATTAGTCAACAGAGAGGCAAACCGCGGCTCACGAGCCGCAGTTTGCGGACCACTGCTCTAGGTTCTTAGGAAGAGTTCTCTCCTTACCATTTCAACTTTTTTTGAATTCTTACTCTTGTATGCATCTCCCTTCTCCTTCCCCTGCCAGTTTCAGGTCAGTAATTACCAGCTTTTCTGAGTGGATTCCTGGCCCCTTCCCACGCCGCCCCCCTCCACTCCCCTCACCTCTGCCTGTTTTATGCCATCCAGCTTCTCTTTTGGCAGAACAGTCACTGTCCATATAAAGTTCTTTAAATCAATAAAGCCAGTGGCCTTAAAAAAGGAGGAAAACTTTACACATATATATAGTGCTCTATCTGGTCTTAAAATATATATATATGGGTTGGCAAAAGTAGGTTTACAGTTGTGAGTGCACGGAACAGAGATTATACTTGTATTGTTATTTATTTATTACTAGAGGTCCAGAGCATGAAATTCGTGCATGGGTAGGGTCCCTAGCAGCTGCCGGCTGCCAGCTGGGGCCTTCCGTTGTTCTGTGCCGCCCCCTGGTGGTCAGCGCATGTCATAATGAGCAATTGAACTCCTGGTCGATCGAACTCCCGAGGGGACACTTTGCATATTAGGAATATATATATATATATATATTATTATTATTATTTATTTGTATTACAAATTTAAACCTACTTTTGCAAGCCCTGTATAGTTCTGGGAACCAAGGGGAGGAAATAAGATCCATCTCAGCATTTTTCCCTGTGCCCCAATTGCATAATTGGTCCTTCCTGTCACTACACTCTTAGGTATTACCAAATTAGAGTTTCTAGTTCCCAGAGAGGTAAACACTTTACCAAGGGCTACAATAATGTTTCTCATGAACTTGAAACTATACCTATCACCTGCTTTCTCTGGCTCCTCATGCCAGTGGAACAATAGGCAAAGTAAGAAATTGATGTAATAAAGGTGTGATTAGCCCAGATTATCAGAAGTTATATTTTCTGCTGTGTAATGTAGGCAGGAAGGAGTATGATTGGAACTGTCATGTTGCGTATATATCTGGTAATAATAGTTATTGGAACAATAGCAGCAACCACAGTCCAGGAAAGCAACTAAGGGCTTCAACCTCATGAAGCAAGCAACTCAGACTAGACAACATACTGGCTGCAAATGAAGAAACTCTAGAATTAATACATGGAGAAGAGGAAATTATGACAAACATGAATTATAACCTCACTACTGTATCAGGGTCTGGAGTATATTTAAGTACCTATCTTACCTTAAATCTTAATATTTAAGTAGCAGTAAGAAGCCAACATCTAAAAAAAAGCTTGGTGGCAGATTGGAGAAACATAAATGCATTCTATTCCCACCAAAGTGGAGACTCCATATTGAGGTATGCAAGTCCATCGCATCTCATTTATGGATCATTTCAGAATTTGATCTCACCTCTTCTATTGTTATAGTTACAGCTGAGTGGCTCCACAACGTCACACATGTAACATTTGACAGTACTATGCACTTTTTATGTCCTACCTTGAGGCTTCCCCATCATGTTGGAAATGGGAAGCTGCAGGACCCAGAAGTGTAGGGAATTTAACAACTTACGGGTAAAATGCCTAATAGGAGTAAAGAGTTGGATATAAATAATTCAATTTTTCTTGGCCATGATGAGGCTGTCCTGATATGCAGCTTATTTAGCTTCTAGAAGGATAGTCTTTTGGGATTAACCAATCAGTCACACTTAGCAGTGAACTACTCAGTAACACATCCTTGTATTATATCTCCCTCTTTCCTTTCTACTCTTCCCTTGTCATTTATTCCTATGCCATTGAATCCCCTATCCCTGATAGGAAATAGGATATAAGCCTTTATATTTGTCTCAGTTTCCTAAGGAATCCAGGCTAGGACACATGGACAGTGCTTTTAGTCAATTTCCACAGACAGTAATTGAAAGATGTTCCCATCTTGTCTGAAGACAGAGAGTTTTGAAGCCCTTCAAAAGGGCTAGAAAATGAAAAGTTTATCCTTCAAAATTTTCAGAAAAATGTACACTGGAGTTACATCTAATACAGTACCAAAAGGAAGTTCCTAACCTGCCTCTAACAGCTGTCCTAGTTTTAAGGCTGCTTTCCTTTCCCCATATTAAAAGGAAAATAAGACAAAGGAGCAGAGACAGATTCAGAAGATGGAAAAAGGTGAGAAGAAGGCCATTCTTTATGAATAGTACAAAGTACCTGAGCAGGGGTTGATGGTGTGTCATCAGGGTTATCCCTTTCTGCCTGAGACATCTGGTAAAGTGAGTACTTGAACTAATTCAGAGAGCTCTCACACTAGACCACCACCACCATCATCATCATCATCATCCTCGTCATCAACACAACAATGAAAGCCCATTGAGTTAATGTAGAAACAAAAGATTTTCTATGAGAAGAGTTTCATAAAATATAAATGTATTTGTAGATAAAGTTACTGCTATTACGACTATTTTCAGCCGACAGATTCTTACCTTGTTTTTGTGGGCTTTTGAGTGAGGCAATATGAGATTAGGATGAGGCGTGAATTTTGAGAAACTTGTATCTCTACTTCCTGCTTGATCTATATGCATGTCCCTTTCTTCCTCAGAGCCTCAAGTTCTTCATGAGTAGAATAATAATTCCCATACAAATTTCCTACAGAGATGCTGTGAAGATCAGTAAGATCATGTTGGTGAAAGCACTTTATTAACTATAAAGAGCTTGATAAATATTAGATTGTGTTAATATTTCCCCAATTATCCTATTAGGTCATTTTCCTGGTTGAAGAGGCTATAATTCTATATTATACTTAAGCAAGCAAATTACAAATATATAATTGCCTCCTTGAGCTATTAATAATTAGGTTGAAGTAAAAACTTTATCATCTGAAAGTTGTCAGACTGAAAAATCTTTCTACATTACCACCATGGACTTTAAGATCACAAAGCCTTATGAGACATCTCTAGCCCACTAAGAACAGACAGATGTAGTTACTTATGGGCTACTTCTTCAAATACCAAATTCTTTAATAATAATAAAAACTCTTGCCCAGAGATGAAGTACAAATGATTTTGAGCTGAGAAAACTATAAAAATAGCTTTTGACAAAATAATTTTAGTCTTGTATATTTCAGTCTTTGGTAGCTTGAAAACACAAGTGAAGATAGAGGGGGGATTGACTGAAAGTAATTGAGTAGAAACAGCGCATCTCTCCCCTCACCCCCACCATGCTATTCTCTCCAATAACATCAGAAAGTAACTTTTAATAATGCCAAATTACCTTCTTTCTCACAGGAATTTAAAACAAAATTTAATTTGATCTAAAATATATACTTAAATAACTTTTCAAAAACTTAGCTTATGACTTCCAGTTTCCAGTTACAAGTGTATGGAGCTTAGAAGTCACCACTCTATCCTAACCACAAGTAAAAAGTTTAACAGATTGGAAGATTAACAACTCTTCTTAGACCCATAAGAAAAGAGAGGACACAGGACAAACTACTTCTTCCCCTAAGTTGAGGGATCAACTGATGTGTACAGGGAGCTATAACTTATCAGAGTAGAGACTCCTGAATGGACACTGCCCTGAGAACCAATGCCAGGTGGGAAAACCTGAACTGTAGTTAATGAATTGCTAGAGGCTATGACAACTCTAAACTGTTTCAGTACCAACAACTCTGAGAATTAAAAGTTTCAGGGGACAGACTTAGGAAGCCATCACAGTGTTATCAAATTTACGTCTAGAAGTTCAACCAGGTTCATCATAGTAAATATAGCAGAAAAATCTTTTAGGATTTCTGGCAGGGGGAGGAGGGAAAAAAATATTTTGAAATATCTCAGAAAACTCTGTTCTTAACAGATTCTCAGCAGGAATTAGCAACCAGAACTTAACCTTCTGGGATATTATCAGAATCTAATTAACCTGGGGAAACAAATACCTAAACTCAAGCCCACCCCAGCCATTGTATCCCATCTAAGGGAGAGGAATAAAGTGAGAGACACGTGTAAAGTTCACAGTGCAGAGACATCGGCTCACCAAAAGAGTGAGGCCTAATTATAAGACAGAAAACACTTCCTCTCCCCTTACTCCTTACCACCACGTTACTAAAGGCCCATTTATAGCAGTCCCTTTTACTTGGTACCTAATGTAAAGCTATGTAGAAAAAAATTACAAGGCATTTCAAATAGCACAATGCAAAAAGACGAAGCAAGCATCAGAACCCATGCATGGCAGGGATGGTAGAATCTTCAGACTGGGAATCTGAAACATTTAGCTAAGAACTTGAACAGCCAAGATGGAGAACATGCAAAAACAGTCTAAAATGTAAACAGAGAGATGGAAATCCAAAGAAATAACCAGTCAGAAACACCAGAATAAAGAAAAAAACACTGTAACAGAAATAAATTATCCATTTTAAGAGGCCACTGGGGGAGGAAAAGGGGACATCTGTAAAACTTTCAATTCAAATTTAAATAAATTTTAAAATTAAATTTAAAAAATAGGGATCCATTTTATAGGCTTATTAATAGATCAGACATGGCTGAGGAAAGAGTTTTATTTAGGGGATATATCAATAAAATCCTCAAAAATGAAAAAGCAAAGAGGAAAAAAAAAACTGAAAAAGAAAAAAAATACGGAACAGATATATAAGGACAATGGGACACCTACAAATTGTAGCATATGCATAAATAGAAATAACAAGAAGGAAGAGAGAAAGGGACAGAAGAAATATTTGAAATAATAAAGATTGAGACTTCTTCCACAAATTAGTCAGTAGAAAACTTATCCCTGGTATCTATGTAGAGAACAAACCACAGATCCAAGAAGCTCCAAGAATACTTAGCCAAAAAATCTATAGTTTAGCATATCATTTTTAAACTACAGAAAATCAAAAATAAAGAAAAAAAATCCTGAAATAAGCCCAAAGTGGAGTGGGGGCACTTTACTTATAGAAGAAAAAAAGAGATAAGAAATACATCTGAGTTTTTCTCTGAAACCTTGTAAGCAAGGAGAGAGTAAAATATTTAAAATACCAAGAGGACAAAAACAGCATCCTAGAATTAGTCTAGTAATAAAGCAAGGATAGGAAACAAAGGGTTTACAGATTAAGAAGGGAGATATAAAATGTTGGCAGGTGACATCATTATCTATGTAGAAAATATAAAAGAACTGACATGCAAAAAAACCCGCCTGGAACTAATAAGCAATCAATACATGAAAGTCAATTGCTTTCCCATATGCCAGCAATGAAGAGACAGAATTTAAAATTTAAAACACAATACCATTTCATTAAAAAATGAAATACTTAAGTATAAGTTTAATAAAATATCTGTAAGATCTATGGGAGAAAACTACAAAACTGAAAAATGAAATAAAAAAAGATCTACATAAATGAAGAAGTATTCCAAGTTCATAGACAGGATGACTTTATATTATTAAGATGCCAGTTCTTCTGAATGTGATCTATTGATTCAATGTAATCCCAATAAAAACCCAGGAAAATTATTGTATGGATTTTAATGAACCGATTTTAACGTTTACATGGAGAGCAAAAGACTCAGCATTGAAGAAGGACACAGTTGGATAACTGACATGACCCAACTATAAGACTTACTATAGAGGAACAAATCAAAACAATATGGTGTTGGTGAAAGAATAAACAAATAAATCAATGGCACAGAATGAAGAGACAATAAAGAAATCCACACAAATATAGTCAATAGATCTTTGATAAAAGAGAAAGGCAATAAAATAGAGCAAAGTCTTTTCAACAAATGGTGCTAGAATCACTGGACATCTTCATATGAAAAATAAAACTAGACACAGAGTTTACACCCTTCACAAAATATTAACTAAAAATGAATCACAGACCTAACTGTAAAAAGCAAAACTATAAAACTCCTAGAATATAATATATGAGAAAACCTAAATAACCTTGGGGATAATGATAACTATTTTAGATACAACACCAAAAATATGAAAGAAGTAATAAACTGGACTTTGATAAATTAAAACTTCTGCTCTGTGAAAGACAATATCAAGGAAATGAGAAGACAAGCCACAGACTAGAAAAAATATATTTGCAGAAGACATGTCTAATAAAGGAATGTTATCTAAAATATACAAGGAACTGTTACAATTCAACAAACAACCTGATTAAAAAGTGGGCCAAAGACCTTAAGCGATACCTCAACCAAAGAAAATACATAGTTGGCAAATAAGTATTAAAAAGTGTTCATATAACCCGGCTGGCATGGCTCAGTGGTTGAGCATCAACCTATGAACCAGGAGGTCATGGTTCAATTCCCAGTCAGGGCACATGCCTGGATTGCAGGCTCTATTCCCAGTGGGGTCGTGCAGGAGGCAACTGATCAGTGATTCCCTCATCATTGATGTTTCTATCTCTCTGTCCCTGTCCCTTCCTCTCTGAAGTCATTAAAAAATATTTTTTTAAAATATTCATATTATGTCAGCAGAGAAATGCAAATAAAACAATATGAAATGAAACTACACACTTGATAAATGACAAAAGTCTAGAATACTGCCAACCAAATGTTGGCAAGAATATGGAGCAACAGAAACTTGCATTTATTGCTGGTGAAATGTCACTCTGAATGGCAATTTGGCGTTTCTTATAAAACTAAACATATTCTTACCATATGATCCAGCAATTGTGTTCCCTGGTATCTATATAGAAAACTTATTTCTACACAAAACCTGAATGTGAATGTTCACAGCAACTTTATTCATAATTGCCAAAACTTGTACATAACCAATATGTCCTTCAGTGGGCAAATGGATAAATAAACTGTGGTACATCCAGACAACAGTGCTAAAAAGAAATGAGCTACTAAGGCATGAAAAAAACATACAGGAACTTTAAATGCATATTAATAAGTAAAATGAACCAATCTGTAAAGAATATATACTGTATGAATACAACTATATGACATTCTGGAAAAGGCAAAACTGTAGAAAAAATAAAAAGATCAATGGTTACCAGGGTCATGGGAATTGAGAGATGAGTAGGCAGAACACAAAGGTTTTTAGGGCAGTGCGAATACTTTGTGATATTACAATGATAGCTACATGATGTTGTTCATTTTGTTCAAAGCCACAGAAAATACCACACTAAGAGTGAACCCTAAGGTAAATTAGGACTTTTGGGTGATTAGGATATGTCAATGTAGATTTGTTCTTAGTAAAAAAAAATGTATTAATCTGTTGACTGATGTTGATAATGGGGGGACGCTCTGCATTTGTGGAGGGAGGGGTTTTATGTGAAATCTCTGGATCTTGCTCTCAATATTATTGTAAACCTAAAAAAAAAGTCCTAAAAATTATCCTATGTGTTTATTTTATATTTAACCATGTTTTCTTTTGGAAAGCAGCCTCCAATTGGAAAAAGAGGTGCACAAAGTTTTAACTTTTACTGACAATAACTTCCATATAACTAAACCTCGTAGATATTTACAGCCTAATTTACTTGTATTCTAAGCAGCAAGTAAACATCTTTCTGAGGAAACATCTTTCTTTGGCCTTTGGAATACCACATTCTTTTGTTCTGTTTTGTCTTTCCTACCTCTATGATGCTTTCTTTTCAATCTTCCTGATTTTTTCTTTACTCAACATACTATAAATGGTGGATTAAATTACGACTTAGTTTGAAGTATTCTTTCAATTCTTCCAACTCCAAACTTTTTAAGTGATCTCATTTTTACCCATAAATTCAGTTAACACCTAATAAGATGATTCATATTAAATTAATACAGAGCTTTTGTCTGCATTCTTTGTATCCTCGAATCTTAAAAGTAGTAGCTAACTTAATGTTTGTACTGGATATGTCAAGGCTATCCCAGTTCAACATATCTAACATTGACATAATGATTCTTCCAACCAAATCATTAACAAAACTACAATGACTCAAAAGAAAGAAAGAAAAAACCACCCTAAAGTTGATTTTATCAGTTTAACAGTGCTCCTTACTTTGATAAAAGGTAACATCAGTCAGTTGTGCAAAATAAATAGAATTTATTCTTTTATTTAGTAATTTAACCTATTTGTGCCAGAAACTTTACATGTTTAAAATAAAATCCTATATAATAAAAGTCTAGGTGGCATCACACCCTCGTGTGATGTCATCACAAGATGGCCACCACAAGATGGCCGGCAGGGGAGGGCAGTTGTGGGAGAACAGGCCAACAGGGAAGTGCAGTTGGGGGTGACCGGGCTGGCAGGGGAGGGCAGTTAGGGGCAACCAGGCCAGCAGAGGAGGGCAGATGGGGGTGATCAGGCCAGCAGGGGAGCAGTTAGGTGTCAATCAGGCTGACAGGGGAGCAGTTAGGGAGTGACCAGGCTGGCAGGAAGAAGTGGTTAGGGAAATTAGGCAGGCAGGCAGGTGAGCAGTTAGGAGCCAGCAGTCCCAGATTGTGAGAGGGATGTCCAACTGCCAGACAGTTGGATATCCCCTGAGGGGTCCCAGATTGGAGAGGGTGTAGGCCAGGCTGAGGGACATCCCCCATGCACGAATTTTGTGCACTGGGCCTCTAGTGATTAAATAAAAGACACTGATTCCTGCTCATATAAGGGGAAATATTTTTTCCCCTCCATATCCATATCTATTAAGTTCTAACCATTTTAAGACCTAATGGTCCCTTAAGTCTGTGCACTTTGTTTCAATGTAAGTAAGAGCTAGTCTAAATTACCATCAATTCTCATTTGTATCATTACCAAGATAGCCCCATGACTGATCTGTCTTCTCTACTCTTGTCCTTTCCATAAATACTCTTCTTCCTGTAGCCCAAAAATCTTTACACAATAGTCATTTCATCATGTCCTTTTATTTTTTTAAGAATCTTCATGGTTTTCCACTCTTAAGTTAAAGACCAAAATACTTACGGCAGTATGTATAACTCTGCATGATCTGGCCACTATTAATATCTTCAGCCTAAATTTTAATTTGCTTTCCTTCACTCATTCTCTCTTGCCACACTGACAATTTCTCATGTGTCCTTGAGAACAAAATAATCCCTCTCACCAAAGCTTTTTCACATGCTATTTCTCCTGTTGAGAATGTAAGTCATCTTCATTTCCACCCCTCTTGTACAAGTTAACTCATGTGGTAATTCATAATTGAAGTTAATTGTAGCACAGTTAGGGAAGTTGTCTCTGAGTTCCTACATTAGTGAGATTTAATTTCATGAGACTATGCACATCCTCTTATAAAGCACTTGAAACAATTGTAATCATATCATAATTAATAAAAATAAGGATGAAGGAAAGTCTGCTCTCAGTAATGATAGAGTAGATTGTACCCTTCCATCTATCTTGCAGATAACAATGATAAACATTGGACACAACTAAGAAAAAAACAATACACTGAGGAGTTACAAAAAGTAGACAACCCCAGAGGTGAGTCTATCCCTGAAAGAAGGGAAATATGCCAGGTGAACATTGTATTAAGAAACTTTCTGCCTAAGGGAATGCTCCGGTTTGCACACAATCAAACAGTTAGAGTCAAGGCACAGAGCCAATATTTGAAGAGCAAAGGATACTGTGTTAGGCTATTGGAGTGGCTGGAAAGTGAAGAAGGGCATTTTTGAAAAGAAAGTTCTACAGAGGGAGAACTACAAAAATCTGTTTATTATTCCACCCAAGTCCTTCACTGACCTCTACACCACATATATTAGGACAGAATCCAGAGAGCTCCCAGGAGAGCAATATCTGGATGGATGAAAGTACTAAGCATAGATTTCACGTGATGCCTGAGACAGGGGAAATGTTTGAACTTTGACTCAAGCTAAGTTAACTGACTGCTACAATAAAAATCATCATGTTTTCTTGGAAGATATGAACATTTAATGTTTCTGCACATATTAGCAAAATATCTGGTATGGTATAAAAATTATCAAACATATAAAGAAATAAGAAAATATGGTAAATATATTTAAAAATCAGTACATACAGACTCAAAGATGATCTAAATTTTGGAATCAGTGGACAAAAACTTTAAAGCAGTATTATATTATAAATATGTTCAACCACTTAAAAATACAGTAATAATTAATGAACAGATGGCAAATATTGGCAGAGAAATAAAGACTTAATAAACTGAGTGGAAATTCTAGACCTAGCATTACAATATTTGAAATAAAATATACACAGTATAAACTTAACAGCAAATTGGAGGTAGCAGAATAGTGTGTAAGTGAACTTTGAGATTGATCAATTAAAAATTCCAAGTCTAAAAAACAAAGAGAAAAAATAATAGAAAAAAGGAATAGGATCTCAGTTATCTATAAGACAATATCAAATAGACCAACATATACGTAATAAAAATACACAAAAAAGTAAAGGAAAATTGGATAGAAAATATTTTTAAATAATGATGGCTGTAATTTCCCCAAATTTGCTAAAATATACAAATTTTAAGTCCAAGATAAAAAAAATTTAAAGAAGTCAGCAAAGCTAAGGATGACAGATACAAGGAAAATATACATAGATATGTCATAATCAAAATATAGTAAACCAAAGATAGACTACTTTAAATGTAGACAGAAAAACAACCCATTACATATTTCAGAACAATATGAATATTGCCTCTCTTTGGCTAATATCATTAAAATAACTATCTATACTAATAAAAAGGTAATATGCTAATTAGACTGGGTCAACCAGACATCTTCTGGATGTCCAGTTTCCTTCTGGACAAAGCCATGGTGGCAGGGGCCGAGGCAGAGGCAGTTAGGGGTGATCAGGGTGGCAGGGGAGGGCAGTTGGGAGCAATCAGGCTGGCAGGGGAGGGCAGTTGGAGGTGATCAGGCCAGCAAGGGAGGACAGTTGGAGCCTCTAGTCTATATATATTAAAGGCTAATATGCAAAGTGTCCCCTTGGGAGTTCAACCGGGAGACTGGGAGTTCGATAGCTCCCTATGATGTGTGCTGTCCACCAGGGGTTGGCATGGAATGAAGGAAGGCCTTGGCTGGCAGCCAGAAGGCCCCAATGGGCCCTGATTGCCGACCAGGCCTAGTGACCCTACCCATGCACAAATTTCATGCACCGGGCCTCTAGTAGTTTTATAATTATGGTATGAGACTGTGCAAAGAAAAAAGTGTTTTATTAGGTGTACCAGTTAATAATGCAGATTTTGTAATCAAGGAAAACACGATAATTTCAAGAGAAACATGAAAAGTGCTTCTTTCAAAGTAATGTCCATCACTAGCTACACATTTCCCCATCTTTCAGGTAATTTGTGGATACCATCCCAATAGAACTTTTCTTATTTTGAGGTAAACCATTCAGAGACCCAATTTTCCACTTCTTCATACATTTTGAAGTGCTGCTCAGAAAGTGCGTGTGCCATTGATCATAACAAGTGGTAATCTGAAGGAGCAAGGTCTGGTGAATATGGCAGGTGGGTTAATACTTCCCAGGCAAGATCTTTTAACGTATCTTTAACTGAGTTTGAAGTGTGTGATGGTGCGTCATCATGAAGCAAAATTACTTTACCATGTCTTCTGCAAAATTCTGGTCGTTTCATGATCAAAGTGTGGTTCAAATTGATTATTTGTTGTCAGTAGTGATCAGTATTAATGTTTTCACCTTGTTTTAGAAGCTCATAATACACCACACCATCCTGATCCCACCAAACACAGAGCGTTTTCTTCTTTCCGAAGCGATTTGGACTTGCAGTCGATGTTGATGGTTGACCTGGATCAACCCATGATTTTGTGCATTTGGGATTCTCAAAATAAATCCACTTTTCATTACCAGTCACAATTTGATGCCAAAAAGACTTTCTTTCATGCCGTTGAAGCAACATTTTACTGATGACTTTTTGGTTTTCCATTTGTCTTTCGTTCAGTTGATGTGGCACCCAGTTTCCTTCCTTTAAAAATTTTCCCATTGCTTGCAAACTGAACAATGTTTAATCTTTCTGCAAGGTGTTTTTGAGTTTGACACGCATCTTCATCCAATAATGCTTGTAATTGTTGGTCTTCAAACTTTTTCAGTTGACCTGGATGTTCTTTGTCTTTCACATCGAAATCATCACTTTTAAAGTGTTTAAAACAGCATTCACAAGTATCTTGAGATGGAGCATGTTCACCATAAGCTTCCCGAAGTATATGGTAACTTTTTCTTCAAAATAATGAATTAAAACTTTCCGAAAATACTCTTTTTTTGGCATGAAATTCAACATTTTTAAGTATAAAAATATCTATGATGTTAACACTTTCAGCAAATTTGACATATGAAGTTTTGAAACTTGTCAATACAACATAATACCATACGTATCAAATCGCATATATATCAACATATGTGTAACTCCATCTACTGAAAAAATCCAATTAACTGGTACACCTAGTAATTATAATGTACTAGAGGCCCGGTGCATGAAATTCGTGCAAAGTGGGGGTTCCTTCAGCCTGGCCTGCACTCTCTCACAATCTGAGACCCCTCAGGGAATGTCTGACTGCTGGTTTAAACCCAATCCCACAGCAGGATTGGGCCTAAACCGGCAGTCAGACATCCCTCTTACAATCTGAGACCTGTGGGTCATAACCGTTCGCCTGCCTGCCTGCCTGCCTGATCACCCCTAACCACTCTGCATGCCTGCCTGATCACCCCTAACTGCTCGCCTGCCTGCCTGACCACCTCTGCCTTGGCCCCCACTGCTATGGTTTTGTCCAGAAGGACATCCGGAATGATGTCCAGAAGGTTGTTCGGCTGTCCAGTCTAATTAGCATATAACACTTTTATTATTACAGACTAGAGGCCCAGTGCATGAAATTTGTGCATGGGGGGGGTCCCTTAGCCTGGCCTGCACCCTCTCTAATCTGGGACCCCTTGGGGGATGTCCAACTGCCAGTTTAGGCCCAATACCGCTGGGGGCTAGGGCCTAAACTGGCAGTCGGACATACCTCTTACAATCTGGGACCTTTGGCTCCTAACCACTCACCTGCCTTCCTGCCTGATCACCCCTAACCACTCTGCCTGCCTGTCTCATTGCCCCTAACCACTTGCCTGCCTGCCTGATCATGCCTAACTTCTTGCCTGCCTGCCTGATTTTCCCTAACTGCCTCTGTGCCTGAATGAAGAGCACATAGATTATAAAGATGTGAGTAAATATAAAAGACTATGTTTTCCTATATAATGTCTTTAAAATACAGGACTGTTTAAAAAATATTACAACACTATCCTGGGTTTTATGCAGTATTTATGTATAATAGGTAAGACAAATAGCACAAAGTGTAATAAATAATAGTAGAGATATACTATTTCAAAGTTCTTTAACACATTTAAAGTATAAAACATTACCTCTAAGTATATGGTGATAAGTTAGAAATATATATTCATGTCTCAGAGAAACCACTAAAATATAATACAATAAAGCAAAAGGAGGATTAAAATGGAATGCTAAAATTTATCTGATTTACTCAAAAAATAAAATATGAAATATAGCAGGAATAGAAAATTGGTCAATCTAAATCCAACAACATTAATAAATAAATTAAAACAAAAAGACACTCCATTTAAAATTCAGACTGAATATAAATGCAAGACAGCTACACATTATTTATGAGATATATTTAAATGTAAAGATACATTTAGGTTAAAAGTGAAAGGATAACAAAGATCTATCTATAGAAAATGATAAACATTACAACTCTAGAATGACTGTTCCAATATCAGACAAAAGTGACTTTAAGGAAAAAAGTATTTTTACAGATACAGATATTTAATCATTATAAAAAGGTTAGTTTATCAAGAAGACATAATAATCCTGAATGACTAAGCATCTAATAATAGTGCTTCAAAATACATGAAGAAAAAATTCATAGAACTAAGGAAATATTGACAAATCCATAGTCATTGCTGAAGATTTAAAAAATACTCTAAGGCCTGGCCGGAGTTGTTCAGAGGTTGAGCATTGACCTATGAACCAGGAGGTCAGGGTTCAATTCTCCATCAAGGCACATGCCTGGGTTGTAGGGTTGATCCCCAGTAGGGTGCATGCAAGAGGCAACTGATTAATGATTCTCTCTCATCTTTGATGTTTCTATCTCTTTCTTCCTCTCCATCTCTCTGAAATCAACAAAAAATATATTAAAAAAATAAAAATTCTCTGTGCAACTGATAGACAACCTAGACAAAAAGAAATCAATAAATTCATACAAGTTCTAAACAATATCATCAAATATATTGATTCAATTGACATTTATGAAACAATTCACATTATAATTGTGGAATAAACATTATTTTCAAGTGCACATAAAACTTTCACCAAAAGACAGTCCATATGCTTGATCATAAAGCAATACTAAATATAATTAAAAACAAATACTTTAGAGTATATTCTTTGGCTACAAATATTAGAAAGCAGAAACAAGTTATCTAGAAAATCTTTTCAAATGTTGGAAAATTTGACAACTCAATTCTAAATAACTCATATATTAAACAGTAAATCATGTGGAAAGTTAGAAAATATTTCAAATTGAATTATAATGAAAATATAGCATGTTATAACTTGTGACACATACTAAAACAGTGTCTAAGAGGGACATTTTTAACTTTAAATGCTTATCTATACTAATATGAGAGAAATATGGTAATTGGCCATCACTCTGTGATGCCCACAAGCCAATCAGGAGGGAATATGCAAATTAGCGGGACAAAGATGATGGTGGCCAAGGAGACAGCCAGAGCGAGCAGGAGGCTTGGGTTGCCCCTGGTGATGGAGGAAGCCAAGCTTCCCAGCCCACCTGGGTTGGCCACTGAAGAAGGGGGTCTGTGGGCAGCGGCCACGGAGCCGGCCTGAGCATGCAGGAAGCTTGGGTCACTGGGCCAGCTGATGAGGGATGGGCCTGCAAACTGTCCTCAGCCCCTTACCCAGGCTGGCCATGCCCCCAATGTGGTGAGGGTCCCTGCTGGGTGCTGGCCAGCCTGCAAACAACCATTAGCCCCTCACCCAGGCTGGCCAGGCACCCCAGCGGGGACCCCCACCCTGAAGGGAGTGTGGCCATCTTGAAAATGGCCCTCAGCCCCTCACCTAGGCTGGCCAGGCACCCCAGCAGGGACCCCTACCCTGAAGGGGGTGTGGCCAGCCTGAAAATAGACCTCAGCCCCTCACCAGGCTGGCCCTGCACCCCCAGCGGAGACCCTCACCCCATGGGGGCATGGCTGGCCTGCAAATTTCCCCAGCCCCTCGCCCAAGCTGGCAGCATCACCAGTGGGGACCCCCACCCCAATGGGGACATGGCCAGCCTGCAAACCACCACAGGCCCTCACCCAGGCCACCCTGGCCCCCAAGGGAACCCCCACCCTGATCCGGGACACTCTTCAGGGCAAACCAGCCAGCCCCCACCTGTGCACCAGGCCTCTATCTATACTAATAAAAGGGTAATATGCCAATTAGACTGGGAGACCTTCCAGGAGACCTTCTGGATGTTCTTCTGGACAAAGCCATGGTGACGGGGCCAATGTAGAGGCAGTTAGGGGCCAAGAGGGGAGGGCAGTGGTGGGTGATCAAGCCAGGATGGGATGGCAGTTGTGGGTGATCAGGCCGGTGGGGTAGGGCAGTTGGGGGTGAGCAGGCTGGCAGGGGGTCCCATTTGGGGGTGAGCAGGACATCAGTGGGGGTCAGTTGGGGATGAGCATGCTGGCAGGGGGGAAAGTTGGGGGTGATCAGGCCGGTGGGGGGAGCAGTTGGGGGCAAGCAGGCCAGCAGGCAGAGTGGTTAGGAGCGATCAGGCAGGCAGGCAGGTGAGCAGTTAGGAGCCAGCAGTCCCAGATTGTGAGGGCGTTGTCCGACTGGCAGTCAGACATACCCTGAGGGGTCCCAGATTGGAGAGGGTACAGGCCGGGCTGAGGGACCCCACCTCTCGTGCATGAATTTTGTGCACCAGGCCACTAGTATTATAAAATAATAAAGATAAAACAATGGTCAAATATTTTATTTATTAAGATTGTAAATATATAAATAAACAAAAGAAGTAATACAGAATGGCCATAAATCATATAGAAAATAATGCAAGTTGTTAAGGTAGAAATAGTGGTTTGTTTGCAAAGAATAACATAATAAACTCCTGAAAGAAATAAACAATAGAAAAAGGAGCACACAAATTATCAGTATCAGAAATAAAAAGGAGATATCATCCCCAGTCCTAAAACATTAGAAACTATGAATGGACAATAGAGTGGTGAAGGCCTGGGGAAGGCAGAGGGTTGGGCTAGATTATAGTGGTCGGCAAACTCATTAGTCAACAGAGCCAAATATCAACAGTACAATGATTGAAATTTCTTTTGAGAGCCAAATTTTTTAAACTTAAACTTCTTCTAATGCCACTTCTTCAAAATAGACTCGCCCAGGCCGTGGTATTTTGTGGAAGAGCCACACTCAAGGGGCCAAAGAGCCGCATGTGGCTCGCGAGCCACAGTTTGCCAACCATGGGGCTAGAAGAAGTCAATGGAGGAAAAAGGGGCATATGTAATACTTTCAACAATAAAAAGTTAAGAAAAAAAATTCATACAATGTCAGTCTTTATACCAGCAAACATTTTAAATTGACATAATAAGATAATTCTAACATTTATACAAAAAAGCAAAGGATTTAGAATAACAAAAATAACTGAAAAAGACCAAAATTGTAGAATTTATACAAGCTTATATCAAGATTCATTATAAAGTGCGGAGAACCAATTCCAGCATGTAATAATTACAAGAGTTTTACCAAAAGGTTGGTGAAGCTTGGGGAGCTCAACAGGGTTGAGTCACATGTAGTTTACCTGTTGGAAATGGCTACAAAGCATTTCCCCCAAACCTGAATAGGATGATTGTTAGTTGCCAGACACCTCAGGGCATTTTATTGCCTCCTGTTGGCCAAACACCTGAACAGCTGTAGGCTATTCCCCAAACTGACAATGTTTCTGTATACCCTTTGATACTGTACCCTTTGAAGTGTATATTTCCACCTTGCCTTGGGACAAATTGTACTAATAAAAGCAGGTTCCTTGGTCAAGGTGAGAGCCTTCTAGCTCCTTCAGCTGGAAGCTCCTCTGACCCCCAACGCCTCTCAAAAATATCTTTCGTCCACGGACTCCTTCTATGCACAGCCCCTTTCTCCAGAATGCTGAACCCTTTGTAAGGCTGGGAAAAAGAACCCCAGCAATTGACGCCCGAATGAGGGGCTCTAATAATAAAGCTATAGTAATCAAGACTGTGGTATTAGCATAAAGATAAACAAATAGCTCAGTGGAACAGAATGGTAAGCATGGAACTATATCCCCAGTTACACAACTGATTTTCAATTAAAGCACTAAAACAATTCAATGGAGAAAGAATAATTTTTACAACAAATGGTATTGGAGCTACTAGTCAAAGAAGAAAAAAATGAACCTCAACCTCTGCCTGAAACCACACACAAACATTGTTTCAAAATGGATAATAAAACTTAAGCTAAAAACAAGGGGGGAAAAACTTCTGGAAGAAAACAGGGTAACTTTTTTTTTAATTTCAGAATAGTTGACTTTCATAGATAAGACACAGAAATTGATAGCCATGAAAGGAAAAAAAAATACTCTAATTTTATTTAAATTAAACTTTCTATTTATAAAAAGATTACATTAAAATTAATAAAATATGCACACACTGGCAGAAAATATATGTATGTGTATATATCTACCCACTTGAATGGCTAAAATGAAAAAGCCTGACAAGAACAAATATTGTCAAGGCTGTGAAGTAATAAGAACTCTCATACATTGTTTGAAGGTGTATTTTCTCAAAGAGGCTTGTACAGAACATTAATAAAAGATTTATTCTTAAAATAAAAAAACTGGAAGGAACCTAAAAGTTTATGAAGAGTACAATTATTATTTTAATTGTGTTTATTCTCACATTAGAATACTATTCAATGATTAAAAGAAACAATCTACTGATACAAGCCATAATCTGGAAGAATCTTACAGATATTATGCTGAGTGAAAGAAGACAGAAACAAAAAAAGAATGTACTGTATGGTTCTATGTACAAAGTAGCAGAGAAGGGAAAACTTGTTGCAGAGTTAAAAATTAAAGGTTTCCTCTGGTGGATGGGGCAGAGAAGGGACTGAGAATTTACTGAGAGGGGCATGAGGAAACTTTCTGGAATGATGGCAATATTCTGCATTTTGATTAGGGCAGTGAAGTAATACACACCGTTATACTAGTATATAAAGATAAATGCTATATATATAATACACATATAATGTAAACAATGTCATCAATGAATCCATGAAACATGTACATTTTAATTTATGAAAATTGTATCCAAATAAATTAAATATTTTATACAAAGAGAAAACACATATTGCAGAGAGGATAGCAGCCATACATATGACTGCTGACTTCTCACCAGAAAGAAGTCTGTAAAGTGTTAAAGATAAACAAACCAAAATTGTCTACCTTGAATTCTCTATTCAATAAAAATATCCTTTAAAATAAAGACATTCTCAAATAAACAAAATCAGAGAATTTTTTCCAGCTGACCTACACTATTAACAACTTTTCAAAATGCTAACTGAAATTACTCAGGCTGATAAAGAAAAGATACCAGATGGAACTCTGGATGGGTAGGAAGAAATGAAGAATATCAGAACAGATAAATATCTAAGTAAACATAAACAGACTCTTTTATAAAGTATCTTATTTTTAAAAAATATTTTTTTATTGATTTCAGAGAGGAAGGGAGAGGAAGAGAAAGATAGAAACATCAATGATGAGAGAATCATTGATCGGCTGCCTCCTGCACTTTGGAACGAGCCCGCAACCCAGGCATGTGCCCTTGACTGGAACTGAACCTGGGACCCTTCGGACTACAGACCAACGATCTATCCACTGAGCCAAACCAGCCAGGGCTAAAGTATCTTATTTTTATAAAGTATCTTAATGTTTTAAGTTTAAAACACTATTAACTATTTAAATAACAGTATAATATGATATATATCTTATGTGGAAGTAAAATGTAAGACAACTGGAATATGAGTGGGAGGAGGCAAAAATTAATTATGTTAGGATTCTATAAAATAATATTCTATAATATTATTTGCAAGTGAACTGTGAATACTTAAATATATTTATTGTAATCTCTAGAGCAACAAATAAAATAAAACAAAATTGTTTAGCTAAAAATCACATTTTGGAGGATGAAAAGGAATACTTAAAATGGGATTCACTTCCCAACCCCTCGCTCCCCAAGAAAAGTGTAGGAAAGAAAGACTCGAGGAACAAAGAATAAATAGGATAAGTGGAAAATATATATATAAATTACTAAATTACATGAAAATGAGCTAAACACTTCAAATAAAGGGCAAAGATTGTCAAACTGGATTTTTAAAAGACCCAACCATATGTTTTTTACAAGAGACACACTTTAAATATAGAGCATAGACAGGTTGAAAATAATAGAGTAAAAAATAAAAATACGTTACACAACACTAAACATAAGAAAGTGGATGTGACTATATTAATATCAGATAAAGTAGGCCTTAAAATATGAAGCATTACTAAAGATAAAGAGATACATATTATGAGAAAAAAAATCAGTTAAGAAGATATAATAATCTCAAATTTATGTACCTAGTAAGAAAGAGACAGAACCCTTATTTCCTCTGGATGTTAATGTGATTGTAGCAAATGCTGGGAACTTCCATAGCTATAATATTCATGAGTAAGGACTGCAGTCTTAGACTGAAGCCAAGACTTAGAATAGCAAAGTTAAGAGACAGTAGGTATCTATGAAGACACTTGCTTATGCGATGAAACCATTAGTTATACCTCACTGGGTTCTGCTTTATTTCTACACTAGAGGCCTGGTGCACAAATTCATGCATGGGTGGAGTCAGGCTACCTGCTCCGATGGGGGCTGATCAGGGCTGGGCTGGCAGTGGGGAAGGGCTGAGGGAAGTTGAGGGGCCAATCAGGGCCCTGATTGGGCTGGTTGGCTGCTGCAGTACATGTCATAATGACCGGTCATTCTGGTCGATCCGTCATTCCAGTCACTTTTCTTTTATATATATAAATGTCCACTTTTAAGTGAATCAATGCATTTCTTTATTGGTTAAGCCAATTTTGGAAAAAAAAATATAGTATTTATAATCAAAGGCATTATATTCAAAACAGTGAAAATTAAACATAGAATTGCTAATTTTCTTTTAACCCTCACCCAAGGATATTTTTCCATTGAGAGAGTGAAAGAAAGAGGGAAAAGCAGAGAGAAATATCTTTGTGAGAGAAACACATCCATTGGTTGCCTCCTACAGGAGCCCAACCAGGGCCTGGGCCAAGGAGGAGCTTGCAAAGGAGGCATGTGATGTTGACCAGAATCAAACCCCAGCACCCTTGTCTGCAGGCCAATGCTCTATCCACGGAGCCAAACTGACTAGAGCTAGTATTGCTAAGTTAAATAAATAAAATTCATTCATAATCCTGTGAATGAATTAGAAAATCAGTTCTCATCAGCAGATCTGAGGAATCTGAGAGTCTCTGAGGCACTACTGCACAAAGCCAATACTAGGGGAGGACTGCGTTTTTCTAAGATCCTCAGCGTCATGTAGGCCTACTGGGAAAAATGTGGACTTTATGATCATATGGATTCTTCCTTTTGAATATTATAATTGTAACTAAATCAGCATTTTGAGTGAAACAGATATTCTTCACTAAACCTCTATTAATATTCAAGTCACCACTCTGATATCCTGGTCTCTCTGAGTAAACCTCTTTAAACATGACCAGGTGGAATTAATTCTCTTTCCCATGCACCTGCTTTTCTTCTTCTATTCTTGTATCTGTTACTCTGTATTGTAATTATTTTTCCCTTATTTAACAACTCAACCAATCGAAGAACCTTGAAGATCAGGTTCATGCTTTACACAGCTTTATATTCACCATATCTAGTTTAGTGCCTGCTTAAGTGAACTATGTGAAATAAATTGAATTGAATCAAATTAGATGAAATCAAAACAAACCAAATTTATATATTTGTGCCAATATTGATTTTTTTCAAACCCACCATTAAGGTTTCTTGGACCTAAATGTGTATATGTGCAGTTAAGTTTTTTAAACAAAATGCAATAAAGACCTTTTAAGCAAAGCGTGTTCATTTTAATGTGTCAGTAAATGCTGAAAGTGTGCAAAGGAACCTGGAACATTTGTTTCCAATATTTATTGGAAACCCTAGAAGAAGCAGGAGTTATTGACCTTTACCTCAGTAATCTGCTATTATTATGCATTTACTGCTTCTCAGAAAAAAATGAGACATTAAAAAAATTAAAAGCACTAAAGTTATTTAAAATACCCACGTACTCAGCACTCATACTTGACAACTGAAAACATTGTTATATTTGTTTTAAATTTCTTCTTCTTTCCTAAGAGAAAAAAAAAAAAAGAACCATTCCAGATAGAGTTGAACCTTTTTTACTCATTTTGGGTCCCATTTCTCTTCATCCTTTCCAGCAGAGCCACTAATAAGAATTTAGAGTGTATCCTTTCCTAAGTTTTTACTTATGTATGTACAGTAGTTCCCCCTTCTCTGACAGAAATACATTCCAAGATCCCCCAGTGGATACCTGAAACCATAGTGAGTACCTAACCATATATATGCTATTTTTTTCTGATATATAGATACCTAAGATAAAATTTAATCTACAAATTAGGCACGGTAAGAGATTAATAACAAAAACTAATAATAAAATGTAACAATATACCGGACTGTAAAAGTTATGGAAATGTAGTAGTCTTCCTCTCTAAAAAGATCTTATTGTGCTGCCCCCACTCTTGTTCACAATTTTTTTTTCACGATTTCACACAGACGTTTCATTCTTACCTTAGATCTTAGCAACCTCAACACGCTTTTTTTCTTAAGTAGAGAACGTTCACTTTTTCACTTAAAGGAGCACTTTACGTCTTCTCTTCGGCACATCTGAATTGCTAGCACACTACTCTTGCGTTTTGGGACCACTATTAAGTAAAATTGGGTTACCTGAACACAAGCGCTGAAATACCGCGGCAGTCCATCCGATAAGGGAGTGGGCTGCTAAGTGACTAACATTCGGGAAGTGTATGCAGCGCGGAGGCGCTGGAAAAGGAATGATTCACATTGCAAGGGCCACGCGAGATTTCATCACGCTGCTACGAAGCAGGGCATGCAATTTAAAACTTAAGAATTGTTTGTTTTCACTTAAAATTTTTTGGCAGATAAGGGGAAAATACTGCACGTATATGTGCATCTCTATAATTCATACATTATTTTTATCATCTTAATTTGTGTGATCTCTTAATCATACTTTTTTGCACTGTCCCTTTGCTGCTTTCTGTTGGACTGATAAAATTGTCTTTTTATCTGTACTATTGATATTTCCATCTGTATCAATCTACTACTTTAAAAGTTATGTACTTAAATTCTTTTAGTGGCTTATTAAATTTTAACATACTTAAAATATTAAGGTTAATTTTTCGAAAAGATAAAACTTAATATTTCTATCTTTCTCCTAAACAAGATATGTCTACTTTAACCACCATTTTAACACTCCTCTCCAATCTTCCATCTGATTATTTACTATTTTAATTCCACCTCATATTTCTACATACATACACAAAATAATTGTTATTTTAAAATTCACATTAAATGCTTATGTTTATTTATTAATATAGTTATTTAATTATTTGCACATATTTCTCGCATACTACTCCTTCCAGGTTTACATTTTTCCCTGCTAAGTATATTTTCTATTTATAAATTCCATTTCATTTAGCATTGGGTTTTCCTCTTCTTTAAATGTTTTTATTTCTTCCACATATTTGAATTACGGTTTATCTGAATATATAATATTAGGATGACAATTTTATTTTTCCCCTCAGCACTTTAATAACAGTATTCCCAAAGTCAGCTAGCCTCATTTTTTTTCTGATAATATAAGTTCACTGACGGTCAAAACTACTTATTTTTGTATTATAAACTTCTGTTCTTTTTTCTTTTTATAGTTTTGATTTTTTTCTTTGGATCACTTTGAGCACTTTATACACATAAACACACTACTTTTAAACAAAAACAGATCCAGAGACTGAGAAACATCAATCAGACCATCAAACCTCAGAGGGAAGGTAGGGGAGGGTGGGGGTAAGGGGAGGAGATCAACCAAAGGACTTGTATGCATGCATATAAGCCTAACCAATGGACATAGACACCAGGGGGGTGAGGGCATGAGTGGGAAGGAGGGGATGGAGGGAAAATGGGGGAATAAGGACACATATGTAACACCTTAATCAATAAAGAAATATAAAAAAAATAAAGTTTCCTACTTTCTTTCTTTCCTGTGATCCCATACAGGCACACCTCCCATCTGTAAGGATGTTGTCTGCCTTTATACTAGTACTTTTCGTGTCTGGATAAACATCTTCAGTGGCCAGCTTCCTAGGGAGTCTTGTGCACATTCTGTGTACTAGAGGTTCCTCTATCAGCATAGTTACATTCTTTAAAAAATCTTTATGGTTGAAAATATTACAGATGTCCCATTTGGTTTCAATTTTGACATTAGTTTTTCTCCTTGGGGGTCTTCCAAATAGGTATCAGCTGGTATAAATTTGGGCTGCACACAAAATAGGATGAAGAGCTCACTCTCTTATTGGTGACTTGGTTCTTGCCTATTGCCTCAGGAGCCGTTACTCATTGGACAGAGATTTTATGATTGCACATATACATGGAACAGCACTTATTTAGCTTCTGTTTTATACTGAGTCCAGCTACAGTCCTCACTATATTTGGGGACAGAAGTCTTGACCAATTTTTGTATGTAGTCACTAATGCATATATCCTTACTATCCCAGAGCCACATGCTTCAACTCTTGCTCATTGCTATGGATCTGTGAGTATTTTTCACTTCTGGCATCTGGACATTTCCCTTTCTTGCTTTATAGCCTATATGACTGTTTTTAATTTATTTAAAATATATTAGCTAGTATTTGTATTCGGAATAAGATCACGAGCTTGTGCTCTATTAAGTCTATTCTTTAGCCTAGAAGTCTGGCTCTTTTATTCCCTCAGTCTCTGCCTTTTTTGGATTGTATGCCTTTTCAATAGCCATAACCTGTGAGCAGATATTTCATGCTAAACCACATCATATCTTAGCAGCCAGTTTATGAATTTTCTGTACTTGTGCCAGTCTAAATTAGTGAACTCATTCAAAGAACAACCTAAGTCAGCTTCTGCTAGAAAAGGCAGTTGGCTGGGACTTGAAAAGATGTTAGGCCTGGTCACCACTGTTATTAACATAATTAATATACTCTGTAATATAAGTGTCAAAGTGATGAAATGAAAAGTAGATTGTATATCACTTAAGAAATAAAAGTTAGCTGCACATAATAGATATGCAAATTATTTTTTGAAAGAATGACTACATCAATGAATGAACGGCCTATGTTCATTGAAATGGCTCTTTGTTCATTTGGTTGGTGCAAATGTTTCTCTGTTCTTCAATTTCCTCAACTTTCAAGTAATGAGAATAAAATTGGCTCAGCTTACTTCACAGTTTGTTATAAGAACAGAATCACAAGGAGATAGTGGAAATATTTTGAAACGCTACAATGTTATATAAATGTGAGTTACTGCTGTTGCTATTGTCATAGCATAACAGAAAGTCATATTTTGATTCATAAGAACCATTTATGTATTGTTATTATAATCTGTGATTTGTAATGACAAAATAATAAAGCTTATTAATCATCAAGCCATTCTTGATTGTACTCTATTATTATACTATATCAATGGTCCCAAAAATATCATCACTCATTTGAGTTGTGTTGATTTGAAATGTTAGGAGGCAGCCTGATTTGTGAAGAAAACTTACTCTTTGGAGCCAGGTTTCTCTGGTTTCAGAATACTAATTCTGCCACTTCAGAGCTGTTTAATCTTGAGCAAGCACATTTTTTTCTGAATCCTAGTTATCTATTTTTGAAATGGGAGTAATTATACCAGCTTCTTATTGTCTTGAGGGTGACTGAATGGCATCATGTATGTTAGTGAGAAAAGGTAAACCTTACTACCCTCATTGCCCTTTCTCTCTAGCCAGCCCTCTGCTGTTTCCCAACACAGAACTTTACAGCAAATTCCAAGGTCAGAGAAATTGAAAAAAACTATGTAAATAAAATATTTTCTTGTTTTATTCTTTAAAAGAAAAACACTCGGTAAATACAACTGTTTATAAAGTACACAGCTATGTGTTGTTTTCTTTCATATAGTTTTATCATTGTAAGCCATCAGAATTGTGCATCGAGTGATGGTTGCTGTCTGTGTTTAATTGAGCTTGATGGCTGATCACTATGACCTGGTTCATGCAATTAATATAATTCCCTCAATGATTTTGAATGCAGATATCTAGCTGAGGATGTTCCAAGAAAAGGTGTGTGTGGCAAAATAGTTATGGACACAGTGTTGTTTATGATCATACTATACTCCAAAGGAAAAATTTGTTCTACTTTTATTTTCAGTCTTTTAACTCTAAAAGATAATGCGTTGGAAGTGGCCCAAATGCCCATCAGTAGGTGAGTGGATAAAAAAGCTGTGGCACATTTACGCAATAAAAAAGAAGGAAAGCTTACCTTTTGTGACAGCATGAATAGGCCTGGAGAGTATTATGCTAAGTGAAATAAGCCAGTCAGAGAAAGACAAGACGATATGATTTCACTTATATATGGAATCTAATGATCAAAATAAACTAACAAATAAGATAGAAACAGACTTAAGGATACAGGGAACAGATTGACAACTGTCACAGGAGAGGAAAATTGGGGTTGGGTGAAAAAGTGAAGGGATTAATCAAACAAAAGTATGGTGATTATAAGAGGGAAAAAGAGGTAGGAGGAGGTGGAAGAGGGTAAGGGGGAGTAAATGGTGATGAAAGGAGACTTGACTTTAAATGGTGAATACACAATAGAATATACAGATGATCTTTTATAGAATTGCACACTTGAAACCTATATACTCTTATTAACCAATGTTATCTCAATAAATTCAACAATTTTAAAAAAACACTAATGTGTTACACAAAAATAACTAACATGATATGCCTTTAATCTACTTTTCAACCTTGGAAAGTAATTAATAATTTCAAAATTGAAGACCTTTTCTCTTTGCCTTTTCTATGTAATCTTTCTCTGTTCTGCTCTGGGTTGTTGCTGAGGTAACAATAATGTATTAATTAATTGATTTATAGTTCTGAATTAAAATGTGAAGTTACTGAATAAAATATGTTGAAATCTCTTCTTGAGGGTAAGCAGTTTGATAAAATGTAATAAAAAAGCAGACTTCCTTTGTAATATTTTGATCTAAAACTTTTCTTGTTTCTCTCAAGGGCAGGTTTTGTCTTCAGACTATGTGACTTGTATTGAATATGGGAAGTGTCATAATAGAATGAACCTTTAATTGTAGACTTTGGATAGCTCTCACAAGGAAGAAAAATGTCCCCTTAATTATCTTTGGCTAATTATCACTGCATTGATGGCCTGACTGCTTCTATTCATCATATGGGTAGAATAAATAGAGGGTAACAGCTGAGAATGGTCCTAGACAAGGTCTTTTCTCACCACTGTCTTAGAGATTCATTGTTCCTGTTATGGGTCCTAGAAGGCCCAATAATTCTTAGGAGCTTGGACAGGACTTCTGACTCTCCATTATATATAGTGATTGTTTTGTTATGGTTATTTTATTTATAAATGGAAAATACCCACTTCAACTGTCTTAAGCGGGGGGAGAAATTTATTGGTTCACATGATGGAAAAGTCCAGTGATAGAAAATGCTTTAGATATTGCTCAATACAGGAACTCAAAATAAGTCTTCAGGAGTCATTCTCTCTTTATCTCTTGGCTCCTCTTTTTTTCTCTCTGTTGGCTTCACTCAGGTGATCTCTTCCCTCAAAGAAAAAAAGGGTCTTAGTAACTCCTATTCTCTGTTACCCCATCAAAAGATCATTTTCCTTTCTGAAAATCCCAATAGCAGTCCCAGTTTAATTTCTTCAGACTGATTGGGACCGTATGCCTTTATGAGGCCAGAACAAAACCTATTGGTTGCATGGGATTACATCAGATTCCCTCTTCTGGATCTCATCCCATACCAAATAAGGACTGAGAGAAGAAAAGAGCTGAATGCTCTGAAAAATCAGAATGTTATTCCTGTGAAAAGAGGGAATGGCTTTGTGGATGAAAAAAAGTAAGAAGGTGCCTTAGTCATACAATTGCCAAACATGTGATATGTGTATCAAGCCTCAATTAAAGAACAAATGTCTATAAGGTGAACAAATAATTGTAGGAGGTGGAGGAGTGGGCATTGGAGGAAAAAGTGCAGACAGACATGGGGAATATAAAAGAGCATAATAGTTCAGAGAAATGGGTGTAGATTGTTGTGGCTAAATTCATAACAACCACCTCCATGCAACATCACTTCTGGCAGGGGCAGGGCACTAGAGACACTGGGCATTCCAAGTATAACACATTTAATAATTACACTGTGGAATAGAAAAGTAAATGTCCAATAGTAACTGAGGATGGCTGGATCATTACTTCAAAATGGCTTATAAGGTGCCTATCAAGTGTGAGACCTTGGAGAGTATAGAAAAACTAAGCAACAAAAAATTTAGGCTGTCAAAGAACTATTAGCAGGGCACTGAAAACATGTAAACTAATTATTACATACAGGGAAGGAAAAACAGAGCTTGATTCTTATCCCTCACACTCCCATCTATATGGTTCAAGAGAGCCCCAGAATTGTTTGTGCTCCTGGCAAGACCTCTGAATCTCTCTAAACCCAGCACTCAGCCTCACCACATTTTTCTTCCTAGATAATATTGGCTCAGATCTCATTATGCTCTGTCCCTGTTTGCATTAGTTATAACCACAAAACACCTACAACTCTCTGGTCATCCCAACAGAATTAAGCTTTCCTCCTCATGGGTATCTTTATATCCCCTCTTTGACTGGATCCAATCTTCTATTCATTTTTCCTCTGGGGTCAGTCAGAAAAATTTCATCATAGGTGACACCTGAATCCAAGGATCCCAGAACACTTCCATCTCCTGCATTACATTCCAAACATGGTTCTTGCCTATTGCTTATCTTATTCTCTCCCCGTCTCCAACCAGTACACTGCTTTCACCAAGCCCTCTGGAACTCACAGTCAGTTCTCAGCAGAATTTCTGATATTCTCTATCACTTCTCTTCTTACTCTGATGAAATCCGGTTTGCTCCTGAAGATACTTTTTCTTCTCTATTCTTCTCATGTAGTCACTGTTTTATACCCATTTCCCCTTAAAAAACCCACCTGGCAGTTATATACATGTCCTCCTTCCTCTTTGTTGCTACTTCTGGACCATTATCCTTCCCTCCTTTATAAATTTTTCCAGCTTTAAATTTCATGTATACTACCCTGAATGCAATCATACACCAATTCCTGATCCCTCATTTTGTGATTTTGACACCTGGCTCACTGTCACTCCCTCTAGAGTATTGCCTTACTTCGTGTTGACTCAAAAAAAAAATTCACATAAAGTATATTTCCAATACTTTAACTACTCAATTTCTTGATGTCCTCCTTTCTAGGTGTCCTATCTTTAATCTATCCACTTCCTCCATTATTTTACCTTTAATGTTATGAGACTGAATAATTTCAATTTCTTCATAATCTAAATTTCAAGCACTTACTCTCTGTCTGTTATCTCTTACCTATCTAGCCCACTTGATCTACTATCCTTATTTTAACAATATTTTGTCCTTCCCAAGATGTCCAATCTTTTGCTCTTACAACTTTACATTATTCATAATCTTCCTCATGTCACTCCTTATGTGGTTTATATTTCACAGTCAATCAACATGATCATATCTTTACAGGCATTCTTTTTTATTTATCTTTATTGTTGAAAGTATTACAGATGTCCCCCTTTTTCCCATTGACCCCTTCTAGCCCACTCATGTCCCCTACCCCCACCCTCGCCTAGGCCTTCACCAGACTATTGTCTGTGTCCATGGTTTATGCATATTCTATA
Organism: Plecotus auritus; assembly: GCF_963455305.1. Taxonomy (NCBI): domain Eukaryota; kingdom Metazoa; phylum Chordata; class Mammalia; order Chiroptera; family Vespertilionidae; genus Plecotus; species Plecotus auritus. The sequence goes on from NC_137771.1 coordinate 178,870,823, forward strand.
TAATAAAAGCCTAATATGCAAATTGACTGAATGGCAGAATGACTGGTCACTATGACACGCACTGACCAGCAGGGGGCAGATGCTCAATGCAGGAGCTTCCCCCAGCCCACAGTCCCCAGGCCAGCCAAGGCAGGTGACAGCAGGCCCCCCCATAGCCCCACTGGTCACCCCACAGGTCGGCTCTGATCACTGGCCAGGCCTAAGGACCCTACCCATTCACAAATTTTGTGCATTGGGCCTCTAGTATGTATATAAATTATTTGGTTAATCTATTCCAAGTCCCCCACCCCCACATTCCCTCTGAGATTCACCGGTCTGTCCCATGTTTCTATGTTTCTGGATTTATTTTGTTCATCAGTTTATTTTTTTTTCTTTAGCTTCCACATATGAGTGAGATCATGTGATACTTGTCTTTCTCTGGTTTATTTCACTTAGCACAATACTCTTCATGCCCTCCAGCCTGTCTCAAAAGATAAGAGATCCTTCTTTTTTGTTGATGCATAGTATTTCATTGTGTAAATGTACCATAGTTTATTTATCCACTCATCTACTGATGGGCACTTGGGCTGTTTCCAGATTTTAGCTATTGTAAATTATGCTGCTATGAACATAGAAGTGCGTATTTTTTTTCTGATTGGTGTTTCAGGTTTCTTAGGATATGGGCAGTTACATATTTAATTTTTTGAGGAAAATCCATACTGTTTTCCACCATGGCTGCACCAGTCTGTATTCCCACCAGCAGGGTACCAAGATTCCCTTTTCTCTACATCCTCACCAGCACTTATCATTTGTTGATTTGTTGATGGTAGCCATTCTGACAGGTGTGAGGTGATTTTCATTTTAATTTGCATTTCTCTGATGATTAGTGAGTGAATGTTTTTCATGTCTCTTAACAGTAGCTATCTGTATGTCCATTGGAGAAGTGTCTATTTAGGTGCTTTGCCCATTTTTTAATTGGATTGTTCATTTTCTTTTTGTTAAGTTGTATGAGTTCCTTATATATTTTGGATATTAACCCTTTATCAGATGTATCATTGGCAAATATATTCTTCCATACAGTAGGCTTCTTTTTCATTTTGTTGATGGTTTCTTTTGCTGTACAGAAGCCTTTTATTTTGATGTGGTCCTATTTGTTTATATTCTCCTTTGTTTCCCTTGCCCTAGGACAGGTGTGGGGAACTTTTTTTTTCTGCCAAAGGCCATTTGGATATGTATAACATCATTCTCGGGTCATACAAAATTATCAACTTAAAAATTAGCCTGCTATATTTGGTCAAATGTTTAATTAACTCACCCCTAATGCCTTGGCAGGGCCAGACCAAATGATTTCATGGTCCCCTGGCAAGATATTCCCCACTCCTGTCCTAGGATATGTATGAGCAAACATATTGCTACAAGATATGTCTGAGATTTTGCTGCCTCTGTTTTCTTCTAGGATTTTTATGGTTTCACAACTTACATTTAAGTATTTTATCCATTTTGAGCTTCTTGTGTATGGTGTAAGTTGGTGGTCTCGTTTCATTTTTTTTTTTTTTTTGCATGTATCTGTTCAATTTTCCCAACACCATTTATTGAAGAGACTATCTTAACTCCATTGTATGCCTTCTCCTCCATTGTCAAGTATTAATTGAGCTTAATGGTTTGGGTTGATTTCTGGGGTCTCTGTTGTGTTCCATTGATCTATATACCTGTTTTTGTGCCAGTACTAGGCATTCTTAATCCCCATCCTAGTTAAACCCATCTCTCCACATATTTACCACCTGCATTGATGCAGCCAAATGTGGTAAACACACACACACTCACACCCATGCTGACTGATCTTATAGCAATTTGATGACCACTGTCCTTAAATAGACTCTTATTGCTCCCCAGAAATAATGTTACTTTGCCCAGGACCATTTACTTTCTTTCTGTGTGATTATTTCATATCTGGCCCTTTTCTTTCAAATATCTAACACCCAACCCCTCTCTTCCCATTCTCATTCTACATTGACTAGCTTAATTATTTTTTCATTTAGAAAACAATAGAAGAAAACCAGAAAGATAGTCCTCAAATTCCCAGCACTATGTCTACTCACATACCAGCTTCACTCCTTTTGCTCTGGAGTCTGTGCTATTTAAGGAAATCCTTCCACCTATGCACTGGATTCAAGTCACACAAATACATTCTTCTAGAGATTTTCTTCTTCTGTCCTGCAGCTTTAACTTTTTCCTCTCTATCTGTCTATCTGTCCATATGCATCCAAATATGGGTGATGAAAAACATACATGTATGCTAACATTAAAAGATACCTGAATCTTTATTCTTCCCCCTTCATTAAAACTGCTACTACTCCATTTTTCCACTTGCTTGGGCCAAAACTATGAATATATCTTTAGCTCTTCCCATACTGTTATATTCTTATCTAATATGTCAGAAAATCCTGCCAGCTCAACTTTTTAAAATGCGTGGTGTGCAACCCCTTCTTACCACTATTTTGCTAATGTGCTGATTCACATCTCCATCACCTCTCATTTAGTTTACTGCAGTAGCCTCTCACTGCATTTTGTTCCCTTATATTTTACTAGAGGCCCGGTGTATGAATTTGTGCACAGGTGGTATCCCGAAGGGGTGCGGGGGGGGGGGGGGGCAGAGATGCTATTGGCCTTCCAAATGGGTGGTGGGATGCCCTTGTCCACCCGGGATCTGGATCTGTCCTGCTGACATTTGTGCCAGTTGTCGGGAGCCACCTGGTGGCCGCTTTTATATTGTTTCCTCCTTGCAGAGCCTCTAGGGAGGAGAAGCGGCCGTGGTGCTTGAGGCCAACTATTAGGAGGCCGAAGTTGCTGTCGGGATTGTGCTGGTGGCGCTGGTCCATTGGTGCCTGGTCTGCTCTCGGAGATTGGACCTGCAGGACTACTGAGGGAGTGAGTGGATGCTGCTGGGCTGGTGGGCCACAGGGATGGTTGGTCAGCTGAGCGGCACTCCCGCTGTGGGAGTGCACTGACCACTAGGGGGAAGCTCCTGTATTGAGCGTCCGCCCCCTGGTGGTCAATGCGTGTCATAGCAACCAGTCGTTTTGGTCGTTCGGTCATTTGGTCCTTTGGTCGCTTAGGCTTTTATATATACAGATTCTTCACAAAACAGTCAGTGTCCTAACAGATGTAAAAAATATTATATCACTCCTCTGCTCAGAATCCTCTGATAGATCTCAGATCTTCTGTGTGCTCCCTAGTTCCTCTCTGTCATTACCCACCATGTTTTATGCCCAAAGTACTGAACTTTCTGGATTACATCTATAAGATTCCTTGACCTCTGAATTCTGATTGGATTTAGCAATTAGTGTATTAGTTAGAAGTTGGTGGACAGAAAGAGAATGAGGTTTAGGTCTTCTTACTGCTTTTATATGGTCAATAAGTGTTGGGTGTTTCTCTGCTGAAAGTCACAGCTGCTGTCAGCAGCCCACTCCATACAGATACCCATAGTTTCTTTCTTTTTTGTTTTTGTTAATATATTTTTATTGGCTTCAGAGAGGAAGGGAAAAGGAGAGAGAGAGATAGAAACATCAATTATGAAAGAGAATCATTGATCAGCTGCCTCCTGCATGCCTGACACTGGGGATCTAGCCCACAACCTGGGCATGTGCCCTGACTGGGAATTGAACCATGACCTTCTGATTCATAGGTCAAGTTACAACCACTGAGCCACACTGGCTGGATGAACCCCTGGTTTCTTTTTTTTTAAATATATTTTATTAATATTTTACAGAGAGGAAGGGAGAGGGATAGAGAGCTAGAAACATCGATGAGAGAGAAACATCGATCAGCTGCCTCCTGCACACCCCCTACTGGGGATGTGCCCGCAACCAAGGTACATGTTCTTGACCAGAATCGAACCCAGGACCCTTCAGTCCGCAGGCCGATGCTCTATCCACTGAGCCAAACCGGTTTCGGCACCCCCTGGTTTCTTAAAGGCACTCTTTCCCATTGCCACTTCAGGCCCAGGGTAGTAATGCTGTTGTTATCACACTGAGTTCTGTACTATTTCATTTTAGGTTTCTTGAAACTTGTGTACACATTTGGAAATAGAAAATTTATTAAAATATACTTAAATTTCCATATATATATATTTCCTGCTGGGACTATGGGTGACACATTTCCCACGTCACTTAAATAAGCAGAAAGGTCCTCAGAATGACAAGCATATCAAACTCACAGCCCGTTGGCCACATGCCTCGTTTATTTGGCCCATCTTAGCCTTTGAGTGTGACATACTTGGTCTACAAGGACACACATAATTATCACCTCACTTTGGTGCCTCTGATTCTGTTTCCTGTTCAACCACATGCTCCTTGTACTCTAACCACATAAACCTTTCCTTTTTTAAAAAAAAAAAATTTTACACCTTAGTGCCTTTACACTTTGCTATTAAATCTGTTCACTTCTCTGCCTCCTGCTTTGATCTTCTCTCAAGCCATTTTCTTCTTGGGGCTTCCTATGAACACTATTTAAAATTGAAAATCCCCTTCCAACCCTCCTTATCCCATGTCTCTGCTTTAGCTAAATATGTACAACTTATATTAATAACACACTCTGTATTTTACTTATTTATTTAATTTATTTTCCATCTCCTGCCAAGAGAATGTAAGTTTGAGGAAATAAAGAAATTTTGCCTGTCTTGCTTAGTGATGTGTTTTTAGTTTTTATAATAGTGTTGGCCACAGAGTAGATTATCAATTAATATTATTGAATGAGTGAATTAATAAAAGAACAGGAGAAATTTTATGAGAGATTTAATAGGAAAGAAAATATTTTCTGCTGGTATTATCATGAAAATGGTATTTTAACTAAATCTTGAGAGTGGACATATGAGATAAGTAGAAGGGATGTCCCAGGCAGTAATATCTTGAATAAGGACATATCAAAGGGTATTTAAGAAACTGTAAGTCTTTTAGTTGAATTGAAATGTTGAGTGCATACATGGGAGCAGAAAATATTAAGTTGCTGAAACTCGGGTCAGTACAGAAAATAGAGTGCCTCAAATTCAGGGTAAAACAAACCAAAACAAATTTTATCTTGTAGGAATTGAGATGCCACAGAGTCTCTGAGAAAGATCGATTTGGTGATGGTGTACACAAGACTTTGGAGAGGGGAGAATGGAGTCATTGAGGACAACTCAAAAGCTGTTGTGAGAGGTAATGAGTCCTGAACCACAGTAGTGGTGATAGCATGGAGAAGAAGGCTATAAAATGTATTGTCTTGTAAGAGTTTTATTGACCCATAGAGAAAAAATATATTAAGCAGGGCATTTGAAAGAACTTTTCTCTTTTCATCTCTTTTTTTAAATTTCCATTTATTTTTGGCTAAGGTCGATGTCATTTTTTCAATATGAAAAAAACACAAACCAGCAAGTTCAATACCAAACAGAAATTGGAAGTGTAGGCTAGGACAAAACCAATAGTGGGGGGAAAGGCAATAGTAAACAAGAGATGAGATGTTGTCAAAAGACAGAGGGTGTCCTGTCCTTTCTCCTATGGGGAATGACTCCAATATTTAGGTGACAGTACATTTTCATACATTAGTTAGAGATTGGCGGGCATAAAGAGAATGAGGTCTAGGTCTTTCTTCTGCTCCTGTATGGTAACCAAGTGTTGGGTGTTTCTCTAGTGAAAGTCACAGCTGCTTTCAGTCACAATCCATACAGATACCCCTGGTTTCTTTCTTTTTTGGGGGCTTAGGATGGTGTTTTTAGCATACAAAATGGGATCTGGATGAGATTCATCTTCTTGGAGAATTATCTTGTAAACAGAGAGGGAAATATTAACTGGACAGATGAGAGGAATGGGCACCAGAAGGAAATACCAGGTTATCCAAAATGGCAGAAATAAGATTTCCCAGAGTGGAAAGAGCGATGACATTCAATGAATATTTGTTGAGTGCCTATTTTGTGCCAGGCACAGTTATAGAACACCCTTAAAAGAAAAAAAAAAAGAGATGCAGAGATGAAAATTCTGAGAGGGAGAGGAAAATGGCAGTGGAGGAAGAAGGCTGAAGGAACTGAGAAACCTGGGTGACAGGGTGTGGCCTTAGGCCTCCTCTTTAGACTTCTCACTGAAATCCTCCTCCTTTACTGGGGTGGCATCCTGGTAATTCTGGTACTCAGAGACGGGGCTGTTTATGCTGCTCTCAGCCTCTGTGAACTCCATCTCTGTCCATTTACCAGTGGAGGAAGTCCTTCTGATGAAACTCAGCAGCCAGCTATTCTGAGATGTGCTTGAACAGCTCCTGGATAGCTGTGCTGTTGCTGGTGAAGGTGACTGCCATCTTCAGCAATAAGGCGGGATGTCACAGACAGCTGTCTTGACATTGTTGAGGATCCATCCACCAAATAGATGCTATCCTTGTTTTGCACACTGAGCATCTGCTCTTCCACCTCCTTCACAAACATCTGCCCATGGAATACAGCAGCCATGGTGAGGTATCAGCTTTGGTGGGGTCCCAGGCAGCCTTAATGTTATCAGCATCAAATACCTGCTGGGTGAGTTTAGATACAGTGAAGGCCAGGTACTGCTGGCTTCCATGGCTAGTTAGATGGGAAAAGCAAGGCATGAAGAAGTGGAGGCATGGGAAGGACACCATGTTGACTGGCAACTTGTGGAGGTCAGCATTGAGCTGGGCAGGGAAGCTAAGGCAGGTGGTGACACCACTCATGGTGGCTTAGAGAAGGTGGTTCAGGTCCCCATAGGTTGGCATGGTCATCTTGAGGGTGCGGAAGCAGATGTCGTAAAGGGCCTCATTATCAATGCAGTAGGTATCATCAGTATTCTCTACCAATTGATGAACTGATTGGGTGGTTGTATAGAGCTCAACCACAGTGTCAGACACTTTGGGTGAAGGTACCACACTGAAGGTATTGATAATGAATTCAGGATATTCTTCACAAATCTTGATGATGAGCAAGGTGCCCATTCCAGAGCCTGTGCCCCCACCTAGCCAGTGGGTCAGCTGGAAGCCCTGCAGGCAGTCACAGCTGTCAGCCTCCTTCTGCACCACAACCAGGACTGAGTCAAACAGCTCAGCCCTCTCTGAATAGCAGCCCTTGGCCCAGTTGCTTCCTGCCCCCAAAACAATTTTTTCTGGTCTGAATATCTGGCCAAAAGGACCTGAGCAAATAGAGTCCATGGTCCTGGGTTCTAGATCCACCAAGATGACAGGAGCATAGTTCCCACCTGGGGCTTCATTGTAATATACAGAGATGCAATCCAGCTACAGGTTGCTCTCCCCATGGTAGATGTTGGTAGGGTCCATGCAATGTTCATACTGATCACCTCCCAGAACTTGGTTGCCACACTCGTTGTCCTAAACCTGCACCATTTCCCTCATGGTTCAAATTAGAACTTTTTGCTCACCTCAAAGTGTGTATGGGCAAGAAAATAGGTAATTTTTTTCTCTGCTGCTGATCACAGGCTGATATAGTGGGACATGTCCCCAAGGCTAGAGCAGTGAGGTCTGAGTGCAGGGCAGGAAGGTCCTGAGAGGCAGAAAGGAGAGGGCTGAGTAAGGCCTGGAGGGAAGGCAGGCAGAGTGGTGTGTGTGTGTGCGTGTGCATGTGTGTGTGTGTGTGTGCGCGCGCGCGCCAGCCGGGGATAGGAGAAAGGCCTGCACCAAGCTCCAGCAACTTGCAAGAATTGATCTCCCTCTCTCTCTTTATTTTTTCAATCTCTTTTTTTTCCTTATTTTATTTTTTAAAATCACCATTTATCCCCCTATATACTCTTCTACATCCATACCCTCCCCTTCCACCACTACCCCAATTCCCCTCCCAATCACCACACTGCTGTTGGTGTCCATGAGTTTTCTCCCTCTTTTTTGCTCAATCCTTCCACTTCCCTGATCAACCCCCCAAACCCAGAACTGCCAGCCTGCTCTCTGTGAATCTGTCTCTGTTTGGCTTGTTAGTTCAGTTTGTTCATTGAATTCCACATATGAGTGAAATCATATGATACTTGTCTTTGTCTGACTGGCTTATTTCACTTAACATAATGCACTCCAGGTCTATCCATGCTGTCACAAAGAGTAAAGTTGTATTCTTTTTTTTTTTTTACAGCAGAGTAGTATTCCATTGTATAAATATACCATAGCTGTTTTATCCACTCATCTACTGATGGACACTTGAGCTGCTTCCAAATCTTGGCTATTGTAAATAACACTGCAATGAAAGAACTGATCTTTTAATTACCAACTGACCCTGAATCAGTACAGTACTTTATTTTATTTTTCCAATATCTTTTGGATTTTGAAACAATAAACAGGTGTGTTTTTTTCTGAATCCCTTAGCCCAAAATACTCTGTGGTACACTATAGGTAGAGAATATTTATCACTGTTATTTTGTGTCTATTTAATAGCAAGCTCGCAAACAGAACATCTGCCCATGATCATGATGCTGATTCTAGCATCAGCTGTTATTGCAAATTGAGTGGAGCAGAAATGGGAGTGCTTAGTGTGAGGGTGGCAACTAGGCCAGGCATGGCACAGCTGGGGCTCTTTCCACCCCTACTTAGTCATGGATCATCTGTCCTCAAGCAATGCCAAAGGCTAAATTTAGTGGTGCCGGATGTGGTATTGGGAGCCCCAGGATTCAATATTGGAATTCATTTTATGCAGTGTTGAGCAAGTTTAAAATGATGCTTTAAAAATTATTGCATCTATAATGAAGGGGAGATGGAAGAAAGAAGCAAGGCTCTATTACTTTGTTCACAGGCCATGATAATTTATTTAAGGGAACATTAATAAAAAAACAGTTGTGTGCTGGCCATAGTGCCAAGTGCTCAAATTAGAGATTCAATATATAGTTATCTGTCCATGGAAGCTTACAGAATATCAGGTATAAGAGATCTATGGAAATTTATACTTGAAAAACAACAACCAGAAGTATAGTGACAAATGCAAGTACATAGGAAGGAGTATCTGATTCTGCCTGGGAAAGCTCCAGAGCTTGAAAACATTTGAGCTGGATGTGAAGCATTGAAAGAGTTCTTAGGTGGAGGGGGAGAAGAGCGGGCATTCTAAGCATAAGTAACATTAGCAAAGGCATATAGGGCATAAAAGTATATGGTATGTTCAGAAAATAGAATGCTTATTGTTTATGTAGATTCTATTTTTAGAATTCTTAAGGATTTTGAAAGACATTTTGGAAGTAAGATCCATAACAGTTGGCAAGTAATTGACTTAGAATGAGTGGGAGGAGAGATCTCTTAGATTTTTTAAATTTTGTGCAATTCCACCAGCATCTTATACAGTTGTGAAGGATCAAATTCCCTAGACATCTGCCTTTGGATTACATAGAAGGAATCCTGATTAGTACCTTGAAAAACACAGGAAAGTCTTGCTTTATTATTATTATACCAACTCCAAGAATGTAAGGAAGACACATAGTGACTCTTAAATTGTATTGATAGGGAAACTATGGTACAATTAGTGCTTTACTCAAAGTCTCATAACAAAAGAATTTAGAGTTTGGATTAGAACTCAGATATCTTTACTCCAGAGATTTTGCATGTAATTCCAAAACCAGGCTCCATTACTTATTTATTTATTTGGCATGATGAAATATATGGGTATATATCACAATAGGAAGGTTGCTTGGGGTTTGTATGGATAAAATATAAGGGCATAAAACCTAAGAAGATAAATGTAATGTACAAAATAGTGAGCTTGGAAATTGAGGCTGAAATTGGTTTAGAGAAAATAAAGGCACCAGATTTCAACTATGAACAAGCTTTGTGTAAGCTTAATTCATCTTCTCACAGCTACTGGCCCCCGACAGTGACAGAAAACAGATACGGGAGAACAGAAGTTAGCTGTTAGCTCTAGAAGTGAGAAATGCATGTTACAAGAACTAGGTCTAAACTGACAAAAGCATTGTTTATGAGTAGTGAGTAGAAGTATTGCACCTTTTAAATGTTCTTCCTATGTTCCTAGAATCTGGATGTTGGTGTGTATCTGAGAGGAAGGGCAAAGATGAACCAAAGAGGAATGGAATTACAGTGAATAGAATTATAACATCTTATAGAATTCCTACTTCAACTCCACCCATTTTGAGGGCTCAGATGACTGATATGTCAAGGAGAAATGACTTGATGATTAAATTATAACCACTAGAGGCCTGATGCTCGAAATTTGTGACTCCAGAGAAAGCAGTTACCTGTTCATCCTTTCTCTCACAGTGGCTACTTTTTGAAATAAAACAAACACTTCCAGTCTCTTTAGAGGTGAGCCCAGAATAAAAGTTCTATTTCAATACTCAACCCCCAGACCAGAAATGTGTCTGTCCAGCTCTATTTATCCCATCCATTTGCAGTTTTCAGAGTCTGTTTGCCCCGTTTCCTAGTATAACAGACTGAGGGGAGCAGGGAGTAGGAGGGGAATTAAAAGAGAAACAGACATAGACATAGAGATAATAGGACTGTGGATGATGTAATACTTTGTAATTCTATAATCTTTCACCAGGAAGAAGACATTTCTAGCCAAAACAAGACAGTTAGCTCTCCATTGAGTTGTGGTACCACTGTAGCAAGTTAGCTTACCAGGTTAGAGATGAAGTTAGGAAGGTTAAGTATCACTCACTTTCCTTTCTGGACCTCAGTTTATTCAACTGAAAAATACAGTTGTCCCTCTATATCCGAGGGAGACTGGTTCTAGAACCCCTGTCGATAATGACACCCACAGATGCTCAAGTCCCTTATATAAAATAGTGTAGTATCTGCACATAAACTACGCACATCTTCCTGTATACTTTAAATCATTTCTGGATTTCTTATATTATCTAATACAATGTAAATGCTATGTAAATAGTTGTTATACTGTATTGTTTATGGAATAACGACAAGAAAATAAGTCTGTACATGCTCAATACAGACATAACCATCATAGGCCTAACTACATAGAACACATCATCAATGCAGCTTTACTTTCCTCTGAATATTTTCTATGACAGTTGATTGAATCTGTGGATGAAGAACCTGCAGATATGGAGGGCCTACGGTAAATGGCTGTCTATCTTACAGTGCTGGCTTTAAAAGATGTCTACAAATCATTTGCTACTTTGCCATTCAAGAGATAGAGCGAACCCCAATAGAATATTGCACAAGTAATGATATGTCACTTTGGAGACTAGGCTATAGAGGGCATGGAGGCTTCCATTTTGCGCTCTCTCTCTCCCCCCACTCCCCCATCTCCTGCTCTGGGAAGAGACAACAAATATATTATGAGATACTCCAGTAGCCCTATTGATAGGTCTATATGACAAGGGATTGAGAGTTCCTACCAACCTCCAGGTGCCTGCACATTGAATGGATCCTATAGGCCCAGTCAAGCCGCCTTCAGACAACTGCAGCTCTGGCCAACAGTTTGATAGCAACCCCACGAGTAACTCTAAGCCAGAACTACCCAACTAAGTCTCTTCCAAATTTCTGACCAACAGAAAATGTGAAGTATCCAGTGCTTATGTAAGTTACTGTGGGGTAATTTGTTATATGGCAATACAAAACAAAACCAGTTATTTTTCTACTTTTTACTCTTTCAGAGTATATGATTTTTAAAAAAAAACTTTAGCCTTTGGAGTCATATGAAATTGTATTGTCTATTTCTTAAAGGTTAGGTTATAAAAAATTGCAGTTAGACCAGATGATCTAGAAATTATTACCCCAGTAATCAGTAAGCTAAGAAATTTCTCTTGGCCCTCACCTACACCTCCCTCCCCCAGCTTTCTTTGATAAAATAAAAATAATATTAATGATACTACTACCAAGCATTTAATTTACAGATTTTAGAGTTTTGCATTTATTATATAATTTTACCCTTATAACAATCCAATGAGGTAGATATTATATTATTCCCATTTTATAGATGAAGAAATTGAGAACTTGAAAGCAAAAATGTCTGATTGAAAGTTACACAGTAAATAAAAGAACTGATACTCCAATTCAGGTCTTCTGACTCTAATATAATATTTTCTCACTATATTAAGTCTTTATAATAGAAAGAATCATACTATTTTATTCCCAAACTCTGGCACTCACCCACATTTTAGCTGTACAGTCTAATATTTGAGAATTTTTACATGCCTTCTTTCTCTTTTACATTACTGAGGTTTGTAAATTAATAAATGGGCTTGTTTATTCTCCTTTTTTTTCTTTTGGTTCTTCTAAAAAGTCATCTAATTGTCTTTGTGTACAGACAAATTGTTACACCTTTAACACTTTATCCTACTTTAAATTACTGATAACATGGATGTAATAAATATTATGGTTCTAGTCTCTTTTGGCTAGCCAATTGAGTAACTACATTATTTTTATAATTTTATTATCTGTATATTGTTTTTATCACATATTAAGTAATTTTATAATAAGATGTAAAAATAACGGACTCAAATCCCAGTATTTGACAATGAGTTTTAAGTTTTTCACTTTATAAAAAAGTCTAGAATTTGTTTTTACTTTTTCCCTCCAAATTTACAATGTCATCTTTGATTTTTCATTGAAGCATTTGCAAATATTAAAAGGGTACTTAAGGCAGTTATCCTTTATAAGATTACACATCTGAACCATTTGGGGAGATTTAATAATCTGGAGTGTGCCCCAAATATGTGCAATATTTTAAAAGATGATGTCCAATTCTGGTTAAGAACAGCTTGTGAAAGATGTTTCAAAACATGGTACTAAATTATAAATTAATTGCAAGTATGTGGCACAGTTTTTGGCAATAGAAAATCAATAAGTTGTTATGAATAACTTTGTATCTTAAATGAAAAGTAAATAAATACATATCATATTTGAATTTGTTTTATTTTTTTCTTCCAATAAAGCAATGGAGTATTGAAATTCCTATCACCTAGAGCAGAATAAAAATAGCTCACTGAGTTTAGTTTATTTGTAATATTTCTGATTTTTTACCAGTAGCCCATTTCAAAGAGCTAGTCTTCCCATTTAAATATTTTTAAATGTTTTAAGTGGCACAAGGGAAAAACTTTATAAATTATTCTCTAAAGAATTTTGAGTGTGTTAATTACCTCATCGCTACCTTAGGAAATAACATTTTTTCTTTGTTCAGCATTTAAACTTATTAACATAGATCATGGTTCCTTAAGCACTGATCTTCACCAACCCAAAGAGAGTTTTTCCTCATGATCAAATGATACTACACAACATTAAAGAAGTCATACACAAACTCAAATCTTTAATATAAACATATAATTCAAATAATAAAGAGAGCAGATGCATAGATAGCAGCGGACTTCATAATACCCATACCAGCACTGGTCTCGTTCTTCATCTGAGTTTTAGCATGTTCAGTTTGAGTTTCCTATTTAGCTCTTCAGATAAATGGATCAAGTGATACTTTCTAATGAGCGTGTTACATGCTCTGCTGTGTTCTAAATGTCTGTAATTCTTCTGAAGCTCCCTGGATATTCAAAAGTAAAATGGCTCATTGGCAGATAGTTTGAGCATCACTTTCTTAGAGAACTAACTACAATAACTGATTGGAAATGAACCGAATACAGAAACTTTCTAATTTTTAAAAATTCTTCCTCTTACCCAGAAACTGTTATTATTAGTATGCATTTTTTCAACAACTTTTCTTTAGGGAATATTTATATACAAGGTCTACTCTTCTGTACACTTTTTTTCCCCTCAACTATGTAATTTGATACTTTGGCAAACTGAAATGGGTTGTTGGCAGCAAAGTTCTTCTATTCCTTTATTATCAAAATGTGACATATCTCTGAACATCTCTTGCCACTTCAGGCAATCTTAACATCTCATTCTTAGAAAAAGAATACTGTGTATTCCAAGTTCTAGTTCAATTTTCTCTTCCTAGCCGCATAGGAAAGCTGCATTTTCCAGCTTTCTCTATGACTAGATTAGTAGTCATAGATGGTTTTGGACAATGAATTAATTGCAAGTGAGACTAATAAGTGTAATATTTAGGCTGAAGCATAGAATAGCAGGAAGCCACACATTTCAGACTGCAAAGCTACAGAAAAGTAATCCACATATGCTGGACATGTAGCATAAAAAAAGTCTTGTTATATGTAGCTACTGAAATATTGGGGTTCTTTGTTAGTATAAGATAGCTTATCTGATTCTGAGTAATACATATGATGATTATAATTCTACTAGGTTCCAGAATTCAGTGTTTGATGTTTTATATATTAAAAATATACTCTACTAAGCACTCTTTATTCAACTGTCTCTTTGTGCTGAAGCAATTCCAAGGGCTAAACATACCCTATATTTTCATCTATTGCCTGTAAAAACCTTGTTAAAGGGATGATTCGTAGTCCTCCTTGGCTGGAGAAAATCAGAGCCTACAAGGGTAAAAGAGGAGTTAAAGAGAAATAAAAATTAATGGTTCTGAAACCTTTTATGCATTAGAATCACCTGGGAAGTTTTTCTAATGCAAATCTACCCCACTCTAGAGATTATCATTTAGTTAATCTTTCATGGGGTCAGTAAATATGCATTTCAGTGTAAACCCAAAATGGATCTGATACGGATACATAATGGAATACACTTTAAGAAGCCTTGGACCAGGCTTCTTAAAGCCTTTATTCTTTTATAATGTGAATAATAATATTTTAAAATGGAGAAAAGTTTGAAAGACTTTTCAGAAGTAGAAGTTTGACCCATGGAATACCTTATCTAAATTATCAAGGACATAATATTAAAATGCAGACTTCTAGACAATCTCCAGTAACTAATAAATCAGCACTTTTGAGGGAGGGGCTTGCCCTGGGGTCTTCATTGTAAGATACCCCCAAATGAATCTTAGACACACAAAAGTTTGAAACCATTGCCAAAGGGATTATTTGTCCTTCTGTGCATATTTTTATGATTAGTCCAATTTATTATTCCTGACTTTGGCATTAACATTAGTTCAGGAACATTAGTTTTATAAACTTCTTCAACTCTTCACACTAGAAAAGGATATGTTATTACTATAGTTTTTACTAGTTGTAAGAGGAGACAACTGAAACTCACAGGGTAAATCACAGCTGCTAAAATATTAAATTTGCTTTTCAAGGAAAATGGTGAACATATTTTTATTTTCCCTTAAGAGAAATACAAATTATTTATTTTGGGATAAAAGTTACATAGCATGATCATAGAGCCCAGAACATACACACACACACACACACACACACACACACACACACACACACACACACAATGACTCTACTTTTAAATTGCTTAAACAAATGTTACAATCTTTAAAAATTGAATTATATAAAATCCTAATATGACAGGGCCAGATAACACATCAGAAAATTAATATGCCATTTTGTGTGTGGGTTTACATTAACGGCCATTTTTATCTGAATACATTAATAGTTCAGATTAACTAGTTCTAATTAGGTGACTTAGTAATAGAAATACTTCCATTTGAATCTTACAGGAATAATTCTAGAATTGGCACCAGATGAGGTGTAATATGCTTAGATTGGAAGCCCAACCCTGTCACTAATTGGCTGTCATTAGAAAAATCACTTAACTTGGAAAATAAGTTCCTGTTCTGTACTGCTTTTGTGCATTTGTTAGAGTAAAAAAATAGTGATGTATGAAAAATCAATTTCTAAGCCATAAATTATCATGCAAAGGTAAGTTTATGCAGCCATGAAAGTGGTATAGTATTGGCCAACACTTACTGAGCAATTACAATGTGCTAAGCACTTACATGCATTATATTTTTAATGCCCACAAATCCCAGTAAGGTTAACAATATTATCTTCATTTTAGCTAGCAGGAGATTAAGGTCCAGATAGCCCAAAGTCAAACTGTTAGGAGAGAAGCGGAACTCACATTCATCTCTACTTGACTGAAAACTTGTGCCCCAAAATAGGTAATATTTCTATGTAAATAATATCCTCTTAACTTAAAATCGTATTTCAATTATGAATATATATGATCCATGAGGAAATTTTATTTTATTACCATTTGCCTCACTGAAATATATGGCACTAAATATTCCATTCAATTGTAGAATGTTGGGTCAGGTAGTAATAACATAACTTTCTGGCCTTTGTTTATGCAATAAAATATGGTCTATTATCTTTTTGATCCCTGTATAGTTAATGCCAAAAAGCATGACTTTATACTGCTTACACTGTACTTATACTGAGAACACCACAATTATATCACTACTTGTTCATAAGAGCTCATGTTTCCTTTTCATACCTCTGCCAAGAGTCCTTTCATTTATTTTTCTTCACTAAAAAATAATCCTATATAATAAAAGTTTAGTATGCAAATTATCCCCTGAACCAGGAGTTCATCTAGGAGTTCGACCAGGGGGGTGGGGCCAGCGGGGGGAAGGGAGGGAGGACCTGGTCAGCAGCCTGCAGCTGGCAGCCTGCAGCCGGCAGCCACTAAGGACCCCACCAGTGCATGAATTTTGTGTACTGGGTCTCTAGTTCAGGAATAAGACTGATTATGGATAAAAACATTCCCTTCCTTCTTAGGATATGGAGTGACTTTCATTACCCACTATTAACAGATTTGGAGAGAAACTGCTGCCTTCCAAGTAAAGATCCTTGAACACACATCTTAGATGGATTAATCTCTTCAAGAAGGAATACAGCATATAACATGGGTTGTGCATCAATAATTTCCTGCTGGGTATTTGGGTAGCGTGACCTGTCATTTTTCATTAGAAGTTCCATGATTAGTCACATTTACTCAGGAGGGTCCTTATTATTACATCTTTTTTTGTTTTAATAGGAAAAGGACCTAACAGTTTTTTGTTTCATCAGAGAAGAGATCTGCTTTTCTCTATAAGAGAAGTATGGAGATAAAACTTGCAGTTTTTTTCTCCACCCTTCATTCAGAACAGGAGAATGGGAAAGCCTGACTCTTATTGGGCCATAGCTCACTAGTAGCTTAGACTAATATATTGATGGCTCCTGTGTGGTATAGTTTTAGCTCTTTCTATTCTGTTTCTGTTCAGGAGGAGCAGATTGTGCTTCGAATTTTCTTACAGTAGACTCACCAGACAGGAAACCTCTATAGAGTAAATGGAAGGCACACTATTTTTAGAGGACAGGTAGGTTAGACCAGTCCTATTCTGAGGGTTCAGATATTTTCAATTTAGAAAGAAAATAAACATCTCTTATTAGTTGCTTCTCTTTTATCTAGGATTGCCAGGGCATTTGGACTTACATTTTTTTGGGTGAATATTGTATTTCTTAAATTACAAACTCGTGGACCTCAGGCTGAATATGTGTTCATGTATTTTGGTTGGTTCTTTGCTTTCTTTTTTTTTCCTTTTTTTAAGTTTAAACTATCTCATAAATAAGAAATTACATAAAAATCTGAACTTTTAGATTTTTCTTAAAAACAACTATCTGCCCAGCCCGTGTGGCTCAGTGGTTGAGCGTTGGCCTGAGGACTGAAGGGTCCCAGGTTCGAGTCTCGTCAAGGGCATGTACCTTGGTTGCGGGCACATCCCCAGTAGGGGGTGTGCAGGAGGCAGCTGATTGATGTTTCTCTCTCATCAATGTTTCTAACTCTCTATCCCTCTCTCTTCCTTTCTGTAAAAAAAATCAATAAAATCTAAAAACAACTATCTGCCAACAATGTGGCTAAATCAATGACAAAATGAAGATGGAGCTTAGGAGAGGTCACTCCCTTTAAAAAAACACAAATACTCTTCAATTATCTTCATACCCAATAATCTATATTACCTCCCTGACTGGTGGGTCAACTACTATATCCCACTTACAATTGTTTTAAAGTGTTTAGAGTGAAGAACCACGTAACTGTACCTATGTCTTTCTCTATATGAGCCCTACGTGGATAGTATGTATATCATGCTTATATATGGCCCCCTTTTTTCTTTTTCTTACGTTCTGATTCTTGTAGGCACTTAAGTTGATGACCCCTTCTCAGAATCCTGAATGGGAAGAAGGGATTCATGCACAAAACTCTACTCTAAACCCCTAACAATACTGAATAATTTTTCTGCTATCAGTTCTAAAAATATAATGAGATTTTTGGGTAAACTTCTATTTCATTTGAAACATTTTCTCACTTTCTTTTGGTCCTTTCTCAGATATCTCCTAATATATATTAGAAAGAAACTGAAGAGATATCTCGGCTTTCCTAACATCTAAACCAAAGCTTGATTTCCTGAAATGGAATACTCTTCACTTACGAATTCGAAAGCCAAAAAGTAGAGAAGAGAGAGAAAAGGGTAAAAATTTCTTAGTACAAATGAAATCACATAAAAATATAACTTTATTGATGCTAACAACTTGAGGCAGTTTAGAGAACAGTAGTTTACAGTGAGACAGAGAACACCATGCATCCCTGTGTGGGTATGTTTGGTTCTCCCGGGGAAAATGTGTTATAGATTTTCTGTTGCCCTTAGTCCTACAGCTTCCACTAGAATAAGCCCCTTTCCATAATGCTCCTTTGGATATATATACCTTGTAAGTGTCATGGCCCAAGTACACCTGACTGACTCATAACATGAGAGGTTGATCAACAAGCTCAAAGAAAACATTTAAATTCTTTGCTCAGTTTTAAACCATTGGGGAAGACAGGGGTGACATTAGGTGACTTGCACATACTGACCTTCTAGGGGCCAAGAAGAGTGTGCTCTTCTGAGGCCATTAGAGGCAATAATTCTGGATGCAGGTTCTTCAGGTCTTTTGTCTCCTAGAAATAAATAGTTTATAAAATCAATAAAGGGGGAACACAATCTGCTAGTCCATTAGTTGATAAAAATGTCAATTATTCCCAATGTTTCATGATACAAAGAGAGCTGGTAGAGGCAGCAGCCACCACCCACCACATAGTAATTATAAGATATAAAAGTCATTGTTATTAGATAAATCCGTGAAATGGTGAAGAGCAAGGGCTGAGATCTGGGGAACAGGGGTTTCCAATCTGGTACCATTTTGTATCCATTGAGTTTCTGACTCTTGGGGAGCAGGCTTACAGAGGTGTGTCTCCCATTGTGGCTGCGTGTGGATCTCTGCCCGGCTCTTGCTCCTAAGGTGACTCTCTCCTTCACAGTAGGTGACACAGCAGCGACAGGCTGCAGAAGGTTTTCCTCTGTGTTTAGACATTGTGCCTGAGGCAGGAGAGGCACCTGCAGCCCTCCCTGAGCTCTGGAGTTCTGGGGGCTCTTTCAAACGACTTCTCCGCCTTTGAACATGGTCCAGACTGATGTCAGACTGAGAAGAACAGCTCTCATTCCAGCCAGAGCTGGCACTCAGACTTCTCAAAGGAAGAGCTAACCGCAATGCCTTCCAAAATTTAGAGCCAGAATGTTTGGATTTTTCTCCTTTCCAGCTCACAAAAGACACAGACTCCTTCAGCTGCAGGATGCCTGGGTGTGGATGCTCAAGGGGACGATACTCAACCACAATGAGCTTGGTGGCAATGGAGTTCTGGCACATGACACCCAGTTTAAATTCCAGCATGCTGATGCTCTTTTCTGTCACATAGTCTGGGCTCAGGACAACAATCATCCTTCGGCTCCTCTGAATGAAGTCAAAAACTGCTTCCACCGTATCTACAGGAAAATGGAAGGATAGCATAATGCCAAGTGAAAACATATACAAGTTTCAGCTCATCATTGTCTCTCCTACAAAGGACAAGCAATGAATAAATCTTCAAAGATGAGAAATTAACTACTTCTGAAACTAGAAACTCATTTCAACTATGTTTGTAAAATATTTCTTGGTTTGAAATATTCTTCTCTATCACTTTTATCTGTTGGTACTAGATCAGCATCCTTAAATATTTGAAATATTGCAACTAGTGTGATCTCACTGTATTTTATTCTCATATCTAGGTTAAATAACTGCAGGATTATTACCCATTTGACATGGTATCAAGAATGTTCCCTACTTTTAGCATTTGCCTGTGTATAATATTCAGTTTACGTATGTGTTTCTTAAGAATAGTATCTTGGCCGAAACCGGTTTGGCTCGGTGGAAAGAGCGTCGGCCTGCGGACTGAAGGGTCCCAGGTTTGATTCCGGTCAAGGGCATGTACCTTGGTTGCGGGCACATCTCCAGTGAGAGGTGTGCAGGAGGCAGCTGATCGATGTTTCTCTCTCATCGATGTTTCTAGCTCTCTATCCCTCTCCCTTCCTCTCTGTAAAATATCAATAAAATATATATATATAAAAAAAAAGAATAGTATCTTGAACAGGACTGAACACAGTGATCCAGACATAGTCTGATCCCCAAAGAGCAAAGGGAATTACCATCTTCTAAGATCCACACAGTTATATATCTTGATACTTAATATTTTTTGATACAACTTCAGACAGTTTATAGTACTGACCGTGTTGTCAACCCAAATCCCTTTTTTAAAATGTGTGTGTGTGTGTGTGTGTGTGTGTGTGTGGTTTAACAATAAATTAAAGGGGCAAGAGCATTGACAATAGGTAAGAACCAGTCAATTAATTAACTTTTCTGGCAAAGCATTCAATTCTAATAGTTACTGAGGTGTATTTGAACAGATCCCAATAGGAAAGTTCTTGAGATAAATGCAGTGCTTAACTCACTCTTAGATTTAAGAGCTTAAACAGTGTTATTTTCTGAAGGAAAATAATTCCAAATGTATAAATCACAGCCACTGACAACTCTGAAAACAGATGCTACAGACATACTATGAGATTGAGTACCTATGTGTTAGGGGCCGGGGTGAAATAGTCATGGAGAGACATTTTAGCTTGTGAAGACATGCTGAAAGTTTGCAGTGAAATTGATCATCATGAATTTGACAGGAATGAAGGAGCTATGTTCCTTACCAGATTAGTTCTTTTCAATTAGTGAATTTAACATGATTTTGAAGGGAAATTGGAAGAGCAATTTTTAAGAACATTGAAGAGTGTTTTGAGAATTCTTGTTTCAATCTTGTAAGAAAAATCTATCACTGATCTTCAAAGGCTGTGTGCATGTACATTCATGTTTTGTAAATTCCTTTGTTCTGTCTAGTTCTGCTGAGAATCTTATGTAGACCGCCTTTCATAAACCTGAGACTGTGAGAATAGGATGCCTACTGCTTCTTCTCTCTTGATAAATACGATATATCCTTAAAACAACATGGGTAGTTTTTCATCACAAAAAAACTTGTGCACTCAAATAATGTATGTGTGTGTGTGTGTGTGTGTGTGTGTGTGTTACACTTGAAAGTAGCCCCTGGTAATCCAACTGTTGAAAACAAAACAGTATCATAGATCCTCTAAAAGAGAGAGTGTGTGGCTTTAAAAAAAATTATTAGTATTACCTGAAAAGTGTGGGGTTTCCATCTGAAAGAGGGAAATGCTAAAGAAATAGATATGTATGATTAAATTCCAGACTTTGAGGAATGGATGTAGGAGATGCTTCTCAAGTGGGGGTTGGGCTATCTGTACCTAGGGGTCTTCACAAGGTACTTTAAAAGAAGCTATATCACTTATGGCATATTTTAATGTGTTACAGATTGTCAATACTTCCTATCTGAGAATACAAGTTATTTTTATTTTAATGCTGAAGATTATTGGAGAGGAAGTTGTAAATTAGGTCTTTATTCTGTTTGGCTCAAAAAAAATGAGGTGTGGCTGTAGGATGATGAGATTGGCTTTTTGTGTGATAGTAAATTGGTTTTCAAATAATTTTCTGGACTAGAATTCTTCAAGGAAGAAGATTCCTGCTGTTAAAATTCATAGCCTCTCTGAAATTCCCCTACTATTAAACTAGGGCTGCAATTTTGTTCTTTGGCTAGTAGGTTATTGGTGTATGAAACAGTAACAAGCCTCTCTCTCTCCTCTCTCTCTCTTTCTTAAAACTTGAAGTATAATGAAATATGGGGGGAGGGGCACCTAATTTAGAAGGTAGATCTGAACTTAAATATTGATTTCTCCAATTATCTGTTTTTATCTTAATATCTTTAATTATGAATTTATCCATCTATAAAATACATAAAGTGAGACGAAATTTGGAAGATTGTTAAACAAATTAGAGATACCAAAACGTAAATGTCTAGCAAAAACAATGTTAAAATAAGGTATGGACTGATGTTAATCGAATCTGAATCAATTTTTGATGGTAACTTTATAGAATCATCTTAGTATGTGAATTTATGAATCATAAGTTTTAAAAATTCTTTCTATTCAGTTTTAAATACAGATGGATAAAGAATGTTATTGAAACAATCTCCTAGCCCATTATTAAAAACTAGAGGCCCAGTGCATGAAATTCATTCATGGGGGGGGTGTGTCCCTCAGTCCAGCCTGCACCCTCTCCAATCTGGGACCCCTCGAGGTATGTCTGACTCCCCATTTAGGCCTGATCCCTTGGACATCCATCTCTCTCAATCCAGGACTGCTGGCTCCCAACTGCTCGCCTGCCTGCCTGCCTGATTGCCCCTAACTGCTTCTGCCTGGCAGCCTGATCACCCCCTAATCACTCCCCTGCCAGCCTGATTGACACCTAACTGCTCCCCTGCTGGCCCAATTGCCCCTAACTGCCCTCTCCTGCCAGCCTGGTCACCCCTAACTGCCTTCACCTGCAGGCCTTATTGCCCCCAACTGCCCACCCCTGCAGGCCTGGTCACCCCCAATTGCCCTCCCCTGCAGGCCTGGTCACCCCCAACTGCCCTCCCCTGCAGGCCTGGTCCCTCCAACTGTCCTCCCCTGCTGGCCTGATTGCCCACAACTGCCCTCTCCTGCTGGCCATCTTATGGTGGCCATCTTGTGTCCACATTGGGGGCAGCCATCTTTGACCACATAGGGGTGGCCATCTTGTGTGTTGGAGTGATGGTCAATTTGCATATTACCTCTTTATTATATAGGATACTTTCTATCTCTTGGGTAGAAACAGAGAAATAAGACAGGCTAGTTGTTGAATAGTATCATATTGTGACTTTACTTGTGTCAAAGACCTAGTAACATCAGTGAATAACTGAATAAAGTACTTGAGTGTTTTTAACAAAGTCAGGAATAGCCAGTTAACCACAATAACCAAACTACTGATATGGACACTGTTGTTATTGAAACTAGTCACCACTATGTCCTTGGAGGTCATTTAATATGTCCAGGGTTGGAAGAAACTTCAGACTCGTCATCACTTATCTAATGAGGAAAGCCCATATACAAAATCTTAGTATGATTGATTAAGTTTCTGCTTGAACACCTCTAGTAATGGGGGCCCATCCTCTCCAAAGATAGTGAAATACATTATTGTTCAATTCTGCTGTTTAGTCATTTTCCAAGTAAGTAGAAGTATGTTTCCATATAATCCCCATCCATTTATCCTAAGTCTTTGGCGATAACCTTGAAAGTGAAAAAATTTTCAGTAGAAAAATGTTTACTCATCTAACCAGGTTAGTTATAAGAACTCAATAAATATCCTTAGAATAAGTGAATAGGAAAACAATTTTAAGCAAGAAGGCTTCCTTGACTTTAAGAATATTATTAACTCAAAAGAAAATACATTTCCAAATATTTATCTGATTTATCTGAAATGTGACAGAAATGAATTTTTTATTCATTTATGCAAATTATCTTCTATTAACTAAGAGCATAGTATTAATTAACTTATTTCATTCCAAAACAACTGCCCTGGGGTTGCATTAAAGCCTATAAAAGGTAAGATATTTCTATAAACTACCCAAGATCCAAGTTGAACAAAAAAGAACAGACTGTGTTTGTGTTTTGAAAGAACTTCTCTCTCCTTCCTCCTTCTCCCTCTCTTGCCTCTTTTCCCCTGTCTCTCTGGCTATCTAAACACACACACACACACACACACACACACACACACACACACACACATACACACACACCCCTCCCTAGAATATTAATGTCATACATTTTACTTAAGTAACTTTTACTCACATGTAAAAAAATTTTCATGAGATGAAATTCCCATTTTTTTCAGATTTCTCTCAAAAGAGAAACCTAATTAGTATAATTTATAATTTCTTACATGTATCATTATTTTTATTCTCATTTCTTATGCCCAAAAATGAAAATAAAGACATAAAACACATGCACAAAATAAAATTCAAAGCTGAAAATAAATGGTTTATTTTTAAAATAAACAAATTTACAAATCAAATAAAAATGGAAAATACAAAAGTTTATGAATAAAATAAAAAGATAATCTTAAAATATTAAAACCTATGGAAAGAAAATGTATAATTAACAAGTGGAGTGATGCTTTTGCTCCCCAACACAATGGAATGCTTGTTTATTAAAATCCTGGAGAATCATCTAAGTTATAATACAGAAGAGAATTAAATAAATTTTATATTATTGTGTAATTAGACATTCTACATCATGGTCCTTTGTTAACTTGGGTGCAGAAGGTCTTTATATCCCATATCTGAAACCATTAAGGTTTTTTATAACCTTAGAGACATGTTTTATTTTGGTTTAACATGAGAAAGAAAAATTCTTCCTCTAAATTATGATTCCCCATCTCCTTCAAATATTCTGTATTAGGCATCTTGTGGGACATAAAAAACAAACAAAAAATCTTGAACAATTATCTTAGGATGAGACATATCATGGAAATTTGAGATGCTTTTGATTTTAGCATTTAGTACCAAAGACAAGCATATAAATAGGGGGAAAATGTCAAGATGTTTCTAGGGGCACAGAACAGCAGTTGGGATAAATATTAAATTCAAAAGTGCAAAAAGGATGCAGTATTGGCAAGAGAATGGACCCTTGGTGATGGGATTGCCCCTTCCCCCCCCCTCCCATTTACCTAAAGCTAATGCAAGAATTTGAAATACAAAGCTTATCTGGAGTCAAGTCTCCCCTGGTCTTGTGAATGAAGGATTAATAGGAGGAGTAATTGTGGTTTGTAGCAAGGAAAAGCATTAATAAGGCTAAAAATGTTAGATTCCAGAATGACTTCTAGAACAGTTTTATAGTCAATAATCCATGCTTTTATTACTAAAATAATCAATAACTCCTCTATAAAGAAATCTGCTGAAGGACTTATAAATGTAAGAGATAGTTTTAGAAGTGCTTAATAACATTCATACTACTGAATAAGCATTTCCTTAAATTATGAATAATGGTGTTTCATAGGATACTCAGGCTATTTATAAGCTTTTTCTCTTTTCTTTTTTTATTACTCAATAGTCCAAATAGAGATTTATTTCTCCAGTAGTTGAGCACTGAGATTCACATAGATTAGTTGTTAAGTATATGTGCCTCAAACATAGTAGATGATCAAATAATGCCAGAGGACTGGCTATTGCTTAGCAGTGACCATGGAAGATCTGTGCACAACAGATTCCACTGAACCCAGATCAGCTCTAGCAGGAGTAAATTATTCACACTAATTTAGGAAAGGCAAGAACTAACAACAGCTACCACTATGATCTGTGAAATCACAAATAATGTTAATTTGTAGAAAACACTAACACAAAATCATTACAGTAAAAACAATATAAAGACTGGACAAGAATTCCAGTAGCTTATAGTACTGTGCTAAAGTAATATGCATATATATGTACATATATATGTGTATGTACACATGCAAATATAATTCATGTATGTATATATGTGTATATATACATATATAATTCATGTGTATCTATATGCAATTTAGATACACTTATGTATATAATTTTGTGTGTATATATAAATATATGCACATATATATGTATTTATATTTCACTTGTAAACTCTAGACTAAGTTTTCACTTTTCCAAGTCTTAAAAGAGTGAAACTTTACTAAAAAACAAACTAAAACAAATTACATTGACAGTGATCTTTCAGCTGATTTGTTTGGAGTGAGTGAATAAAATAGGGGCAATACCAGGGGTTCAGTTAATCCTTTTAGAGTATTAATGCTAAAAGCAGCTTTCAAGGTCACTGAATTTAACTTCACACTTTAAAATGAGAAGACAGAAACAAGTGATGAGAAATCACTTTCCTAATATTCACATTAATAAGGCTGAGATTAAAAGACAAATGGCCAAACACCCTGCTCTGCTCTTTTCTCACAAGCCAGAAAATGCCCTCAAAGAAATTTGCCATCATCTCACTCTATTAGCACCATTAGGAGAAGCTTCCTATCAGACTGAACCAAGTGTAGAGCCACCTGTGAACTCCAAGTGTCCAATATAAGCAAGTTACAGTAGAGAGAGAAGATGGAATGATAAACATGGGTTGACCTACAGATATTCAGAAGTTTACTGTAATAAAAAAAATTACATTTTTCAAGTTGATAAACATGCCAACAATTACCTGAGATAGAGAACACATGGGGATATAATAGGAGAAAATGCAGGCAATTATAAATCAATTATAAGAATCTTTAAATCAAATATAAGAATAATTTTCAGTAATACTGCTTTGTATCATCCAAGTGGGTCTCAGTCTTACTGTGATGGTTTGTGGTACAGCAGAATGAGCAAAAGAGATCCTTATCCAGCTAAAGTATATTTAGACCCTGATTATCTTTTTAATAGATGAGTAATACTAAAAGAATAAGAAAACTGTACTTGGAAACTCATAATGACCCTATTAACAGATGACTTATCTTTAAGGGGTCTTTCAAACTATAGGCAAAGGCAGCCCTATAATCTTAAAATGAGAGAGAGAGAGAGAGAGAGAAAGAGAGAGAGAGAGAGAGGAAACATGTAAGAATAGGGATAGAAGATGCAGAATAAAAAATTCACATCAGCCAAATCTTTACCTGCAAAGAACATAGTGTCATTTGACACTGGTAACAGACTGGTGGCATGATCATTCTAAATCTTAGTATTGCCTGAGGAAACACAACCAGTCACCCTGAATTTATCCCTATGGGAAGGCTTCCATAGAATTGTTTTCTGTCCATGAAACAATACATTGGGTATCAAGAAGGTTTCTTCCTTCCTGGGGTACCCTGGGCTCTGTTATTGCTTTCATTGTCTCTCTCATACATTTTTCAAAGATGAGTAGGAGAGACCCTGCTCTCCACTTCTAGACCACCTGGAACTTTTCTTCACTGGCATGGCCACCTGCAGCTGCTTCCAGAACCTGCCCTCTGGATACTTGGATTTCTCCCCTTTCCATTTAATGACCGTGAGCACCGTCTTAGCCCTCTTCAGCTCTTTCACCTTCATCTCCTTTACAGCTTTGTACTGTACTAAAATGACGTTGATGTTTCCCCGAGAGGCCATGTTTTCTAGGCCAGCCTTGAGCTCCAGGAGGGCTTGGGTTCCCTGGAGCACGTAGTTGGGGCTTAGGACAACCAGGAGGCGTCTGCTTTTCTGAATGAAGCTCAAGGTCTCATCTGTGACAACTGGGAAAGAAAACACCATGGGGATTAGTGTTGGCCAAGAACTCCCCAAAAAGCATGGGGATTGAGGAGCAAATGTTGGAAACTTAGGGCATCAGCCTGAGAGTTGAGGTGAAACTTCTGACCAAGAACACTTTGAACAACCTCATCTTTAGATTCCTTTCACACTGCCCAGTAAATGCCACTCTCCTCAGGAAGAATATAAATTATATGCACACATTCCAACCCAAAAAGAATTCCACACAGAACTGAAGCCAAATGTGCTTCCATGATATTGGTCTTTAAAAGCATTAGTTGGGACATCAATGAATATAATGGTGGTACTGAAATATTTTTTTTTTCAAACCATGTGGCATGTTGGTCCTATCCAAAGCAGCTCCTGAGCCTTCTCCCCACAGATACCCATGCATCAACTCGCCAGGGCCCATGAGCATTCAGTAATATATACACTAGTAAGTAAAAAATCATAGAAATTCTTTTCACAGATACAGAACAGCAAGAGCAAGAATCTTCATTTTTTTAAAAAAGGTCGCTCTCTATTACCAAACACACCCTTACTAGAATGTAATTCCAATAAGAACTTTAAAAAACATCTAGCCAATGTAATGGCATTTTGGCTGGCATCACATCCCCAGCTCAGCTTTCTATTCTACTCTCTGCTCAGGGGCTAAATTAATCCCTGGATCTTTCTGCTTCAACTCCTATCATTACGAGGAAGCCATGTGTTTTAGCAGCTGCTGGCTGATCTGTCTGCCTTTACACCAGGCAAATGCTTTCTTCAGGTCAGAAAAGAAGGGAGAGCAAGAAAATGTAAATGCACCTTTAATTTTATTTTGTTGTCAGGGGCTTTGAGTAGTTCCTGTCACTAAATTCTTGGGAATAATCCATCTTCAGCTTGCTTACCAAGGACAATATAACTCTTTACCTAGGGTTTAGATAGGAGTCAACTTCAGGGAAGGCACTAGTGTTGTAGAAAACTATTTCATGACTTACCATACTTTTCTAAGCCATCATTTTATTCCTTAATCTTCATAGAAAAAGAGGCAGTAGGGGGAAACTTTCTATTAAAATAGCATGAGCAGCCTGGAGGAGAATCCAGGAATAAGCAATTGTCTACTCCAAGTAGTGTTGCTGGAGGCGGACTATGCGTAGGCATGGTAAGAGACCCACAGGCAAAGAGGTCTCAATAAGAAGAGCAGGGAAAACATGAACGATCACAAGGATCAACCATCAAAGCAGATGCAAGAGTAATTATGTAGAACTTGAATTCTTCAAAGAACTATCAAGCCCTATTGGAGGGTCTTACATTGTTGTTATACTGTGAATCTTTATATAATTTTTTGCACAATAGATAAATATTTGTTGAACAGCTGCATAAATGAACAAATGGGTGAGTAAATGATTTAGAATTTTAAGTCTTAAAATGAGTGGAATTTATCCTGTAACTACATAATCAAGCCCTCATTTCCTAGCAAAATTATACTAAAAGAGATGTCCAGTGTGGAACATAAGCAAGATGGACTTTTGGGTGATGATTGGGAGATAAGTGATCCAGCTATTTCAACATGAGAATAAACCAGTCTGTTCTGTATGAAGCTTAAATTGAGGCTATTCACAATTATCCATATGACATTAAAAAAACAAAAAACACGTGAAGTGATTAATGTAAACAGTATTTAAACAGAAAATTAGTTTGTTGTGCTGAATGTTAGAGACATCGTATACATTTTAACAGTACAAAGATTAATAGTGGGTTTATGGATGCTATTATGTATTTATAAAACAGACTCAAATGAACCATCACCTTGTATGTTACTGGGTGGACCTGAAAATTAGAGATGTACTTTTATGTTAAAACATTCAGCAATTGAAGTTTCTTTATTTTTAACCTGCTAGAATACATCAGACTTTTGTAAAATTTTAAACTATATCTGAAACATGTAAGCTGATGGAAAGGAAGAAACTGACCCAAGGGAAAGGAGAATTTGAGTGGTGATGATTTGCTAGAAAACAAAAGTGAGGAAAAGGAAATTAGCAAGTGCCAAAAGGAAATATTCTAACTATTATCAGTGTGTAATATAAAGAAAAATTCCATACACTCTATTCTGCAACTCATTTTTTGTTAAATTGGGTAAACCTTAGTCTTTGTAAAACTGTTTAAACTCAGTCTTTGTAGAAAAAATCTGGGAAAATTAATGCAGACTAGCTAAAAATCTAAATGTGAGTAAAAAGGATGTTTAAACCTATGACATTTTATAGAGCTCTAATCCACTGTGCATCCAAACTTTTCTGAATTCAAGTTTTTAAAGTTTAGAAGAGGGAATATTTTATACCATAAACTGCATTTGAATAGTCTACACCTTGTGATGAAGTTTATTCCTAGAGATTCTCTATTACATGACACCATTGGACATTAAAAGTCCAAAATGCCAATATAAAGCATAAAGCTCATAGTGCCAAAATTCTCATCCATGGTCCATAGCTAATGATCCCCTTTGTCTTGCAGGGTAGCATCACTTGTACTCATCTGAATACCTACTTCCCCCAGGCAGACTGTCTCTGTCAAAGATGCACAGCTTATACCCAAATTCATTCTCCAAAACTCCACGGAGGGTCAGCAATACAAATTCTTCTTCTTCAGCATTCCTTGCATAGGATACATAAATATCATATTCCTTCCCATCTAGAAAAAAGAACACAGATCCAATAAAAACTAGGAAAGTTTTCTTAAATCAACTTTTGCAAATTAGACATTCTCATTTTTTTACATATACGAATTATCTGACAAATTTCAGTGTGATTTCTTTTCCAGGTGAAATGGCTATTTTTAGGTGTAATTACAAGTTTTATCTGATGTGTCTTCTACTCTCCTCTTACTGAGTTCAGTTTCTATGGTGGACAATCAGTGAGGCTTGGCTCATTCAACTATTAATTAACAGAACCAGGAAGTAAACAGTCAATCATAGGTGCTGGCAATTAATACCATGCAGAAGATGTCTACTGTCCTATTATGTCACTCACTATTATGCTAGAATTATAAATTGAGCAAACCTTTTAGAAATGGTCCAATTATACCTGAAAAATAACTATAATTAAAAAATATGTAGATTCAATAAACCAATCTTTCCCAATGTTGCATAATTATAAAAATCATCTCTCATTAAAAACATAGGTTCTGTGACCCTGCCACAACCTACTTACACCAGGAAATTACACACTAGAACAGTACTGCTTAAACTTCAATGAGTGCATGAACAACTTAGGAATAGTGTTAAAATATAGATTCTAATTCAGAGTAAGGGTTTGGTTTAAGATACTGCTTTCAATAAGTTCCCATGTGATTCTGATGCTTCTGGTGCATGAATCAGCCCTGAGTAGAGTGTGGACCTGCACTGTTCAAGACAATAGCCACAACCAAAGCAGATACTGAGCACTTGAAATGCAGCTGATCTGAACTGAGATACACTGTAAGTATAAAATTCATTACATACTGAAGTTTGAAGATTTTTAGTACCTAAAATATCTCTATTAACTTAATATTATTTACCAGCTAAAATGTTAATATTTTGAACACCTTAAGTTAAAAAGATACATTATTAAAATCACTTTCCCTTTCCTAATATGACAACTGAAAAATGTCAACAACATTTGTGACTTGAATTATAGTTTTATGTGGACAGTGCCAATCTAGACTATGTTCCATATTGAAAAAAATAATAATATGTATTAGAAAGATTTTCAGTAGTAAGGGCTGAAACAAAAGGTAGTCTGATTAAATGTTCCAGGAAAATCTAGATTTTATTAAGCCAACATGTTTTGTAAAGATGACACTAGAAGAGAGTTACATCAAATTCTTATTACTCACCTAAAATGGTTTCATCTGTTCCAAAATGAGCTCGGTAAAATAGGACCATCTCCAGCCAGTAAACATGGTAAACAACAATGAGAATCACCACGAGCAGGACTGTGACTCCAAACCCACAGGCCAGTTCCACTGTGTATCTTGGAGCGATCACTGGAGTAAACAACAAAGAAACAATTGATGTCTCCGTGATGATCAGAGTGACCCATCATCCTGCAAATAGTTGGATAAGCCAAGCAGCTGAGCCAGGCAACTGATTTGTGTGTGTGTGTGTGTGTGTGTGTGTGTGTGTGTGTGTGTGTGTGAACAAGCAGAGATAATATGGTAGCCACTATGTTTTAATACTAGATGTGTAATATTTATCTTTTTTGTTTCCAGTTATTGGCATAGAAGGCATTTTTAACCATTAGATGATTCCAATAGACTGATGATATACAAATTAAAACAGAATCTTTGCATTGGGAAGGATTTAGAAGGTTATCTAATTCAATTTACAATTAGATGCCTGACTCTCCTCAAAAATATTTTTGAAAATGTGTTTTTATTGATTTTCAGAGAGAGAGAAGAAAGGAGAGGGGCAGAGAGATAGCAACATCTATGAGAGAGAAACATCAATAGGCTGCCTCCTACATGCCCCTGTTTGGAGATCGAGCCCACAACAAGGAATTTGAACTATTGATCTCTTGATTCATGAGTAGATGCTCAACCATTGAGCCACAACAGCCAGGCTCAAAAATATTTTCAAAAAGTGTAATTCCATCCTCTACTTTTTCCTTCTCTTGGGTTAAAATCTTTATTACTACCTGAATCAGCCCATGATACTGGTAGAGTTTTAATTGTTGGAGCAGTTAAATGGAACAAAATCTTCATGTGTTTCCTTCCATTTGTCTTAATTTTATTCTCTTGACCAATGCCATATGGAAGAAATTTAATTCCCTCTCCTTTATATTTGGAAATAGGCCTCAAAAATTTTGTTTTCATTGAGCAGAAACAGAGGGTATGCACCAAATGCTCAGTCAGTGTGTGTAGCTCTGAAAGTATCTCTTAGGTCTACAGTTCTAGGACACACAGTCCAAAGTCTGACTTGCAATATCAAGGTATGGACAGATTTTTTTAAAATATATTTTTTATTGATTTCAGAGAGGAAGGAAGAGGAAGAGAGAGATAGAAACATCAATGAGAGAAAATCATTGATTGGCTGCCTCCTGCACGCCCCCTACTGGGGATTGAGCCCGCAACCCGGGCATGTGCCCTTGACTGAAATGGAACCTGGGACCCTTCAGTACACAGACCAACACTCTATCCACCGAACCAAGCCAGCAAGGGCAGGACTGATTTTATTATATTGCAATTTGTGTACAGCTTGCTTTTGCACTCTCTCCCAGTCCCCACTAAACTACATATTTACAGTCATCTAGGTACAACTTCACAATAGTGTTGTACAAAGATCTCTGGAATTTGGAGTCAAGGAGCCTCAATAATTCCAGCTGTGAACAAAATTCTATTATATCTCGCCTCAGCAAACACCACTTACAATGTTTATTTGCTCAAAGATGACTGATCTCACCATCCTGCTTAATAAACCTCTCCTTCACAACTAGAATTATTGAGGCTCCCTGACTCCAAATTTCAGAGATCTTTGCACAACACTACTGTAAGTTCAATTAGTGGTCATATACTAGTGGAAAGGTCTCTTTTAAAATAGGTATCTTAAGGGGAAATGGAAAGCAGCCTGGAGCTCAGCCTAAAGTTCTCTAATTAAAGGGCAAATCATAGTTTTAAGTTCATTATCCTAAACTCAGCATACTAATCTTGTGGCAGGTATAGCCTGGAACTCAGCAGCGCAGAATTATTATGGAGGACGTTTGTATGTGTTCCATAAATAATGGTGCTGTAAAATAAGAAAACTCCATTATAAATGCCAGACACTGTGTCAATGCAGTTGTTGAGAATTTACTAAGTTCAATTTGTATAGCTGGCATGAAAATTGCTGTGTCCTAAGTATTTCTGGGTACATGTTATGTTAACAGCACACCGGGGTAATTCCCACTGTCATCTTCATTATTTGCTCAGTTATTTTGGCTGCCTCTGGGTCGACATTTTATAATAGGAAGAAAGAAAAAAAAAAAGAGGTCAGTGGATGCAGTTACCTGAAAAGGGATTTTTCAAACATTAATAAATATCGGCCCTGGCTGGGTAGCTCAGTTGGTTAGAGTGTTGTCCGGATATGCCAAGGTTATGGGTTCATTCCAGGTCAGGGCACATACAAGAATCAACCAATCAATGCACAAATAAGTGGGAAAACAAATCCATGTTTCTCTCTCGCTCTCTTTTTCAAATCAATCAATTATTTAAAAAATTAAATATCAATAGATACATTGCTTAATGATCAAGAGTTCAATTACCCTCATAAATTTTCCTCTGCCATCTTCCCTTTGTTACTGCCTATTTTATTTCTAAGGGATTTTAAATTTTACTTTGTATCATACAATTACATGTGCTGTATTTACAGATTGTATTTTGTAGGGCCATTTGATGATATTAGGAAGTTCTTAATGCTATTTAACTAGCTGAATTCTTAAAATAAGTAATCCACAGCCTAAATTACTAAGTGGATTAAATCACATGCAGAAAGTATTCTAAAAAAGCTTTCCCATAAAGCTTTGCTGGCTTGCAGGGATGGGTGACCCTCAGCCCACATTTCCTGTCTGCCCCGGATGTACTGTTTGATGCTTTGGCATGAAGACTTTACTCTGATGCAATCCCAGATTAAAGGGTTTCCAATTAGGAAGAGGTGATGCATTTTGATCAGATTGGGCTCTGAAATTGCTTCTCTCTTTGGTCTCACTCATAATCTGTTTCAAGATGTAGCCAAATTTAGCCACTTGCTCTGTTGTTATTCCCTGGATCAGAATTCCCTCCATCCCTTTTGCATTTCTGCAGTAAAAACTAGCTTCAAAGCCTAAATTTTTAGCTAACTACCCTTGGTGAAACCAGTCCAACATCATAACTCTAGTAATTTTTCCTGTTCCAGGTTATGGGTCTACATGCTTGTTTC
Organism: Plecotus auritus; assembly: GCF_963455305.1. Classification (NCBI taxonomy): domain Eukaryota; kingdom Metazoa; phylum Chordata; class Mammalia; order Chiroptera; family Vespertilionidae; genus Plecotus; species Plecotus auritus. The sequence continues at coordinate 178,905,027 of NC_137771.1, forward strand.
TCCTTGGAAACCTAAACTACCCTCATCATCTTCATTATCGTAGTTGGGAACTTGCTGTCCTTTGAGTCTACTGAGTATTCCCTCCCTATTTTTACTAAATTGCTTGGACTTCTCAATACTTTTGGAGCTGCAGTGCAGTGATGATAATTTTCCTGAATTACAAAGAAAATGCTGTATTTAAATTATAGTAACACAGAAACCTATGACTGAATTGACTTGCAGACCTGATTTGTTTACTACCATAGTGCATTAAAACTTGCACATTCTGGGCCTCTTCTTATCTTAGAGGAGTAATTGGTACTGGAGTAGCCTTCTCTCCATCAAATCCAAAATAACCGGTAGTGCAGGAGTGTGATCTTCGAGAGAAAGGGCACACAAAACGTGAGCCCCACGATCACCCGGGCTAATAGCCTGAAGGCACTTTTTGGACTGCAGCACAGAAGGGGGAACCCGAAAGTACATTAGTCATGCTGAGCTGAGGTGACAGAAAGTAGAGTTCAGGATGTTGAACACGCAGGCCTGGGTCCTAATAGAAAGAAAACTGTGTAGAAACGGAGCTTTAGAAATCCACAAGCATTTGGAAAAATACATAGTTTCACATATTAAGGGTGACACCTTCACCAAGGTCAGACAACGAATAGCTACCAGTGAAGGGAAAATGATCAGGGAAGATACAGCTACTAGAGAGCTGGGAACTGAAAAATTCTAGGAGAACATGCAGGGTGGGACACCTTTGAGTTAAGACCACCCAATTATTAAGTAGAAATCTCAGTTAGGTTAATAGGTTGAATTCTGCCTCAGAGAAAAGACTATTTTAGACTTACTCTAGCATTGATAAGCAAGATGCTTCAGAAAATAAGCAAGCTGTCATATAAGTAAATTAACCAACTACTAGAACAAAACACAAAATTCAGACACTCAATAATGTAATATGTATAATGTCCCATATACATTTAAAAAATAATGTAGGCAGAATAAAAAGCAAAAAAAGAAAAAAGACCCATAATTAGAAAAAAATAGCCAATATAAACAGAACCAGACTTGACAAAGCTGATGGAATTAGCAGGTAAATGCTTCAAGATTAGTATTGTAACAATAGAGGTGATGGACATAGAGGGAGTGACTGCAGCCTCCCCAACCCTCCTGAAAGGCTAGACCCCAGGGTCCCCCTGGCTTGCCTGTGCGCTGTGGCCAACAAGGAAGCAACCTTTGATGAAACAGCGGAAGAACATGTGATCAATAAAATGTACAAGATATTGAAAAAGAACAACCCATTTTTTACTGTTTGGTGAAAATCCATGCCTGGAGTGGCCCATCCTAACTGCATAGTGGCTTCCAGATGTAACCAGACCAGAAGGAAAATATTTCAGCATTCATCAACTAGTCTAGGGACACACAGGTTGGATAAACAAAACCACCTTGTGACAGCCAATGTGCAGCTCCCTAACAACGATGCTCAGTTTGATGCTTCAACCTATAACAGCAAGAAAGGAGAACTTGGAGGTTTTGGCTCTATAAGTGGAAAAGTTGAAATAGAAATCGAGATCAACCATGAAGGAGAAATAAAAGGACATGTTATATGCCCCAGAAATCTTGCATCATTGCAACAAAGACTCCATCCAACGATGTTCTTGTTTTCAACTATACAAAATAGCCTTTTAAACCAGTTCCTTCTGGAGAGTGCAACCCAGACATGTGTCTCTGTGGACATCAGAAGGAAGGCTATGGCTTTCTTGAAGTGCAAATTTTAGTGGGCACTTACTTAGCACTTCAGATGACCACAGCACCTGCCTGTGAGACATCAGTGCTGTACCAAAGGAAGGAAAAGTCCTGGATGTGAAGACCACCTTTACAGGGTATGCAGCAGTAGATGTTTCCTGGCATCTGCTCCATGAGTCTCTGTTTGGGTCAGTTGCTGATGATCAGAAACTTATAATCTGGGATATTCGTCCAAATAATATTTTCAAATCAAGCCACTCAGTTGATGCTCACACTGATGAAGTGAACTGACTTTCTTTCAATCCTTATGATGAATTCATTCTTGCCACCAGGATCAGCTGATAAGACTGTTGCCTTGTGGGATCTGATAAATCTGAAACTTAAGTTGTATTTTTTTTGAACCACATAAGGATGAAATATTCCAGGTTCAGTGGTCACCTCACAAGGAGACTATTTTGGCTTCCGGAGGTACTGATAGCAGACTGAATGTCTTGGATTTAAATAAAACTGGAGAGGAACAATCCCCAGAAGATGCAGAAGATGGGCCACTGGAGTTGTTGTTTACATGGTAGTCACACTGCTGAGATATCTTTCTTCTGAAATGCCAATGAACTTTGGGTAATTGTTCTGTGTTGATGAGGACCCTCAAGGACGTGTGAATCTAGGACAGGGGTCTTAGATACGCCTGCCATTCTTGTGATTTTAGACTCCCCTTTTTTTTCGCTCAGTCCTGAGATTGATTTAACGTTGGTTTTGAGACATAGACTTTGATCAGCCATCCCTCTATAACAGGTACCATCAACAATGCTATTAGCCCAAACTGAGGGTGTTTTCTAAATATTAACTTGGGGGACTTGATTCAGCAAAGCCACAGACTTATATTTAAATTTTCTTAAGGAATTTTCTAGTAACAAATATCTAAAGTAGCCACCAAAAAGGGAATATTGTATGTGGTTATTTTACTTTTTTTCTTATCCTATAACACCAAGTTTTTCAGACTTATTTAAGGAAAGCCTAGAAGTGAGTAAGGAATAAAGAGAAGTGAGGTAGGTGCCTGAGGCATGAAGTATAAGTACTGCAAGATGTTGTTTTTATTCAGAAATTAGGGGAGATTGAAGTCCTATAAATTCTGACTCTGGAATCTTCACACCTGTATTTCCAGGATGCACATGTTCCTGTATAGACCAGTATCTTCTCAGTTTTGTGAGTTAAATCAAAACTACCTGTTTCTTTTTTCCCACACATTTTGGTTGTTAGTGTACTTCTTGAGCTACTTTAATGTTATTTGTTTCCATTCTATAAAATTAAACAAACAAACAAAAAAACTTGGGACCATCAAGTTGTAAAGATGTATGTTTTCACTTGACAGGTACACTGTCCAATTTTTTTTTTTTTCCCAGCAGTTAGTCCTTGATCACTAGTTTGATACCATGTCTGTTTTGGGTGACCTGTTTCACCAGCAGGCCTATGACTAATTCTCTATGACTAATTATATAAGTAATTATAATGGAATAAATTGGTTTTCTACATAAAATAAATAAAAAATGAGTATTATAAATATTCTTGTTGATTTTTTTATCCTTACCCAAGAATATGTTTATTGATTTTAGAGAGAGAAGAAGGAGGGGAGATAGATACTTAGAGAAACATCAATGTGAGAGAAACATCGATCAGTGGCCTCCTGTATGCACCCTGACCGGGGATCAAACCCACAACTTAGGTATATGTGCCCTCCAGCAACCTAGGTATGTGTCCTGACTAGGAATCCAACCCACAACATTTTGGTGTACGGGATGACACTCCAACAAACTGAGCCACTGGGACAGGTTGATATTTTTTCAAAAGACCATCAATATTGTAAGAGCCATTAGGAAATATCAAAATAGATGTTTTGATAAATAAAAATTCAAAAACTAAAAAATGATATTTTCAAATTTAAAATGCTACAGATTATACATTAGAAATAAATGACCAGTGAACACTAGAAACTATCCTAAATGAAATACATAGGGGAAAAAGGATGAAATAAAAAATAATGAGAACCTCACTGATTAGTGGGACAACATCAAATGTGAGTACTCTATCCTAAGTTTAATTGCAGTACTAGAAAGAAAGGAAAGAATGAATGAATGAAAGGATGAGCAAAACATTTACCCTTTGTGACAACATGGATGAACCTGGAGAACATTATGCTAAGAGAAATAAGCCAGTCAGAGAAAGACAAGTAACATGATTTCATTTATATGTGGAATTTAATGAACAAACTAAACAAGTAGGCTAACATCTTTGATGTGTGTGTGTGTGTGGGTGTGTGTGTGTGTGTTGGGAGGTATTCAGAAGGTGAAAGGATTAAGCAAAAAGGAAAAAATAGGAGAGAAAGAACTCATGAACATGGTGCTTGTGGGGAGGAGGAGGTAGAGTGGAGGTGGGGAAGGGTATTGGGGGATAAGTGGTAATGGGATGGGGGGATGGGAAATAAATTAAAATAAAGGGGAAAAAAGAAATAACAACTAACTTATTTTTTCAAATTAAATTTAAAAAATGTACTTAACAAACCAAGAAGTTTAAAGAACCTTAAGTAGGATATACATACAAATAAAAATACCTCAGAGGATATAATAATGTAATTTTGAAAAAAAAATCAATGAAAAATATAAAATCTGTTCTACTGGATGCAGTTATCACTTCACATTCCTGAGGCCATTCATACTAAACAATCTCGCACACCCTTCTGTGAAAGGGGAGGTACTCTACTAGCTCTGGTGGATAGACTTCTGCATAACTCCTAGATTCAATATTATTTTAATTGATTGCATTGATCTTTTCCACCTGACAATACATTATTATTTATGTCAACCCCCATAATTGTTTCTCAAAACACATGCCTCTGAAGACAAGTTCCACAAAATGTTCCATGCTTGGGGAATCTGGAGTCAAATATATTTGAAAATAAATCCTTCCTACTATTTCCAACCTCCTGCAGACATTCATATCAAATGGTAGTATGCTAAAGATGCTAAGGGGCCCTGAACTAAAGTAATTTGATCATTTTTGTTTAACCTAGACTTTAGTGATACTGACTTGACCATACAATCCTTTGTCAAATAACCTATGAAAATCTGTGGAAATAATAAGTACTAACATTTATTATGAATTTAATATATATGTATAGATGCCAGTAACTGTGCTCAGTACTTAAAAGCAACCTTATGAGGTAGTGGTATTATTTTGCCTACTCTAAATATAAAGAATTTAAAGCTCAGAGAGGTGAGGTGTCTCTTCCAAAGTCATGGAGTTGGGATGCATAAAAACCACTTTCTGAACATAGGCTATCTGAGTCTAGAGTCTTGGGAATGTTCTTAGGAAGAAACTTTGGGAAACACTGTCTTGAACATATGGTTATCTTCTCTTTACATTGACTTCTGAGGAAGAGAGGCAATTAATTACCCAGAACCGACCTACGAAAACTTCTTAAGAGATTTTTCAACCTTTGCTCTTTAATTTCAAAATTGTAATAAAAATGTTACAGTGAAGCGTGTTGTTTTCTTTTCCCACCAGCTTTAAAAAAAGGTTTGAAATGTAACAATTTTGAATTAACTTTTTTTTAAACTTTTGATATAAATATTATGGGCACTAACAAGGGGATCTGAAATAATTCTGAATGACTTAGCTGCAGGTGTGATAAATCATCATTATCTGCCTCCAGATTATTGGAAAGCATTCTTGAAGTTATTAATTGTCTGTTATTCTGAGAGAACCAAAACTATGTTAGACATGTTCTGTTTCAGGAGCAACAGTTCACACAAGAAAGCCTCATAATTTTCATTTATTGTAGAAAAATATAGTAATATCAACATAGAAATCATTTTATATCATTTTAAGTCATAGTTTAATTTTTGTGTTAGCAATTGTGGCTAATGGTATATTACAAACTCACTTGAATACTGATACATAGTGTTTAAAGTGATCATTTTACAATTATATTTTCGATAATAAATACTTTACATTTCACTTTACTTGCATACAATTAGATGGTTGCTACTTATGTTTTATTATTATAGCTAATGCTAAGAATATTGATTGGGGCCATAATTCTTTGTGTTATTTATTCATGAAAAATTCCAAAAATACTAATTCATAGAATGTGATCACTTTTATGACTCTTGAACTCTGCCAGCAATGATTTCTGAAAGGGTTTTTACAATTCACTAACAACATGTGACTCTTTTATTATGTCTTTGGTAATTTTGAATATTTCCTTTATTTTTCATTTTCATGACTATATAGATAGGAAATTATGCCTCATTATCATAAGCATGGATTTTTTTTTAGCCACATTCAGGCATTAATTACTAAAATTATTTTGAATATATTTGCATAGATGGAAATTTCCCTCAAGGTTTTTCATTCAACTTTGATTCATGACTGTGTGGTAGATGTTGTGGTAAGTGCTGGAGCCCACATTCTCAATTTCTCCTTTTTTCCTTAGTCACCAAAACATTACTCGGCATTCCCAGATTCCTCTGCTGAGGGCATGCATCCATTACCTTTCTGTTTAACCTTGGCTGGCTGATCAACCTCCCCTTTGCCATTTCTAGCGTGACAGACATAGTTGCGTTTGAGATCTTCAGCCCTAACTTTCTTGATGCTCAGAGTCACAGTTCTGGTTTCATCTTCCAGATCAGCCAGTCTCACACTGGAAAGAGGGGAAAGAAAATTAGAGCATTAGTGAGACTCAAGGCCCATGTTCTGTATGTGAATCAGTCAAGCAGACAACCAGAGAGCCATTAGGTGGGGGCAAATAGAATGGCCATAAACTGCATTGCCTTGGAATCCAATAGTTACAAAAGCTTCTGGATTCCAGTGCTATTCCTTACCATCTATACTAGACACAATCCCGATACCTGGATCAAATCCCAGTGATGGCATCACACTATAGATATAGATATAGATCTCTGTAACTCTCTTCAAAGCAAAATGTCTCCCCTCAAACTTCTGAGGCAGGATGCTACTACTAGTATATTGGTTTAGAGAGAAGCTTCTGATGCTAGACCCAGTTGGGTTTTGATCTAGGCTTTGCCACTTACTGGCTGAATCCTTTTGGCATAGTAACTAATTTTTCCATGTTTTGAGAGGGTCATTTGTAAAAGAGGAAAGTGGCAATGCTTACATAGTGCATTAGATACATGAAGTTAAGAATTCTGAGGGTTGAGTATATTAATGTGCAAGTATTAGAACAATACTTAACAAATATTCATATTATTCATATAGGCTATTATGATCCCTCAGTAATAACTTATGCATTTCAGGGATCCCCAAAGTTTTGATTTTTAATCCAAATAGACTATTTCAGTCAAAATGCCAGAATCTCATGGTTAAATCATATATATAAAAAGAAGAAATTTCTGAGTAAATAAACTTTGTGAGCATAAATATATCTAAATCTAAGCAAGTCAGAGTTCAAGTACTTTGGGTCCAAGACCAAGATTTAAAATCCCTTTGAACTACTTTTTCAAAAAGGGAAAAAAAAAATAAAAAGCTGTTACAGCTGACTGATGGCCAGGTTCTCCTTCTGATAACATTTACTGTCAGTCATGGGAACTTAGTTAAAAACTGTAGTGGGTTTAACCCAAGTTTAATGGCATTGCTCAACTGTAAACAGTGAGCTGTGTTTTAATAGCAGCAAGGAGGAACACCACGAGACTTTCATTATTATTCAATCATTAGGACAAAAGCACAATCCTCGGAATTCCTCCAGTGATCAATAATTCTCCCCCTATACTTCTAGCCACGTCTTTCATAAATTCCTTCTGCAAACACCGCTCCAGTCTCAGCAAGCTCCTTCAGTACCTTTAAATGTGTTTTGCTTCTCTCACCACCAGGCCTTTGCACATGATGTTCCTTTTACCAGGAACATTCTTTGGATGCCTTTATCTAGTTTATTTCTACTCTTTTTTTTTTCAAATATTTGTTTAGGTACTGTGAGATCTGAGAAGCATTACCTAATCCCCCAAATGGATTGGACTCCCCAACTCAATCTTCCCATACCATGTAATACCTCCCAGCCGCTGCAGCTGCATGTATCAGATTAGAGTATTGAACTTTCTGCTCTACCATTGTTACTCCTATACTAGTAGAATCTACCTGATGCAAAGAAAGCATTTTATGATATCTGCAAAAGTCTAAGTTTACTACCAGGGAAAAAAATTCTTTTGAATTCTAGAAGTTTTAGTAGCCTAAGATCTAGTTACACATTGGTGATAAGGCTTATGGTCTTAGAATTACTTTGTCTGTAGTTCGTCTGCTACTAATTTTTATTCATTGTTGCACTGAACTGATTGCTCTCTTGTAGTTGTATGCTTCCTTATGGAGGATCTTTTGTCTTCAAAGACCCATATTTTCCCTCCTTATTTGGAAACAAAGTGACTCAACATGTTATTTTAAGAGTGAAGTATATATTGCCACCCCATCTACTTGAAAAAAAAAATCTAGAGATCATGAATGTATTGAGTCAATATAAAAAAATCACTATCAATGATAAATGTGACATATGTGTTATGTGAATTAAGAAAGAGAACAAGAAAGAGAGAAATATATGCTTACTGCAAGACTAGAAACGAACACAATGATCTCAGGCACAAATGTGTATAGGCCCAAACTCCAGACTTGAGAAAGAGAACAGGGCCACAATGACAGGATTCTATCTCTTTATAATCTTATATTGTGACCTTTTTACTCATATAGGATATGCACTCCATCTACTTTCAAGTAGGTATCATAAATGTGTGATCATCAGATGGCACCTGGGCCTCCAATTACAAGTCCAGGAATCCTGCCTTGGGATGCAGCCAAAATCTTGCTGATTTTTGTTAGTGAGAGGCAAAAATTAGAATTTTTATTTTCATTGATTAGTAAACAGCCAAGTGCATTAGACTGAGGGACAGCGTTAGTCACCCTCTTGCCTGCACCAATGATACCTTTCATCAACAGTTACATCAATAGTGGTGTCATCTGTCTTTTTCCCATCAATGGTCCACCAAACCTCATTGTGAGAGTCCTTCATGTAAGTAAAAAAGACTTTACAGGGAATGAGCAGCTCTTCTCCTAAAACAAACAAACAAACAAACAAAAAGTTAACCCTTTAGTTTGTAACCTTTGCATGGCTATATTGTTTCTACTCTGTGACTAATCAGAAGCTAAAAATGTTACATGTATCTATAACCCTACTTCTCACTAATTCTCTAGTGGGCTACCATAAGGTGATTTACCATACTTCACTGCAAAACAAATAAACCAAGAAAAGAAGCAAGGCAGCTTTATATAAAATTATGAGAATGGCCACCTTTTAATACAATCTACGTATGTTATAAAATGTATTTGTTCAAAAAGTCTCTGACAACATCCTTTTTAGCCCTAACCCTCTATGGACTACTCTCCATTATTAAATTACTCCGAAGCAAAGGATGACTAAGAAAAGGTTCTCCAGATCTTTGGTCCTTGGCCCAGAGGCAATGGGACGGTGCCAAGGTTGAGAGGACTGTCTGGACAGGCCCCACCGGGACATGCTTCAGTTATCCGGGTGCAGTCAATAAGTTTGAAGACAATAAATGTAGAAATTCTACATTATCCTTCTGAGATGGAATATGAGGTTGGGGAATTTCTTGGCAGAAATGGTAGTAGAAGTAAGAACAATAATAATAAGCAGCACACTCACTGAGAATTTTTTATAATTTACTATGCTAAATAGTTTTACTCATTAATGTTATCATTTAATTTTAACAAAATACTGAGACATTTTTTATTTACTTATTTATTTATTTATTTTCCAGAGGGCAGCATACACTTTATTTTTAGCTACCAATCAGGCCCCCTCAGGGCCCAGTTCCCAGAACTCCAGGCCCCCACCCCACTTCCTGAGCAGATGGGCCTTAGTGTTGGAGTTAGCCTGGAAAAATGGGCAGGGGATGCCTCTTGAATTCTCTCAGGCCTCCTCCATTTGGCACCCAGGGGATCTCCTGGAGGTAGGCAGCCTTCAGGTGAGTCAACGACAGACTGAGACAGAGCCCTATGCTTTCTCAGGTCTGTGGGGATACCCAGGTAGCTTTAGCCGCTGTGGGTGGGTTGGGTCCCAGACTGCAGGAGGCCCCTAGCAGGCGGCAAACTTGCGCTGGATGCACTTGTATTGGAGCAGTTCCTGCTCACTGACGGAGGGCTCCAGGTGGGCAGCGGCCTGCAGCAGGTCCTCCATGGTGAGCAGCAGTGCTGAGCTCCTGGGCTCCAGCCCTTTAGGAGGCATTTTTTAAATTCATGTTTTACAGATGTGAAAACTGAAGCTTAAACATGTGAAATGCCATGCCTCCATCAAATTGTTAATAAATAGATCGGAATTTGACCTAGATGCCCAGGACAGTTGTGTTGTATGCTTGCTTTCCTACTAATTAATATCAACTGCTTTCACTATCAAAAGGTGTCCAGGTTGAAATGATAAATTATATTGTCATCCTGATTTGAACCTGGGTTTGTCTCCCTTTGTGCTCATACTCCATCCTCTCTTCCAATGGGTGGTTCTTATGCTTTCCTCTCCAGTTTTCCATCTATATATATAAAAGCCCAGCGACTATTACAGCAGAACCACCAGAATGACCAGAATGACTGGTGGACCAGTCGCTATGATGCACACTGACCACCAGGGGGCAGAAGCTTAACATAGGAGCTGCCCCTGGTAGTCAGTGCGCTCCCACAGGGGGAGCACCGCTCAGCCAGAAGCTGGGCTCATGGCTGGTGAGCACAGCTGCAGCGGGGGTTGGAGGAGGGGGAAGCCTCTCCTGACTCTGGGGCAGCACTACCAAGTGGCAGCAGCAGGCACAATGTGAGCTGCACAGAACCTGGCCTGGTTCAGGCTCCTCCCTGGCCACCTGCCACTTGTCGCACTGCTATGTCCCTCCAGGGATGTCCAGCTGCCAGTTTATTCCCGATGCCTGCCCCTCCCCCAACCCCCCCCATTGGGCCTAAACCTGCAGTCAGACATCCCCCGAGGGGGTACCAGATTGCAAGGGTGTCAAGAACTTGGGTGCTATGGGCACTCCTGTAGAGCAAGTGGTTACCATGGATGGGTTCCAAGTCCAATTTCAGCCTGTTTTTTTCTTAACTATTCAAACATATGAACTTAGAGTGCAGGCCCTCTCAGAGCGGGCAGAAGCAGCCAGGACATTGGAGGGCGGGTGACTGGGAGAAGGGGCATGGGGAGGATTTTTGGGTGCATGGCTACATGGGGGTTATGGATAGGATTGCAATCTCTTTCTCTGTAAGCAAAGGAGAAAAGATAGCAACCACTGTGTTGGTGGCTGCACATGTCTCCCCCTTGAGCCCTGCAGCGCAGCAGGCTTGCAGGCTGTTTGCAAACATGACCTTCTGTGAATAAGTGCAGAGAAGGCGTGCCCACACTGCCTCAGGTGTCTCTTCAGTGGGTCTCTTCCTCAGGGGAGAAGGGTTTCTTTGGTGCGAATTACATGAGAACTGAATTTAGAGGTGGAAGGCAGCGCCCCAGGACTAAGTTCCCAGAGGGAGACGTACCCCGGTTACCTTCGGCAAAGGCACTGGGAACCATTCTTGACGTTGGGCACGTGTTCGCTAAACTGCATGGCCCACGGAGCTGTGCCGGTACCCGGGCATAGTGAGTGGAGGAGGGAAAGGAGGGCGGACCTGCAGGGCCGCTCACTGCTCACCTTGGGGTCTGAGTGTTGGCCGCAGCTGGGAGGTGGCCTGGAGCAGTGCCTTGGGATTGGGGGTGGGGGTGGGGGAGACTTGGAGGGCTTCCGAAGCCGCAAGTGAGCCCTGGGGCACGGGAGTTTGGGATAGTGCAGAGGTCCAAGGAGTACATATAAGCAGTCCCCCGCGCAGCAGCTCCCCCTCCCAAGGTGAGCGAGATGGAGGTGGGAGGGTGGAGCGAGGGTCTGGGAGGGCCCCTGGACTGCCCGCAGAGGCACAGGCCGGCAGGTGCAAGTGGGAAGACAGTTTGGCTCTCTCTGAGCCCAGTTGGCTGTTTAACCTAGGTGGCTTCCTGAAGGCTTTTGAAAAACCTCTTTCTGGGGTTGCTTTTATTTTTCCCCCAGCAGCCGCAGAGTCGCCACCAGGGAGCCGCCAATCTCTCCCCGCACCCAGTCGGATCGAGTCTGGCATGCATCAGGGCGGGACACCGGGATCCGCTGTTTGCTGGTGGGGGTGGGGCGTGGTCGCCTCGGAGCTGGACCACCCAGCCCGCAGCGTGCTCTCAGCCTGGAGGCGTCCTGCTGCAGACTGCAGGACTCCTTTAACTGGATCAGTGGCGGGGTGGAAAGCGACCCAGGTGGGTGAGGAAATGAAACTTGGGGCGAGTACCACGGGTGCAGTCCTGTGACCGTCCCCTCCCAGGATAATGCTGCGCTCCCTAACCTCCCAAGTGCCAAGAGATAAATGTGGATTCGCAAAGAGGCAGGCCCCCCAAGGAGCTTCAACTGGGGGGGCGCGAGGAGTTTTGAAACCTCCACCCTTTGCTTTAAGGCTGCATTCTCCTTCCCTAATACATGTTGCTTGAAGTACACGATGGTTTGTGTTTAGACATGCATAAACGTGGGGAAAGCAAAGTTTTGTGCTTTAGAATAAAAGAGTCAGGAGTCTGGAGTCTTGGGGGGGGGGCTCTCTCTCTCTCTCTCTCTCTCTCTCTCTCTCTCTCTCCACACACACACACACACACACACACACACACACACACACTCCTTCCTCCCCTCTTCCCTGGCGAATCTTCAAGCAGAAAGTTAAACCTAACTCTTCAGAACTCACCCTTGCTGGAGTGGCCTCTGTTTTGTTTTGTTTTGTTTTTTTCCTCTCACTAGGTTTTTTCCTAACCTCAAACTGACAGTTGGACATTCCCCGAGGGGTCCCAGATTGCGAGTGACTATGTCATAGCTTATAAATGGCTACATCCCACACACAGTTAACATAAGGAAGGTGGCTTCTGCAATATTTGAAAAAGAGATCTGTGGCTGTTTAGTCCTAATTCGTCAGAAGAACGTCCAAACTGTCTACATCCTGTTTATTCTACATGGGGATAAACATGCATTCCTATATTGGGAATAGTCTCTTAGATTTAAAAATTAAAACCTGGCAAGGCTACTCTACACTGAAAAAAACAGGATGATGCAGCGATGACATGCATGGACTCTGGCTTGCATATCTGTGGTCAGCCCTGTTCTGACACTTATAACTGTGTGACAAAGCCAATTACTTAACTTTTCTCTGCTTCAGTTTTTCCACCCATAAGATGGGGAAAATGGCACTACTGCCTCAGAAGGATCATGTTATGTACTACTTTTTATACTCAGGACAAAAAAATGTAGCTGCCCATACAACAGCAAGATGCCTTTCACCTGTATGAAAAGTATGGTCACTGGTGCATGAGGCATCCCGGATTGCGAGAGGGCACAGGCCAGGCTAAGGGACCTCCATGCCCCCATGCATGAATTTTGTGCACTGGGTCTCTAGTATCAATATAATATAGAAGATAAAGTGACATTGGATTCAGGCATGCTTTTGCAACCATAATGTGATAAGTATATGGAATATATCTAGATGATTAATAAGTGTTTACCCTGATTGCAGGAAGAATGTTTATATTAATATATAAAGCCAGTACTAAATCAAGAAAATTTGGTCCATTTGGGGTTGTGTTCTTTGTGTTTTTACAAGGTACATCACTGTTTGAAACCTTATTTTAATATGGGGGGTACTATTGTTCTCTACCTATGTTGGTCACTGCCTCTATTAACTTTAGTACATTTTAAACAAATGTTCTTTTATAGCTCTCACTGGGTTTGTTTTGAATTTTTGTAAAGATGCAATTCAGAAAATGTTAAAAATTTTCTGCAGTTTCCAGCTAACCTGTGAGAAAGTCTGAGTCAGAATAATAATAAATAAATCATTATTATTATTTAATCAGTTACAAGTGATTTTTCCCTGGAATGAAAAAATCTGAAAAATAAAAAGAGACCCAGATGACCGAAGCAAATATTTCATAGTGTTCTGAATCAGGGTGTATTGGTTGTATCAGTTGTTACTTATTATATTCACAGTGCTGACTCCAAGCTTTAACCCTGCCCCTTTGTAGTGGAACAGAAGCTTGACGGATGCCTTGTGCTCATGCTACAGGCTTGGCAAACCAAAACCCTGTGCAAGCTACAGTTTGCATCAAAGAGAAATCCCTCATCAGGGGAGGAAACCTGTCCGCAGAGGAAGAAGACGGCAGCAGCTGCTGAGAGAGAAGCAGAGAATCCCTGAGCTCCCCATGAAATCCAGGAGGTAGCTAATGCCCAGAGCTACCCTGGTTTCTGACAACATCAATTTCAATTCCCGTGTTTTTGTTTCTTGTTTTTTTGTTTTTTTGTTTTTTTTACAATAGCCCTCTCTTCTCTTGTGTTAATTTCTGTGGCATTTTATTCCTTACTAGAGGCCTGGTGCATGAATTCGTGCACACGTGGAGTCCCTTGGCCTGGCCAGCAATTGGGGCCCATTGGGTCTATGGGAGGTTGGCCAGGGGGAGGAGCTGCAGGAGGTTGGCCAGTGGGGGGCAGGGGCATGGGAGATTCTGATAAGGGCCATTGGGGCCAGCCAGCTGTGGGGAGGGAGGGGCCATGGGGGGTTGGCCGGCCTGGGGGAGTGACCATGGGAGATTGGCCAGCCGACCCAATCGGGGCCAATTGGGGCTGGCCAGCCAGGGGGAAGGACCGTGGGAGATTGGCTGGCCTCAGGAGGTTGGCTGTGGAAGTGCACTGACCACCAGGGGGAGCTCCTATGTTAAGCATCCGCCCCCTGTGCTGAGCATCTGCCCATCATAGCAACCAGTTGTTTGGTTGTTCAGTCATTCGGTCGCTTAGGCTTTTATATATGTAGATAATTAAGATAATCTAACTAAAATTCAGAGTCCACAGCTGTAATTACCTGGTTCTTTCTCGTAGACCACAAGATCATTGGGTAAGTGGATCTGGGGGGGCAATATAGAGTTTGGAGAGCCTGTAAGAGAGCAAAGAACAATGGGAGATGATATTAAGTCATGAAGTCTTTATCCCTGTTAACCCATTTCAAAAACATTCTCTTCTGTGAAGCCTTGCCCAACCTTCTGGCATGGTTTGTCAATTCTTCTTGAGAAGAATTGCAGTCAATAAGTCTGAAGACAAGTTACACATATAAATTCTACATTATCCTTCTGAGATGGAATATATTTACTATAGAGTGCATAATAACATTTTAACCATATAAAACAAAGAAACAAACATAATATGTTGATTATCCTCCATATTTCAGAATAGAATGCTTAACCAGTGTTTTCACTTTCCAAAGCTTACATGAGAGTCTTGTCAGACTACAGCATAATTAATTGCTCTCCTGTTTTGCTCAATCGTTTCTTTTCTACATATTTCTCTTCAACATTCCCAGAGTGCCTAGTATAAGACCTAATTACATAAGTATTACATGAATGAATAAATGAAAAATCCAAAATCACAATTATGAGTCCAGCACCTAAGGGTACCTGATGTCCAGTTATCAGTTAAAGGTTCATTCATAGGATCAATGCTCTTTATAACATTCTGTATTCCTAAATTGAATGAAAAATATCCTGAAGGAGATTTGTATTGTATTATTTAAGAGTAGAGGCTTCACCCCTAACCGGTTTGGCTCAGTGGATAGAGTGTCGGCCTGTGGACTGAAGGGTCCCAGGTTCAATTCCGGTCAAGGGCATGTACCTTGGTTGCAGGCACATCCCCAGTAGAGGGTGTGCAGGAGGCAGCTGATCGATGTTTCTCTCTCATCGATGTTTCTAACTCTCTATCCCTCTACCTTCCTCTCTGTAAAAAAATCAATAAAATATATATATTTTTTTAATAGAGTAGAGGCTTCAAAGATTTAATGACCAATAGGTGTTCTAATCCCAACTTGGTCATTTACTAACCACATGACTGTTTTTTAATAAATCTTTGAAAAGCTAATTTTCCTCATCTCTAAAATGAGAGTAATTAAACTCATTTTACAAGTTCATTATAAGAATTAAATTAACTTAAATTATCTTAATTTGGGGGTATTATTGTGATACATATGAATTAAGTGATGCATATTAAAGCATTCACTGCATATATACATATACATATATATATATACACACATATACATATACATATACCTATATATATATACATATATATACATATACATACATATATATATGTATATGTGTGTGTGTGTGTGTGTGTATGTATACATATATATATATATATTAGGACCAACTGCCAACATGAATATAAGATTAGATTACTCATTTGACTTTTAAAGTCCATTCATGTTAGGCTTTAAATTTAGTCTGATTTTTCTTTTGAATTAGTCCCCACCTCAGCATTATTCAGAAAGTAAGCAGTAAGCAGAGAAAGTGGTTACAAAAGTGTTTTACTTGAATTTTATTTGCACTATGTTAAATCTGTTTTAAAGAAATACATAAGCTGAATCTGGTGTCAGACTGGTAGAAAAGCCTTAAACAAAATGTCAAAAACCTGAGGTTTAGAACAACTTCTACCAATGCATTGAACATCTCTAAGCAGGTTGCTTTCTGTTGTTGAGCCTCAATGTTTCCATCTATTAAAAGATAGGATTTTCATCACCCCCCCAAAAAAAAAATGCGCAAATACCTTATACCAATGATTTACAGAAATTAAAAAAAGATAATGAATTGCCTTTTTCTTTAAAAAAAATAATGGGGTTTGACAAAATCTCACTCTGATATTCTCTAATTTTAATACAGTGGGCACAGTGGTATTTAGGGTTCTGCTCTAAATACCACATATCCTGACACTGGTTCTCTTGGTTGTGGGTTTCACAGAAGTCTGTAGACTCTGCCTAGACATTGTCCTTTTCACTTCCCCAGTTTCTCATCTCCTCTTCTTTCAGTTCAAACCAGGGGTTGGACACTGCATACAAATACTTTAAGCATTAACTACAACAGCAGTACATAAAAACTCATAGTTTATTTAATTCTACTAAAACAGATTTGGACAATAATATTAATTACTATTCATTACTATTCAGAGTCTCCACTGTTTGCCTGTATATTATGTCTAATATTCTCAGGTATCCTGAATGTTAGGTAATTTAAGTCCCAGATAACAGATGAGGAGACTGAGACTTTGACCAAAATCATATTGCTCTTAAATAGCAGTAGCATAGTTTGGACACAGATCTGTCTGGTATTCCTTTCATTGCTCAAGCTGCCTTTACTTCACTTATTCACATATTCATTCAATAGACCAATAGTTACCAAATGCCCACTATGTATGTGGAAATGCTAGAGGCTCTGGGGAGAGTGCAATAAACAAAAAAATATAAGCTTTTTTTTTTTCTCACAGATTTTACACACTTGTTTGTAATAAACTATTAACAGAAAAAAACAAACACAAGATTATTCCATTTTTATCCTTCACACTTGATACAAATCATGCTTACCTACAACCTTTACAGCCAGAGTCCTGGTGAGATGGAACGCACGCCCATTTTCTGGATATGTAACAACGCATGTGTAATTTCCATTATTTGAAAACAAGGCTAAGAGGAAACTCAAGTTCATGCCTTCAGGTACCACATTATGAAAGTCCTGTACTTTGTGACAGCCCTTTAAGAAGTAAAAGAAATGATGTTTTCTATTTAGATACATGCATAGAAAATATACAAGCACATGCACATAGGTAATTTTGCACAAAATAGACAAATATCTTTGCTGGCTGCACCTTTTACTGAGCTATTCTGCTCAACTATTTGATAATGTTTCTGCAAAGATTAAATGCATTAAGTTCTGTTATCTTTTCTGCAAAAGAAAATTAAAGTTCTGAACTGAGATATAAATTCAAGAGCACCAGCTTCCTGTCTGAGCATCCAATATTTGGATTCTGGGAGTCTCATGTTAACAGTGAAGCAAGGTTAAAGTATTGAAAAACAACTAAGGTAACTTAACTGCTTGCTCTACTATTTTAAAAAACACACAATTATTTTTCATTTTTTTCTACATTTCTTCATTGTTTATATTAATTCAGGAATCCAGTCACTCTGCTTGAAAACTAGGCTTAATTTAGATGTCTGATCTTGGCATTCTTGATCACTCTGTTACAACACTATATTGGTCATGTACAAAATTTTTGGTATTTTTCTTCTATTTTTCCTATGTGCTGAAATTGGATATCACAGACTCCAGAATCTAAAAACAAAATGTATTTTTATGAGTCTTACCAATAATTAAGCCCAACCGGCATGGCTCAGTGGTTGAGCATTGATCTATGAATCAGGAGGTCATGTTTCGATTCCCAGTCAGGGTACATGCCAGGATTGCTGGCTCCATCCCCAGTGTGGGACATGCAGCCGATCAATAATTCTCTCTCATTATTGATTGTTTCTATCTCCCTCTCCCTCTCCCTTCCTCTCTGAAATCAATAAAAACATATATTTAAAAATAATTTATCCATGACAAAAATAATTAAATATCTCTAAGTTCCCTTTCAGCCGTGGGCAAACTACGGCCCACGGGCCGGATCCGGCCCGTTCAGCTGTTCTATCCGGCCCGCGGAGCCGAAAGAGCGGAGGGTTCTCTTGCTCTCCCCTCCACTCCTTTACTTTGAATTTATATTAGTTCACACAAACACTCCATCCATGCTTTTGTTCCGGCCCTCTGGTCCAGTTTAAGAACCCATTGTGGTCCTCGAGTCAAAAAGTTTGCCCACCCCTGCTTAGATCTTTAAAATTATGTGAGTCTGTTACTGGCTTGTACTCGTAACTTCCTAAATTCACATACTTAACTTTAGTTCTCATATACTTAAGGTTTTCTTGCTTCAATTCCTGGAGCATGTGTTTTGAAATATGACAGTTACACAAAGTGGTACATTTTGTAATTCTTTGTAACAGGAATATGTCTTTTAAGAATAGCACTAAAAAGATGATTCATGTGGGTTTTCATCACAAGGAAGCTGATATATGCTCAGTTAAGTGATTTTTCTAAATACAATTTATCCTGTTTTGATAAAAGTGCTTCTAGACACTTGTCACATCAGCCAAAGGTTTCAATACTCTTAGGTTATCACAAAGTATAAGGCCACAAAGGCCTGTATTCATAATGAATTTATGTCAGATTTGGTTTAAATCAAGTTCAGACTATCTATAGAATTCTATTTGAGTTTTGTGATACCTTCTATTTAAACAGTTCAAAGCTATTTTCTCTCATTTAGCTTTTCTTAAATCCTTGCTAAGTAGACAAATCAGACTAAAGTATGTTATAGTTTTACAAGTGGAAAAAAATGAGGTAGAAAAATGAAGAGATATTCCAGATAACACAGTGCAGAGCTAAAACTCAGTTGTCTAGATAGCTCAGTAAAGGTCTTTAACTAGCTTCTTATTTTTTTATTATTATTACTAGAGGCCCGGTGCACAAAAATTCTGCATTTGGGGGGTGGGGGTAGAGGGGTCTCTCAGCCCAGCCTCCGCCCTCTCACAGCCCGGAGCCCTTGGGGGATGTCCATCTGCCAGCTTAGGCCCGCTCCCTGGGGGAATGGGCTTAAGCTGGCAGTCAGACATCCCTCTGGCAGCCTGGGAGCCCTCAGGGGATGTCCAACTAAAGGCTTGGAGCGGGCTTAAGCTGTTAGTCGGACATCCTTAGTGCTGCTGCGCAGGTGGGAGAGACTCCGCCACCGCTGGCCAGCCATGAGCCAGCTTCTGGCTGAGCAGCACTCCCCCTGTGGAAGACCACTGACCACCAGGGGGCAGCTCCTGAGATGAGCGTCTGCCCCCTGGTGGTCAGTACATGTCATAGCAACCAGTCATCCTTTTATTATATAGGATTATTATTGTTTATTTTTAATATATTTTTATTGATTTCAGAGAGGAAGGGAGAGGGATAGAGAGATAGAAACATCAATGAGAGAATCATTGATCAGCTGCCTCCTGCCTGACCCCTACTGGGGAGCAAGCCTGCAACCCAGGCATGTGCCCTTGGCCAGAATAGAACCTGGGACCCTTCAGTCTGCAGGCCGACACTCTGTACACTGAGCCAAACCTAGCTTCTTAGTTAAGAAGCAAGCTTTAACTAGTTTCTTAACTAAGAATAAACACCTCTGCTCAGCACTTAGTCGAAGCTGGAAAAATTATACTAAGACATACACTTATACATACCACATCATCTCGTCTGGGGTGACCTTTGTTAATAGGATCATATAGCTTTCAAGTGTACATTTCCATGACACATGATCTGTATATTGTATTGTGTGTCCACCACCCATAGTTAAGTCATCTTTCATCACCAAATATTTGGCCCCCGTAACTAGTTTTAACCAAAAGAAATTAAAAAGTCTATTTCAGAGCTATCAGACTTACATATCATGCAAGAAAAGAAAATGAAGGAAATATTTTACATTCTGAGCTGTGTGTTGGGGGTGGCTTCAGGGCATTGTTGAACCACTAACTTTGGCCTGTAGTGTGTGATGAGCTCTCTCTGGTTCTTATAAGCAGATACATCTCTAGACCCTTCAGTACATAGACCTGAGACACATGGAATATTTTAAACTATTCCTGAAAATGAAGCCTGGAAATTTTCTTATAATTTATTTAGAATCCAAAAAAAAGTGGAACAAAGATCTGGATATCCAAAGAATAAACAAACAAACAAACAAACAAACAAAAACACAGTATTTTTAAATGCAAGAAATCATTTAACAGTAAATGGATTTCCACTATGAAGCAAACACTTGTCTGACTAGAAGACAAATTATCCATTTAGCTGATCCATTAGTTCCTCATTTTGAATTCAAAAGAGAGAAGTTAAGCAGGAGAGCAACGTTTCAATGGCATAATGGTAGCCATGGCAACCTATCATGATATATAGGTAAAGAGCGAGAGGAAATACATCATGTGGTGAGATGTGGGGTGTGATTGGGGGGATGTCTTGACTAACCAAGGACGAGTATGTCCATCCCATACACCATTCAAGAACTGTGAGGGCATGGAAAATGGAAAGGACACAACTCCTAATCTATAGGTATGTACAGTCTCATGGTGAATTGCAACAAGTACTATGAAAGGCATATCAGGGTCAGGGAGCTGGGGAAGATCAAACAGAAAACATTCATAAAAACTTCACAGAGAGCAAAGATTTGAGCTCTATATTAAAGGATAAGTAGAATATTAACAGCTATTAACTAGGAGGAGAAACGTGGGGGAGTGGCACTCCAGGTACAGGAAAAAGCTGTAACTTCCCTGAACTCTAATAGCATTTTGCTTTCTGTGTCAGAACTTAACTAACTTTATATTATTTTTTATGTTGTAGATTTTTTTCAATTGCAGTTTACATTCAATATTATTTGTATTAGTTCCAGGTGCACAACTTAGTGGTAAGACAATCAAATACAAAGTACTCCCCCCAATATTTTCAGCACCCACCTGGCACCATACATAGTTATTACAACATTATTAACTATATTTCCTATGCTGTACTTTATACTTAACTAACTTTATTACAATAAACTCTTTTCATGTTTGTCTCTTCCTCTAGAAAATTTACGCCTGTGGGGGCAAGACGTGAGGGTGAATGAGTACTGTACTTCATGGCCAGCAGCTGGCAAAATACTTGGCACATGGTAAATGCTCAGTGCATTTTTGCTTCATGACCAAAAATATGAATGAGAGAAGCAAAGACAGAAGTCATGGAGTTGAAAGCTCATGCAGTATGATAACAAGAAGATGACTATTCAAAATATAAGAAGTGAAATATGAGTGAGTTGTAGGATGGAGGAAGGAGTGAGAGTAAGGATATAAAAAGTTTAACGGAGATATAAGGTTAGAAAAGTTAGGAAAACTTTTGCACCAAAGATTAAGTTGGCATAAAATACATCATACTTATTTACAAAGTCTCATAAGAGCTCTTACCAGTCACTTTTAATGAACAAAACTAAAGGTATTTTAATGTTTAAGCAACTAATATTTACAAAATCCCTTCGACATGGCAGGCACTGTGATAGGGGCTGGGCATAGAGCAGGCATTAAATACAGAAATGGCCCTTATTGCCATGGAATTTCCCAGTCTAGTCCAATTCATTCAATTATTTAATCAATTCCTAAATGCAAAGTTCATTGGCTTAGCTTTGTGCTGTGTGCTTGGTATTCAAGGGAAAGAAAAGGAGAGGTCTCTAGTATAGAAGAGAGAAGTGCAATCATTATAGTAACAAAAATTAGAGGTAAGTTAAATGCTATCAAAATAGAAAGTGGATGACTCATTCAGCCTAATTAAGCCTCAATTGAAATTGATGTTGCTGGCCTGATCACCCCTAACTGCCTCTGCCTGCCTGATCACCCCTAACTGTCCTCTCCTGCTGGTTTGATCTTGCTCCCAACTGCCCTCCCCTGCAAGCTTGATCTCTCCCCCAACTTCCCTCCTCTGCTGGCCAATTTAGTTCTGATTGGTCGGTTTCTATGCTAGTCAGTGTCAAAAGCTCCACCTCCTAGGCAGCCATTGGCTCCTCACAGTTGACCCAGATGTGGTTCTGATTCGTCGGTTTCTATGCCAGTCAGCATCTCTGGACCTATCAACAGGGCCTGAACAGAAAGGCAGGGTTGATCAGCAGCCCTGGTGGAGGCCTGGAGAGAAATGGAGGCATGGCTTCTGACCAGGCCCGGAGCTAAAGAGAGAGGCAAGTGCTGATCAACAGATCAGACCCTGCTTCTCTCTTCAGGCCTCTCTCTGGGCCTGATTCGCAGCCTCCTCAGCAGTCAGTGCTGGGTCACCGTGCCTGCAGCCATAGCAGTCAGCGCTGGGTCGCCACGGCAACCCAGCACTGACTGCAGGACTGACTTCTGGTTGGTCGAGCCTCCCAGTTGCTGCAGATCCAGGGTTTTTATATATTAGGATATATGGAATTAAATGTGTATAGTTTGAAAGAATATATGGTACATATTTCTTTCCTACCAAAGATGAAAAATCATGATAGGGAAACTGTAGGGAAAGGAAAGAGATAAAGGAGCAACCAAACAGTTGAGATCAAACTGAAAGAAGCGCTTTGAAAATAAAGTCTATTATGCAGACCTTGGACTAACTTGTCTACAATATGTGCTGTGCCAGTAAAAGGCCAAGCCTGGCACTCAGTCAGAAATGTGCTTTTCTGGTGGCACTTTGTCAGAAAAAGCAAAGTTTCCCATTTTCTGAGAGAGATTTATAAACAGTATCTGACCAACTCTGATTAACTTTACACTGAAATTTAGAGGTGAAGGTAATATACCAATTTTAATGATTATACTAAGTATAAGAACAACCAGCTTTTCACAGACTGGTCTCCAGAATGATATCCATTCTCCTAAATATCAGTTAGGGTTTTCAGCAGTTGTTATAAATGTAATATTCAAAACACCTAATAAAATGGTTCCTCTGATCCTCAGTAAAAAAGAAAAAGTGGAGGGGGTAATTTCCTTTGTTTTTATAAGTATCTTGGTATGGAAAAATCAAATACTCAATTACAACAAAGAGGAAGATAAATAATCCAGTAATATGAAAGTTGGGATGGCTTGCTATAATTTAAAGTCCAGGTCTCTGAGTAAATGTAATAATAATAATAGTAGTAGTAGTAACAAAATTACACTTGTGTCTTTACTGCTATTTATTCCCATATTCCTACGTGAATAAACAGGCAACCTCCAATTTATACACATGTTGTTTCCAATTTATACATGTGGCTATTTGAAATTCAGTAAATGACAAACCATGGTGTGCTCTCCAGGCTTGTTACAAAACCTGGCCCTTCAACAAACATTTACTGAACATCAATTTAACTCACATGATTGTTGAATTAGAACGCTATGAATTCTGGGCCCTGAATGAGGAAGAGCCTGCCATGCAAATGAGAGGAGGAAAGACAGAAGACATGCCAAAGAGGAAAATGCAATCCTGCCCCATTTCCCTTGCAGTTCTGGAACAATTTTTTTTTTTTTTTTTTAATTTCTGTTCCTTCTAATCTGTTTGTCCAAGCCCCCTCTGATTTCCCAGGGCCCTCTGTCCATGGGTTTCCTTGTGTTCCACAGTTCAGCCTACAACCCAACCTGTATTCAAAGACTACCCCACCCTTCCAAGTGTCCTAAGCCTGAGAAGTGAAGACTAGACCACCCTCTCAGTGTCATTTCTGAAGAGTATAACCTTGAAACCAAACAGAACTGGCCTAAAATCCCAGATTCTCCACTATCAGCTAGATTTCTTTTGAGTAAGTGATATACCACAATGTAAAGTATGGACTCATACAAGGTTGAATCTTGGCTCCTAGCTCTGTGACCTTGGGCAAATCTCTCAGTTGCTCTATCTTAACTATAAAATGGAGAACACAAGATAACTTACCTCACGTTAAGAAAATTAAGTTAAGAATCCTGTGCTCAATACATGTTAGCTCTATTGTTTGCCTCTCTGAGACTTGGCTTCATAATATGTGAAAGGATGACATATACCTTGAAGGATGGTGATGAGTATTACACATAACATATTTTACAAGCAAAATGCAAGAACTGTTAGTTTCGTTTTCTGTCTTTCAATTTATCATTTTTAATCATTTGACTAAGAGGAAGAAAATTGCTGAAACAAATTAATGTGTCTTTTAATTCTTTCACAGTTATGTGTATTAGAAAAGGAGACTGTATTTACAATGTCGGGGCAGGGAATTCAGTTTATAACAATTGAAAGAGACTACCTTATGAGGACCAAGATACTTAGTGGATGCAGGGAATTTCTGTAGAAGGTAGAAAATAGAAAGCAACGTCATCATTGCTATTCAGTAATAAGAGAATCCAACTACCAAGAACTCTGATTTTGTACCCAATATAGCAGAACTCTTAGGATTAATGGTTTCAGTCAATTACCCAAGTATAGAGAAATAAAAGAGGTATGCCACAGATCAAGAACGACTTTTTATGGAACAGAAATGATGGCTGGTCACGTGTTTCTTCTTAGCCACCTGAACATTGTTCGTTATCTGTCATGGAGATGGTTTGACCACTATGACTTTTTTTTCTCAGTCTTCTTTCCAGGCTTTCTGTTTTCATTCACCCCATGAACATTCTCTCTAGATTTTGATCTTAGTCTTTAAGGGCTCCAATTATCATATAGACGCATCCAGTTCTCTGACTCCAACTTTGACTTTTCTTCTAAGCTCCAGATTCACACACATGTACCACTACCTACTGGCCACTGCCACCTAGATGTCTCACAGACACCTTTAACTCCATATGACATTGTCTAAATCTTTCACTTGCTCCCCAAACCTGCTCCTCCTCTGCTATTTCATACCTTGGTTAATATCACTGACATCCTTCCAACCAGCAAAAAGAAATCTGGAATCATTGAAAATACAGAGATAAGTATGGCATAACTTTGCCCTCAAGAAATAGTTAATTTCATAAAGTCGATGCATGTAAATTTCTCCCTGTTTTTAAAACAAACAAATTCTCTTTGGAACTTAGAATTCTGCTTTTCAATAAGAATGTAAATTCTTCTTATTTATAAACTTGTCAATTAAATTGTGAGATCCTTTGGTAAGAAAATAAAATTATTTTTTCAGACTTTTGAGTATTCAAAGTATAAAAATGTGAATAAAATTAGAGATAACAGACCTTGATAACTAGATGAACACATTTAAAAAAACTTGAAGATATACTTATTGATGTAAAGTCTTTATATATAAAAACCTAAGCGACTGAATGACTAAACGACCAAACGACCAGTTGACCGGTTGCTATGATGTGCACTGGCCACCAGGGGGCAGACGCTCAATGCAGGAGCTACCCCTTGGTGGCCAGTGAGCTCCCACAGCCAACCTCCTGCAGCTGGCCAACCTCCCGTCGCCGCCGGCCAACCTCCTGTGGTCCCTCCCCCCAGCCAGCCAGTCAACCTCCCGAGGTCCCTCCCCCCAGCTGGCTGGCCTCCCCTATTGGCCCCAATTGAGGGGGGGGGGCTGGCCGGCCAACCTCCCATGGCCCCTCCCCCCGCTGGCTGGCCCCTTCCCATTGGCCCCAATCACCGGCCAGGCCGAGGGACCCCAGCCATGCACAAATTCATGCACTGGGACTCTATTTGTTAATATTACCTTTAAATCATTTATTATGCTTTTTACAATGAAAAAATGACAAACATGGAGAAAATATACAATGATCCCCTGTACCCAAACCTAGTCTCAAAAGTATCAATTAAGACTATGTCTTATTTCATCTATACCCACTCACTGCAGCCCAAGATATTTTAAACCAAATCACAGATATTGCATAATTTCATTTGTAAATATTTCCATGTATCTTTAAATGACAAGACTCCTTTTTCCAGCATAACTATAGTGCTATTATCACAGTTTAAAACAATAATAATAATTCATTGATATCATTAATATTCTGTTCAGATTGCCCTGATTTTCTCATAACTTATTTTATAGTTTATTTGAACAAAGCATGATCTAAGATTCTTACACTGCAATTGGTCTTAAATATCTCTTGCTCATTTTCTTTGTTTCCTTCTTTCTCTCCCTCTCTTTTTCTTAGCTGTTTTATTATAAAATACAATACACAAAGACTTGAAACATGAGTTAATGAATTATTATAAAGCAAACACCATTCAGGTTCAGGAGTAGAATGTTGCCAGTTACTTTCCAAATGTCCTATGTCAATCCCAGCTCTTTTGCAACCTGATGAAGTAGCTACTACCTATATATTTTTGTAGTAAAATCACTTCCTTGTTTTCTTTTCTATATCATCTGTAGTACATCCTTAGACACTGTAGTCACATCCATTTTTAAATTTTTCTTATATGTTTCATTTAATCACTATGTTCCCACAACATGCTTTTGTTTTTTTCTTGCAGAATTTCTGTTGAATAACCCAAGGCATTTGGCATATAGTTTTCCACAGTCCAGATATTGCTGACTACAAACTCATGGTACAGATCAATATATTCTTCTATTCTCTATATTTCCAGCAAAATGGCAGCAGTATCCAAAATCTACTTGGCAGAATTATAATTGATACTGTTCTTTCATCAGAAGGAATATGCCTGGCTGCTACCCTTCTTGTGATGGTAGCTGTCATTGATGCTTAATGCTTAGATTTATTGTCACTGTGGTTTCAAACTGATGATATAGCTTTATAAAAACATACTTCTCTGCACCATTTCATAACTAAATGCACATTTCTTACAGGAAAGGTAGAATAAATACTTGACTTTTCTCCCTTATTTATTAGTTTTCAAGATAACAAATTGACATCCTATCATCATCCAAATGTAATCAACTAAACATTTTGGAATAGCATTAAGAACTTATGGATTTAAACTTAATTCTTGGGATTTCACACATTGTAATTAATATTCTTGCTAAAATTAAAATTGTTGCATTTTGGCCAATGGAAAACTTTTAAAGTTGCCTCCTAAGTAATTTCATTATTAATGACTTAATCATTTACAGACAGATGTTAAATTTTTCAACTATGATTATGGATTTGTCTATTTAGTCCTTTACTTCTATCAACTTTTGCTTTATGCATTTTGAAACACTGTCACTAGGCACACATACTTTTATTATTTTTATGCTTTCTTGATGAATTGTCCCTCTTATTATTCTGAAAATTCCCCTTTATCTCCAATAGTACTCATTGTTTTAAAGTCTACTTTATATGATTTTGGTAAATACATTTTACCCTTCTTATTTTTATTCATCATTTAACTTAGGTTTAAATTTTTTTTCTCCCTTCCACTTTCTGTTAATCTTAAGGCATTATCTAGTATATTCATTTGCTGTTATGTTCCTCTTAGTGTAGCTTTATTTCTAAAATGACTTTCTTCTAAGTTGTTCATGAGTTTTATAATTTCTGGACATTTATAATTCAAATTTATTTGTTATTCTTCTCATCTTGTACCATTTCTTAATTTTTGGCTCATTTTTTAAATAGTCCTTCTGGCATGCTTTTTTTCCTGCAGAATGTTATTCTGCTTCTTATTCTCCTTTTTCTTATAATTTTGAACTGGTTTGTTTGTTTTACAATCTGGCAGGATTTTCTAACTTCAGAGAGACTCCTCTTCAAAAGTATGGTCTTGAGATTTCCTGACTGTTCTGCTGCTACCATTCTTCTCTTCCCTTCCTCTCTACAGGGTGGGCAAAAGTAGGTGTACAGTTGTTTATATGAAAAATAATACAATAATTAGTAAGTAAGAATGCAAGAATAAACTCTGTGTTTCCCATACTCACAACTGTAAACTTACTTTTGCCCCTGCATTATCCTGATGTTGTCTACTTATGATTCCACCTACAGCCATTTCTCCTCACTGTGGTAGTTGTTTTGTGTTGGAAGCCACCCATTGTCTTCACTAGCAGAGAGGTGTGGACAAGGAACCCAGAAGGCTGGTCAACCTTGAATCTCTGAAAGGTCAGAGCCAACCACCCACTGTTTAGTTGAGACAAAAGGGAGCTGAAGCAACTTCCACCTTTTAGTCTTATGTAAATCCTTGCTGATTGGCTATTATTGGAATTGCCTGCCTAAGGGCTATGGGTGTATCCCAAAACTTGAATAAAAGGGATCACAAGGCCAGAGCAAAGCGGAGTCCTTCCTCTTGAGCTGGGCTCCCACCTGGCCCCCAATATTCCCAAATTAAATTTTCTAGTCTCTTTCATTTGTGGGCGGCCTCCTCCAGAGCCCGAACCCTGAACCTGAACCCTGAACCGTGTGGGATGTGGGGGGGACACTCACAGTTTTGCAGAGTTCCAAGGCATGAAAACAATTCTAAACCCTTCAGAAATTCCTACTATAGACACCTTGGACCCACCCTTCCCAATTTCAGCTGCTGTTCTTAAGTTGGCTCACCATGCTTTCCAGTGAGTATCCATTGGTTTTTGATCCCTCAAGTCTGCCCCTTACCACACTACTTCCACCTACTCCTTTTCCCTATAGACACTGATTTTACATAGGTCATGTTTGTGGCTTGACTCACTTGTTTTATTGAAAGTGATTCTTATGGATAACTTAATATTGAGTTTTGTTTTAAATGTTGTTCAGGAGATTAGCTTTGACTTATGTGGATATTTGAAGAGGTTAAAAATCTAGGAAGCTAGCCCAGCTGGCATGGCTCAGTGATTGAGCATCAACCTATGAACCAGGAGTTCACGGTTCAATTCCCAGTCAGGGCACATGCCCATGTTGCAGGCTCGACCCCTAGTAGGGGTGTGCAAGAGGCAGCAGATAAATGATTTTCTCTCATCATTGATGTTTTTATCTCTCTCTCTCCCTCTCCCTTCTTCTATGAAATCAATAAAAATGTATTTTTTAAAAAACAATAATGTAGCTGTTGTCACACATGCCACCTTCTAACACTGTCACTTTTTATTAAACACTTCCCAAATCCCTGAGATGTAGAAGAGACCACAGGTGAATTGTTTCTATAAATGAGGGCAAACATGAAATACATACAAGTAACAAAATACTGACTAGTTAAGGAGTTGAAATTCACCAGATGAATTAGCAGCTCCCGACTTCACTGAGCAGGTGGAAGTGGGCAACATTTCTCAAATTGTATTTCAGAGGAAGTTAATAGGACCAAGGTAGTTATAGTAGTCCAGTGAACATAATTTAAGGAATGCTGGGTTGAGGCAACGTGTCCTCTAGCACGTCCTTTAAAATGTTTTAAGGTGAGGAAGCAGTAAAAGATTGTATAAAGTCACTAAAGAATATATTAAAAATCTAATTAGAAAATTTCCAGTTTCTACATTAACTCAACAAATAATTGCCATTTAGAGAGGGTAAAGTGCCCTCGATGGCAGTTTGCTTACCATATACCAAGTGATGGCTGGTTTGACACTGGAAGGAAAATATCCATCTATATTTGGACAAGTGATCTTCTGAATACCATATTCTATATACAGTTTATGCACTGGGACTTTCATGGGAGAATTGAAGCAGCTATCTTTTTGGACAACTTCCAGAGGAAATGCAACTTTGCTGCAATATGTGGTATTCCTGAAAAGAAAAATATGCAATGAATGGGCAGACTCATTTGCATTTGTTTTAATGCAGTAAATACATTAAAGTAAGCTAAGTGAAGTAATTCTATATATTGAGACTTTATATGTGCAAGTTCATGTAAGAATTAAATATGTGTGGAGGTATTTCCTATATAAATTGACATCACAGAATAAAAACTAACACAGTTAATTACTATTGATATATTAAAATAGTTATACTTTTAGATATGTTCCTAAACATGTTATATGTGTTTATATGTACATATATGTTTGTATGTATATGTATATTTAATTTTACCCTTAAAACATTATTAATAATATTCTGTACTGGTAAGGCAAAGGTGTGTATACCATATTAACTCATGGCTGATAATCAAATAAACAACCTTTAGAAAATAAATGTTTCTAAAACTATTCTTAAAAAAGCCTTAGTTTTTGCCCTAGCAATGTTATTTCTGAAAAATTTTTCACATGGTAGAATTATGGAAAATGGTTATAGAGAGAGCACATGATCAAAAATGTCCATCCAGTGCTATATCAGCAAAGAAAACATTGGTATAAATAGAAAAATCTTCTTTTTTGAAAAGTGCAATGAAATTATGGTAATACCATTCAAAGCTCTTTTACATATCTATAAAAAAAATCAAGCATGAAGAAAAAAAGTAACAAACACACAAAGCTTAGGACTCTTCTTATCCCATCACCTCACATTTCACAAAGAGGTCTTATATGTGACCCTCTGTGCACCCCAAATTAGGTCTCTAATTCTCCATGCATGCCAGACATTTCCTTGTGTTCATTTTAAGTTCCTTTTATTTTATCATAGTTCAAACAAGGGTATGGCCATGAATATTTTCTTACAGTCTCTAGTACGGTGTCTAAACTTTCAATAGATGCTGAATAAATATTTGTTAAAATGAATGAGATAGAGCCCTAGCCATTTTGGTTCAGTGGATAGAGCATCAGCTAGTGGACTGAAGGGTCCCAGGTTCCATTCAGGTCAAAAGCCCAGGTTGTGGGCTCTATCCCCAGTAGGGGGAGTGCAGGAGACAGCTGATCAGTGATTCTCTCTCATCACTGATGTTTCTATCTCTCTCTCCCTCTCTCTCTCTTCCTCTCTGAAATCAATAAAAAATATATTTTAAAAAATGAATGAGTTAGATATAAAACTTGTGTGTACATACAGGAAAGCAATAATGAAGCATTAATAATAAAAATAACTGATTTTTTTAAGGTGATGACTAAATGGGTGCACACTTTTAATAATTTATATTTAAGGTTTCAAACACATATCAGATCCTCAATGACTCATGAATTAAGTCTAAATACAATGGAAGGTGTGGAGGTATTCATTCCCCTCACCAAGATGGGAGGAAATATTGTTTAAAGATAACTTGTAACATAGGCAATAAGGTGGAAAGGGAGAGTGGCAGGCATGATCTCTATCAACAAATAACAAAATGTCTACAGATAAAAGTATTCTATGGGTGGAAGTTATAAAAGGTAAAGTTTAGCTTAATTAGATACATTTTCTGATTTTTTTTTAAAAAGGTGATGAACAGTGATTGGGCTGACTTTTCTAGCTCCAAAAGTCAGATCTGGATGTCATCTTAATAAGGTATTAAAGAAAGAATAGGAGATGGAAGATGGCAGCCAATGGGATGGCAGGCTGCAAGATACTGTGTGAGTGAGAGAGTGAAAGGAGAATGTGTGGATGTGCAGGGAGTGTCTGTATTTGTGAGTGAGGAATAGCTATATTCCACAGGACTGTTGGGGACTGAGGGACCAGGCTCCCCTGGCTGGGCAGCCTCTTTACTGCTGAAATCTCTCTGGAAATGGCCAACTCTGCCACAGACACTGTGACATCTTGAAGGGGAGAACAGCTGTGATTGGAAGTCCAGACTTACCTTCAACTGGGGAGACTTCAGATACCTTCCAGGACCCTACAACCATAATGCAAAGGGACCAGCTGCCTCAGCTGCAAACCCACGAAAACTGAGACTCCAGCCTCCCCAGCCATGGTGACTAAATGTTTTTCCAGGGTGGAGATAAAGTGGTGCTGAATACAGACAGGCCCTGAAAATTCCCACAGAAAAGATAGAAGGAACAGCTGAATGAAATAAAATCCACCTGGAATTGGCAAATTAAACACAGCTGGTGAGGCAATCCGTGGATGGAGAAAGGTCAGAGATCACCAAGAGAGAGTCAAAACAGGAGAGAGCTACATAACCAGACACCCTGAGAGGAGTGAACATGTGGAGACAAAGAAACAGCCCCCATAGGAAGGAAAAGCAGGAATCACCGGAAAAGGAAGTAAAAGAAATGGAGGAAAGCAATATGTCAGAGAAAAAATTCAGAGCA
Organism: Plecotus auritus; assembly: GCF_963455305.1. Lineage (NCBI taxonomy): Eukaryota > Metazoa > Chordata > Mammalia > Chiroptera > Vespertilionidae > Plecotus > Plecotus auritus. The sequence continues at coordinate 178,937,177 of NC_137771.1, forward strand.
ATAGTCATAAGGCACTGAAAAGGTTGGAAGACAAATTCAACAATATGTGTAAGAATCAAGAGGAATTGAAGGAGAACCAAGAAGAAATGAAAAATGACATCATTGCAATAAAGAACACAATAGAAAGCATCAAGAGTAGACTAGAAGAAGCAGAGAACCACATGTCTTGAGCTAGAAGACAAGGTAGGAAAAAATAGCCAAGCACAACAGCAACTGGAAAAACAAAACAACAACAACAACAAAAAACTTGAAAAACAGGAGGAGAGCCTAAGGGAACTTTGGGACAAAACAAAATGAAACAACATCCGCATAATAGGGGTACCAGAAGGAGAGGAAACTGGGCAAGAAATAGAAAATCTGTTGAAGAAATAGTGACAGAAAACTTCCCTGATATTGGGAAGAAGAAAAAATGCACACAAGTCCAAGAAGCTCAGAGAGTCCCGAACAAGATGAATCCAAAAAGATCAACAACAAGACACATTATAATTAAATTGACAAACACCAACAACAAAGTAAGAATCTTAAAGGCTGCCAGAGAGAGACAGAAGGTTACCTATAAGTGATCTCCCATTAGACTATCAACTGATTTCTCAACCGAAACACATCAGGCAAGAAGGGAATAGAATGAAATACACAAAGTTATGTAAAACAGGGGTCTGAATCCAAGAATACTGTACCCAGAAAGGCTATCAATCAAAGTGGAGGGTGAAATTAGGAGCTTCACAGACAATAAAGGACTAAGGGAGTTTATTACCACCAAACAAGCAATGCAAGAAATGCTAAAGTGACTTCTATAAAGAGAAGAAATAGAAAGGGAAGAAGGAAAACAGACATAAAAAATAAAAATGGCGACAAACAATTACCTACCAATAACAACCTTAAATGTAAATGGACTAAATGCCCCAATGAAAATACATAGGGTAGCTGAGTGGATAAGAAATCATGACCCATATACTAGTATCTGCTGTCTACAGGAGACACACCTCAGAACAAAGGACTCACACAGACTGATGGTAAAGGGATGGAAAAGGGTTTTCCAGGTATATGGAAATGAAAAAAAAAAAAAAAGCTGGGGTAGCAATACTTATATCTGACAAATTAGACCTCAAAGTGAAGGCCATAACAGAAGATAAGGAAGGCCACTTCATAATACTAAAGGGAGCAATTCAACAAGAAGATATAACTCTTGTAAACATATACGCACCCAATATAGGAACACTCAAAACACAGAAAAAAACTTCTGGAGGATATCAAGAGAGAGAGTGACAGCAAGACAGTCATAGTAGGGGACTTTAATGCACCTCTAACACCACTGGATAAATCATCTAAACAAAAAAATCATCAAAGAAACATCAATCCTAAATGACTCACCAGATTAGATGGAATTAATTGACATCTTCAGAAAATTTCAACCCAAAGCCACAGAATATATATTCTTCTCAAGTGCACATGGGTCATTTTCAAAGATAGACCACAAATAGGGACACAGGCAAAGTCTCTTCAAATTCAAGAAGATAGAAATCATATCAAGCATCTTCTCAGATCACAATGGCATAAAATTAGAAATCAACTACAATAAAAACAATCCAAAAAAATCAAACACATGGAGACTAAACAGCATGCTATTAAACAATGACTGGGTTACCAGAGAGATCAAAGAAGAAATAAAAAACATCATGGCAAAAAACGACAATGAAAACAAAACAATCCAAAAATCTATGGGACACAGTGAAAGCAGTCTTGGAAGGGAAGTTCAAAGCTCTACAGGCCTACCTCTAAAAACAAGAAAAAATTGTAATAAATTATCTAACCCTACAGCTCAAAGAGTTAGAAAGAGAGCAACAAGAAAAGCCCAGTGTAAGCAGAAAGAAGGAAATAATAAAGATCAGAGTGGAAATAAATGATATAGAGACAAAAAAAAAAAAAATCAAGCAAACCAAGAGCTGGTTCTTTGGAAGGATAAACAAGATTGATGATCGTCTAGCCAGACTCACCAAGAAGCAAAGAGAGAGGACACAAATAAACAAAATCAGAAATTAAAGAGGTGAAGTAACAACTGATCCCACAAAAATACAAAGGATTATGAAAAAATACTATGAACAACTCTATTCAACAAAACAGACAATCTAGATCCGTGGTCAGCAAACTGCGGCTCGCGAGCCAAATGCGACTCTTTGGCCCCTTGAGTGTGGCTCTTCCACAAAATACCATGGCCTGGGTGAGTCTATTTTGAAGAAGTTGAATTAGAAGAAGTTTAAGTTTTAAAAATTTGGCTCTCAAAAGAAATTTTAATCGTTGTACTGTTGATATTTGGCTCTGTTTACTAATGAGTTTGCCGACCACTGACCTAGATGAAATGGACATATTCTTAGAAAAATACAAGCTCCCAAAACTCAATCAGGAAGAATAAAAAAAAAAACCTGAATAGGCTGATAACTACTGAAGAAATTGAAGAAGTGATAAAAAAATCTTCCAGCAAACAAAAGCCCTGGTCTGGACAGCTTTACAGGGGCATTCTACCAAGCATTCAAAGAAAAACTAAAAGCTATCCTCCTCAGACTATTCCAAAAAATTCAAGAGGAAGGCACACTTCCAAGCTCTTTCTATGAAGCCAGCATTACCCTAATTCCAAAACCAGATAAAGACACCACAAAAAAGAGAACTAAAGGCCAATATCCTTGATAAACATAGATTCTAAATTCCTCAACAAAATTCTAGGAAATAGGATCCAGCACTCCATTAGAAAGATCATACACTATGATTAAGTTGGATTTATTCCGGGGATGCCAGGATGGTACAATATCTGCAAATCAATAAATGTGATACATCACATAAACAAATTGAGAGACAAAAATCACATAATCATATCAATCAATGCAGAAAAAGCATTTGACAAAATCCAACACCTTTTCTTGATAAAAACTATCAGCAAAATGGATAGAAGGATCATACCTCAACATAATAGAAGCCTTATTTGACAAACCTACAGCCAACATCATACTCAATTGGCAAAAACTAAACTCATTTCCCCTGAGAACTGGAACAAGACAAGGATGCCCACTTTCACCACTCCTGTTCGATATAGTACTGGAAGTGCTAAACATAGAGATCAGATAAGAAGAAGAAATAAAAGGTATCTAAATTGGAAAAGAAGAAGTAAAACTGTCCTTATTTGCAGATGACATGATACTATACATAGAAAACCCCAAAGACTCCATCAAAAAACTACTAGACCTAATAAATGAATTTGGCAATGTAGCAGGCTACAAAATTAACACCCAGAAATCTATGGCCTTTTTATACACCAATAACAATCTCACAGAAATAGAAATGAAAAAAAAAAAAATTTCATTTACAATTGCACCAAAAAAATTAAAATACCTAGGAATAAACTTAATTAAGGAGGTAAAAGACCTGTATTTGGAAAACTACAGGACATTGAAAAAAGAGATAGAGGAAGACTAAACAAATGGAAGAACATACATGTTCATGGATTGGTAGAATCAACATCATTAAAATGTCCACAGTACCCAAGCAATCTACAGATTCAATGCACTTCCCATTAAAATACCAACAGCATATTTCAAAGATGTGGAACAAACTGTCCAAAAATTTTTCTGGAATAAAAAAAGACCCCAAATAACCACAGCAATCCTGAAAAAGAAGAACAAAATTGGAGGGATCACAATACCAGATATCAAGCTATATTACCAAGCCACGGTTCTCTAAACTGCCTGGTACTGGCACAAGAACAGACATCTAGACCAATGGAAGAGAACAGAGAACCCAGAAATCGACCCAAGCCATTATGCTCAATTAATATTTGACAAAGGAGGCAAGAGCATACAATGGAGTCAAGATAGCCTCTTCAACAAATGGTGCTGGGAAATTTGGTTAGATACATCCAAAAAAAAAATGAAACTACATCACCAACTTACACCATACACAAAAACATACTCAAAATGGCTAAAGGACTTAAATGTAAGATGGGAAACCATAAAAATCCTACAAGACTCCATAGGCAGCAAAATAGCAGACCTATGTCATAGCAATATCTTTATCAACACAACTAAGGAGAAAATAAACAAAATTAGGACTACATCAAAATAAAAAGCTTCTGCACAGCAAAAGAAACCATCAACAAAATAAGAAAGCCCACTGCATGGGAGAACATATTTGCCAATGATATCTCTGATAAGGTTTTAATCTCCAAAATTTACAGGAAACTCATACAACTTAACAAAAGGAAGATAAACAATCCAATCAAAATTGGGCAACAGACCTAAATAGACACTTTCGAAAGAGGACATATGAGACATATGAAAATATGCTCAAAGTCACTACTCATCCGAGAGATGCAAATCAAAACGACAATGCAGTACCATCTCACACCTGTCAGAATGGCTATCATCAACAAA